>NW_006399844.1:11130444-11131971 GCF_000299155.1 Elephantulus edwardii | reverse complement strand
GCGGTTGGCGCAGGATAGAGCAGGGTTTAGAGCTGTTGTGCATAGGGTCGCTATGAGTCGGAAACGACTCGATGGCACATAACAACAACAACAACATTTAATGAAAAAAAAAAGCAAAAATGTCGCTTTAAAGGAAGGCTAAGGTGTGCCTTGTCTGAGCCAGGTGTTTTTAATAACCTTATCGATGTGAAAGTTGCATAATGATTAAAAAATTCTGAAGAATTGAAGCCTTTGAAGTAAAATGTCTGGAAAGAATATCGAAAATAGCATAGATAATGAGAAGAACGAGCAAAATTGTTTTGAAAGAGCAAATTTGTTTTGAAAGAAATACAGTCAGTTCTTCAGTGAGATAGAAAAGACAATTTCTAATTTAATCTGGAATGGAAAGAGACTCAGAATAAGCAAAGCACTCCTGAAAAAGACAAACAAGGTAGGAGGCATCTCACTCCCTGGTTTCAAATATCCTACTACACTGCCATGGTGGTCAAGACAGTGTGGTACTAAAAAAAAAAAGAAAAAAAAAAGACAGTGTGGTACTAGTACAGTGACAGACATATATACTTAGATCAATGGAATAGAATTGAGAACCTAGAAATTAGCTCATCTACCTACAATAACTGATTTTTCACAAGGAGATGAAATCAGGTAAGTGGGGAAATGAAAGCCTCTCTAACAAATGGTGTTGGCAAAATTGGAAAACTACACAAAAACCAACTCTTAAGTGGATCAAGGACCTGGTAGTAAAACCAAGGACTATAAACATCATCAGAGAAAAGCTTAGAAGAACTCTGTTGTTGTTGTTGTTGTTGTTGTTAAGTGCCGTCGAGTCGCAGGCGACTCATAGCGACCCTATGAAGGAGAGTCCTCTCTCCAGGTTCATAGTGTTTCCGGAGGCAAGCTGTTACGGAAGTGGATGGCACTCCTCCTTCCAAGCTTGTTTTAATCGGGGAGCTCCACTCCATTCTCTGTCCACATTGGGTAACCAGCCATTAGCGCATTTGACACATCAGTGTCACAGTGTTCAGCCTCCACAGTGCCACAGTGTACAGCAACCACAAGTTACTGCTGTACAGCAACTTGTACACCAGGGCTATATGACCTAGAGGAATGTCTGAACAAAAACAATGAAAGACAGGCCCGAGGGCCGCAGATTAAAAGTCACCCACCTTCGGCTTGGTAGCATCGCTTTCTGTCCACTGGGCCAGCTGATCTCTCTATATATAGAAGAACTCTAGAAGCCCTAATTTACAACATGAAATCTCCCACACATCCTGAAAAACCTACAGCCAGGAAAGAATAAATTAAATGTATGAGATCTTCTAAGAATCACATCCAAAAGCTTTTCCAACAGGATAACAAGGAAAGCCACAGACTGGAAAAATATTTTTGGTAATGGCATGTCTGATAAGGGACTTATATCTAGGATTTATAGAATATTCCAGTACCTCAACAAGAAAAAGGTAAAATATCCAATCACAAAATGGGCACAGGATATGAACAGAAACTTCACCAAAGAAGACATTCAGG
>NW_006399844.1:11121706-11130264 GCF_000299155.1 Elephantulus edwardii | reverse complement strand
AAATAAAAATTAATACAAATTTTTAAAAAGAAAACATTAAGATGGTGAAAAAACACATGAAAAAAATGTTCAAAATCCCAAGCTCTAAGAGACTTGCAAATCTAAACAGCTGTGAGATGCTGTGAGATGATATTGTTACCCCAGTAACAATAGCAAAGTTCAACAGAACAGCAAATAACAAATGTTGGTGAGGTTGTGGAGAAATTGGAACACTTATTCACTGTTGGTGGAAGTGTAAGATGGTGCAACCACTCTAGAAGTCAGTATGGCACTTTTGCAAAAAGTTAGAAATAGAAATACCATTTAACCTAGTAATTGCATTACTGGGGATATACCCTAAAGAAAACAGAATTGCCACTCAAACAGATATGTGCACTCCTATGTTTACTGCTGTGTTGTCCACAATATCAAAAAGATGGAAGCAACCCAAGTTGTTGCCCATCAACAAACGAATGGATAGAGAACCTGTGGTATATTCACACAATGGGATACTTACTATGAAGCACTGAAAAACAAGGATAAATATTATACAAAATGGGTGACCCTGCAGGACATTATGCTGAGTGAAATTGCTCAGTCACAAAAGGACAAATACTGAATAATGCCACTGTTATAAAACAGGACTGACATGGAGGTTGGGGGAAACTAAGAAAAATGGGGATCAATAATGAACATGGCATTGAAATAGATGTGGGAAGAACTGTCTAAAAGAAATATGATTTGGTATTATTTGCAGGACAACAGTCCAGAATAAGAAGTGCACAGCAAAGTGGATTTGAGGGCAGAGGGTTGGCAGGAAACTGCGTAACAAGGAAAGAATCTTTTTAAAGAGAATAGTGAATAGGAGGCGGGTAGGGAGGAAAATGTGCAACAATTAATGAATGGAAATCCAAATTTTCTGTAAATTTTCATTAAAATAGCAATTAAAAAAAATACAGTCAGACTGCTCCTTGGAAGTGACAATGATAAGACTTCATCTTGGACCTTGGAGGTGTTATTAGGATGGACCAGTTCCTGGAAGCAGATGTCAAGAGGAAGACACTTGACAGGATGGATTGACACAGCAGCGCCAACAGTGGGTTAAACAATAATTATGACGATGGAGCAGGACAGAGCAGGGCTTTACTCTGTTGAACATGGATTGTGAGGAACCAGAACTAATTGGGAGATGCCTAGTAATAAATGTAAATTAACATAACATTTTGAAAGACACTTTGTGGCAATCATAAAAATTGAAGTGTACATACATAAGAGGTTTTCTGAGGTGTGACTAATGTTCTATTTCTGGAACTGGATGCAGTTTGTAAGAATTGTATTGACCGCATGAGAAGTCATTGAGCTGCATATTTATGACTAGCATATTTTTCTCTTTGTTATATCAAATCAAGTTTACCAAAAATGATGTGTGTACTTTAAAAATTCTGTTAAAATAATAAGTGCATACTTTTGACAAGAATTTTTCTTCTAGAAAATTGTTTCACTACAGATACACTTTTGTTGTTGTTGTGGACTGTATAGTCGGAACCAACCTCTAGCTGACCCTGGCAGATTTTCAGAGTCAGTTAATCACATGGAAGGAGATTGCCCACTCTTCTCTGGAGCAGCTGGTGACATTGAACCATAGGCTTTCAGGATTACAGCGCAGCTTCTTGCCTCTAGGCCACCCGAGCTCCTAGATACAGTCTTATGCATGTGTAATGATATAAAGGGGTTAGTTAACTGCAATATTATTATATGTCATAGTAAAAACTTCTAAGTTGCTAAATATTTAAGAGAAGATTGAATAAATAAAATATCCATTCAAGGAACCACCATAAAATTGCTGAAAAGAAAAATAGCAGCTTAATTCATAATTATTAGATAACATATTAAGTGAAAAAAGTAATCTGCAGAACAATATTGTAGAAGTCCATTATTTCACTTTTTAAATCTTAAAATACATAATTAAAGACATACCTAAAAAACCCAAAGAAAGCATTAAACATAATCCCATTACCTAAACAAAATATATTTTAACATTCTTTTGATGCATTTTTTATTTTTACTTTTTTAAATTAATTTTAATGAAAGTTTACTTTGGATTTCCATTTATTTATTGTTGCACTTTTCTCCCTACCCAAACTCCCCACCCCTTTCTCTCTTCTTTTGATGCATTTTTATGATATTTTATACAAGTATGATTTACAACAATGCAATAATCCTGAATATGTCATTTCATCTCTTAACTTTTTATTTATTTATTTTAATTTAATTATCTTTTGTGTGTGTACCATCAAATGGGATCTGACTGGTACAGGAGGAGATTGCCCTTCCTTCTCCAGCAGAGCATCTGGTGGATTTGAACCGCGTACCTCTGGATTTGCAGTGCAGCTTCTTGTGACTAGGTCACCAGAGCTCCCTCATCTCTTAACTTCTATAGTTAACCATACTACAGCACCACTCAGGGAGCTCTGGGGGCTTGATGTTAAGGATTTGCACTGTCAACTCAAAAGCACATGGTTTAAATCCATGCGTTGCTCCTTGCGAGGAAGATGGACAATCTCCTGGGTGATGCTTTTCTGACTCAGTGGCACATGACAATGAAAACAACGCATAGTTAGCTGTTGTACTCAGTGGCTTACTTGTTGCTCTGATGCTGGCTCCTGTGCCATTACTATTTTAAATCCTAGCAGCATCACCTACGGTGGACAGGTTTCAAAGGAGCTTCTAGACTAAGATGCAACTAGCCATCCATATTTGAAATAACAAACCCTTGGAAACCTTTTGTACAGCAGCAGGCAGTTATCTGATAAAGTGCTAGAAGAGCCTAGCAAGGTGAAATGCACTTAAAACAAGACGAGAGAGAGATGCCTCTTCAAAGCAGTTGCTGTTGTTATGTGCCGTTGAGTTACCTGTGTCTTATAGTGATCCTATGTACAACAGCCATAAACCCTGCTCTATCCCTTGCCATTTTCACTGTCTCTGACACACCTATCCCCATTAACCCAGTCACTGAATCAATCCATCCTATAGAGGGTCATCCTCTTCTGTGCTGTCCCTCCACACTCCCAAGCATGATGTCCCTCTCCAAGGACTGGTCCCTCCTTGCAACATGTCCAAAGTATGTCAGACGGAGCCTCAGAATCCTTGCCTCCAAGGAGCAGCCTGGCTTCACTCTCTCCAAGACGAACTTGTTTGTTCTCCTAGTAGGCCATGGTATATTCAATACTCTTCTCCAAGACCACAGCTCAAAGGCATCAACTCTCCTTCTATCATCCCTAGTTATTGTCCAGCTCTCTGATGTACAGCAAGTAATTGTGAAAACCATGGCCTGTAGAGTCTATGTCAATGTCATAGGTAGAGAAAAACTTTCATCCGGTGAAGGACCTTCATTTGCTGATGAGCAAATGGTCAAAAAGTGAAATGAAATGCACGTAGATCAACATTCTTGGCATTAGTGAGCTGAGAAAAGCTGGTCTGGCCATTTTGAGTCAGACAGGGAATGACAATTTGAAAAGAAATAGTGTTGCATTCATTATAAAAAAAATCAAGATCTATCCTGAAGTAAATGCTGTCAGTGATAATATAGATACACATTTAAAGAAATTTAATGTAACTATTATTCAAATATGTGCATCAATCACCAAAGCCAAATATGAAGAAACTGAAGTGGTTCATTGGGATGTATCCTTTCTCCACACCTATTCAATCCATATGCTGAACAGATTTGAGAGGCTGCACTTTATGCAAGAGTATGTGGCATCAAGATCTGAGGAAGATTCAACAACCAGCTTTATTCAGATGACACACAACCTCACTCACTGAATCTGTGCAAAATTGAAGCGCTTGCTGCAGAAGACCAAGGACTGCAACCTTCATCATTTCTCCCATTTGCTGTAGGTGCTGTGTATTCCAGCAGAATTCTAAAGTTTCTTTAGACATCCATTTTGGTCTTTCCTTCCGTTTTAATGTGCCTTTTCTTTTTTTTTAATGGATGATGTTCTTGATTTCATAAGATCATCGTCATCATAAAATTTTATGCAGTTCAGTCCAACACATAAAATCTGCTAAAGCAAATGGGAGGAACAGTGACATAAGAAAGCTGAACCGAAGATTTCAAAGGGCAGCTGGAGAAGACAAAGCAAAGTATTATAACAAAATATACAAGGACCTGAAGTTAGAAAACCAAAAGAGAAGAACACATTTGGCATATCTCAAACTGAAAAAAGGTGAAGAACAAAATCAAGACTTGAGTTGAATACTAACAAGGCAGTCTTTGTGCGGTTCATAATAATGAATAATATTGGGAAGAATGGGAATTTCAGAACATTCAATTGTGCTCATATAATAATTCTATATATATACAAAATCCACCAGGTGCTCTGTGGGAGAAGGACAGGCAGTCTCTTCCTGTGTGACTTGCTGGCTCTGAAAACCTGCTGGAGGGTCAGCTGTGGGTTGGTTCTGACTTGACAACACACAGCAACAACATATAAAATATGTAGACCAAGAAAGAGTAGTTAAAACAGAACAAGGAGACACTGCATGTTTAAAACAAGGAAAGGTCTGTGACAGGATTGTATCCTTTCATCATATATGTGTGCTGAGCATATTATATGAAAAGCTGGACTATAGTGTGGCCTTAACAACTCACATTATGTAGATGACATAACCTTGCTATGAGAAAGAAGATCTGCTGAGGAAGATCAAAGACCATAGCCTTCAATAACCATTACATTTCAACATCAAGAAAACAAAAATCCTTACCACTGGACCAATCTGCAACATCATGTCGTGTGGAGAAAGATTGAAGCTCTCAACAATTTAATTTTACTTGGAGCCACAATTAACACCCAGAGTAGCAGCAATCAAGAAATCAAAAGACTGTAGAACTGGGAGAATCTCATGTCAAGGACCTCTTCAAAGAGCTGGAGAGTGAGGATCTCAGTTTAAAGACTAAGGTGAGCCTCACCTAAGCCATGGTATTTTAAATTGCTTCCATGGAAAGTTGGAAAGTGAGTAAGAAAGACTGAAAAAGAATAGATGCAATTGAATTGTGATGTTGGTGAAGATATCATGGACAGCCAAAGGAGCAAACAAATTTGTCTTGAATGCAACCAGAATGCTCCTTATAGGCAAGGATAGTGAAACGTCATCTCTCCTACTTTTGGGACATGCTTGGAAAATCCTCAGTGAGGTGGATCAACCCAGTAACTGTAAGAGTGGACTTGAACATGGCAGTGACTGAGAGGGTGATGTGGGCAGGGCAAGGTTTTGATCTGGTGTTCATAATGTCGGTGAGCCATAGCTGAATTGATGGCATCTAATAACACATTGGGAGAAATTTTCACAATGTGGTGGCTTATCTTCATAAATACATTTAAACTACCCATTAAACACTTTAAAAAAATCTGAGTGATTAAAAAGAAAGTATAAAAAGCCTTGAATGTAAGCAACTAGAGACAATATAAAAATATAAAAAATTCCATTTTCCAGTGTCATATTTTCTTTTCATAGTGTTTTGTATACAGCCATAAATACTTTGGTGGACACGCAAGATAGGTCAAGTAATCTCTTGTTTCTATTAAAGCAAACCACTCAATTAACTTTAAAGAGGTACTTCGGGGTGTGACCCAATGAGCTGATGATTGTTTAAAGGCCTGTCTTATATCAGTGACAACTACTGACCGGTTAAAAATGGGAAGCGATGATATTCACCTGACCAGTTTTCTCTTACAGCCCTTTCCATGATGATGATGATAGGACTCCATTATATTTTTTTAATTTCAGTCACTCCTGATAAATAAAAATTTGAAGAAATAAAACTATCTGAAATGTTAAAAAAATGGCATGTGGAAGATGCATGGGTGAGAGGTGTAGCATTTAAACTTGAGAGAGGCACAATCAGAAGAGCAACATAATTTGAAAAAAAATCTGTTTTTAATCCCTGAGGCTAAGTCAGAGATATTTCTGTTTGTGTTTTTGGTGCCCTCTTAAGAATTTCTGGCTGTTTTATTCCTGTTTACTGAGTAGGCAGGCATTACATTCAGAAAATCAATCTGGGTTTAAGATTTCTGCCCTTTCCGCAGTTGCTTAGGAAGAAACACCTTGGGATGCACTTAAGCTAATCTTGGGGGTCACAATTCAGGAGTTTCTTGCACGAAGGGATGACTCCGTAGGCAAAAGGAGGTTTCCTTCTAATATCTGCAGTAGAGTTGGTTTTATAGGGTGAGGTGAGACCTCTGAACATAAGGACCTAAACTTGGGACTAAATTCCATTATTTGGCCATGCTTGTTGGTGGCCATGGTAGTGTAGTCCATAGGAAGTTGTGCTGCTAACCCAAAGGCCAAGCCTCTTGGATGGTTCAAATCCACCAGTGACCCTGAGAAGGAAAGATGGGAGATTATAGTCTTAGTAACTCAAGGGATGATCAGTTATGAGTTAGTTTTGACTGGAGGTTGTTGAATTTTCTCTTGGTTACTCACACCTTCATTCTTATTTCTCTGAAACTATGTTTGTTATATGCTGTTGAGCTGCTTCCAAGTCATGCTGACCTTATAACCAGTATTGTATACCTACCACAGGACCAACAGTCAACATTATGATAGATGGAAAAAGGATTTAAGCTGTTAATGATTTCATTTTCTTTGGGTCAATAATCAACAAACTTGGTATCTGCAGTCTGGAAATCAGAAGATATATTGCATTGGGTAAGTCTGCCGTCAGGGACCTATCCAGAATGCTGAAGAGCAGTGATGTTAGTTTGAAGACTAAGGTGCGCCTAATTTGGTCTTCTCAGTCACCTGCTACATCTTGAAGAGCTTGACAATGAATAAGGATGACAGAAGAATAATCGATGCCTTTGAGTTGTGGTGCTGGAAAAGAGTACTCAATATCCAATGGACTGCCAAGAAAATAGATGTGTCTTAGAGTGTAGCTGGAGTTCTCCTTAGTAGCAAAGATGGCGAAGGTTCATCTTTATACCTTGGAAGATAGAGGGTGGTTAGCAAAAGAGAGAAAGACTTCCAATGAGATGGCTTGACAGTGTCTTCAGCAAAGGGCTTGAGTGTTTTAGAGATCGTGAATATGGCACAGGATAGGTTCAGGTTGGCTGTTCAAAGGGGTCAATACGAGTTGTACTCGACTTGATGGCACCTAACAACAACAACAACAATCCTTATGCTAGGAGGTTAAGAGGTCTTTTCTGTCCTTTGGAGCTGTTATTGGTTCCAAATAGTCCGCCTCCTAGCTAGCAAACAAGCTCTTATCCTATATGAATTAGTTCAACAGCTTTTTTTAAAAAAAAAAACAAAACCAAAACACCACCCAACCAAATATTTGATATTTTAAACAACTCAGTTATACAGGAAAGGCATTTAAATACATACTGTCTTTGTTAAGCTAATCAGTTTACAAGGCTGACAAAATACAGGAAATGGTTCTGTGAAATGAGATGAAATGAAATGAAAAGCATCACTTGGAAAATTTTCTTCAGTTTTTCATCTTAATAGCCGATGGTACTACACAGACTTGTGCGATGTCATCATATTCATATGTTCTCTTTAAGAAGGTATCTAAGAGTCTTAAGCCAGACACGCTTTGCAGTCCTTGTACTGAAGACAGTAGTGTAAGGGCAAGGCAGAGACATAGTTTTCCAAACTGCCTTCCTGAGATGCCACACCAGTGGATAGAATTGTTATTGCATATTTCCAAAACGAGATCCATGGTTTTCACTGCAGTTTGTTATTTTACAGGTTACATGAATAGGTTCTTCTAGGTTCACAGTATCTGGGATTGCCTCCAAAGAAAATTTAACATCTCTATGACCTGGAGCCATTGCCTCCAAAGAAAATTTAACATCTCTATGACCTGGAGCCATTCTTTGAAGCTGGCTGGTCTGTAACCTTTCTCTTTCACCTAGATTTGCTTTCCACACTATATCCAATTTTCCAATAATTGTAACTCCTTCAATGATGCCTGCTTTTTCTGCAAACTCTTTCTTAGGCTTTAGGCAGTACAAGTACTAGCCTGTATCCATTTGCTACAAATATGCTCTTTTTTAAAAAATTTTTACTGTATTATTTTTATGTGTACCGTCAAATCAGATCTGACTGGTACAGGAACAAATATGCTCTTGAACCAAATGTAGATATGCTTTCTCCAGCTTGGCTGACAGAATTTAATTCTGCTACATTGGACATTATAGATGGCTCCCAGGAAACTTTCTCCATGAACAAAGGTGAATTTGTAATATTCTGAATCTGGGCTTCAGGAAACGCTTCAGCAGTCGCAGAACTGTGGTCACACTCTGCATTGTAAAATTTTGTTTTCACATTCAGTGGTTTGAGAACCTGAAACTTGAAGAATTTTCTAAAATACATCTTTTCTCCATTCTGAGTCGTATAACTGACGGCACACACCAATATGTGTGTTCCAGTTTCCTTTACTTCATGGCATATGACGTCATCTATACAACAATCAGGTTTAAGTTCAGCAACTGCAGCATTCGAGGCTGAAAGATGTAAACGCTGAGAACTTGTCTGAAGATCAGCTTTTACCAACATATCTTTTCTTTTTT
>NW_006399844.1:11095284-11121606 GCF_000299155.1 Elephantulus edwardii | reverse complement strand
AAAGATGTAAACGCTGAGAACTTGTCTGAAGATCAGCTTTTACCAACATATCTTTTCTTTTTTAAAAATTTATATATATATATATTTTTAATGTGTGTACCGTCAAATCGAATCTGACTGGTACAGGAGGCGATTGTTCCTCCTTCTTGAGCAGAGCATCTGGTGGATTTGAACTGCGCATCTCTGGGATTGTTGCAGTGCAGCTTCCTGCCACTAGGCCACCAGAGCTCGCCTACCAACATATCTTTTACAACTTGACGGCTATCATTATGAACGCTGATACAACTTGAAAAAGTCTCACTCCAAAATATATTTCCAAAATTCTGTGGTAAAGTCAACATTTCTCCCAACATTAAAATTTCTGCACCATTTACAGGTGAAGGATCATCTTTCATGAGTTGGCTAAAAGAGCTCTCCAGGTAAGTCTTTTTCTTCACACTTCACAGGAATATTGTTAAATAAAGTAGGCTTTGTCAACTGCATCACTTTCAACTCCAGAAGATGTTCTTGTTTAGGGGGATTGAACTTCGATCTTGATCGGCACTTTGGACATTCTGGTTTGTTTTTTTTAAAATTTTTATTAATTTTAATGAAAGTTTACAGAGACTTAAAGTTTCCAGTTATTCATTGTTGCACTTTTCTCCCTGCCCACTGCCACCCCCAATTCACTCTTCTCCTTGAAAAGAAAAACTCCTTAATTGTTATGCAATCCTCCCCCCCCCCAAGTCCACTCCACTATTTGCTCTGGACTCTTGTCATGACAACAATACCCAATAATATATTCCTTTTAAACAGTTCTCTCCCTCATCTGTTTCAATGTAATATACATCATTCCTCCCCTCCTTTTCTGTCTTCCCTTAACCCCGATGTCAGTCCCGTTTTACAACAGTGGCCCTATGTAATATTTGTCCTTTAGTTAATTTTTATAAAATATTTTTTTTGTGTGTGTATACCGTCAAGTTGCATCTGACCGGTACAGGAGAAGATTGCCTCTCCTTCTCCAGAAGAGCATCTGGTGGACTCGAATCACATACCTCTGGGAATACAGTGCAGCTTCTTGCCACTTGGCCACCGGAGCTCCCAACATTTGTCCTTTTGTGACTGAGATATTTCACTCAGCATAATGTCCTCCAGGGTCACTCATTTTGCATAATATTTCATGAGCTGTTTGTTTTTCAGTGCTGCATAATATTCTATTGTGTGAATATACCAGAGCTTCTCTACCATTCCTTTGTTGATGGGCACTTGGGTTGTTTCCAGCTCTTTGCTATTGTGACCAAAGCCGCAATAAACATGGGTGTACTGTTGTTGTTTTTTTTTTTTTTTTAAAAAAAACACTGCTCCACTGCTTTCGCATTTCAAGAGAAACTTGTACATTTATTGCTCCATTTCTTCACCTACTTTGGATTTCAACCAAATGCAGTCAGGCTTGGAGACTACATTTCCAAACTCCTCTTAAAGGTGTGAGCAACCAATGCTGATAACCAGGAAGACTTTGGGCACAACAGCTCTCTTACGTATGTAGAATAAATGCAAAATTCTTAACTTGCCGTCCAAGAAGGGCTTTCATGATTTGATCTCAGTCTACTTTTTATTCCTCATCTACCTCTGGCTCCACCACACAATTTTTTTTGTTTTATTAATTTCAGTGAACATCTACAGAGATTTTGGACTTCCATTCTTTCATTGTTGCACTTTTCTTCCCGCGCGCCCCCAGTTCGCTCCTCCCCACAGTACCACTTGGACCTAACCCTTTCCCTGGGATTAAATGAGTCTAAAAAGCTCCAAGACTGGGGTTGGCATAGAAAACGGCGGCAAAATAAGGAAGAAGGCAAGTTGATTTCAAGGAGTTTTTTGCAGTGACAAAAATCGGTACGCCCTCTCGTTTCTTTGCCAGAGGCTTGGTCCTAGACTGTGGTCAATGCTTGTCCTCTTCAGGATCGGTTCAGGCCGGCCTCGCCTTCCTCCTGCCCAGCTCCGCAGGGACACTTCTCCCTCGCCTCAGTCGTGGTTCCCGCCTCTGCGCTCCAGCGCCTGCGGAGCCGGCCGAGGAGGGCCGGGGCTTCGGTCGGCGAGGCTCAGGACCCGCCCCCCGCGCCAGTTGCCAGGGAGCGGTTGCCATAGAGCTGAGCAGTGTCCGCGTGCGCAGGCGGAAGTCCCGGATTGAGGCGCCGCCATTTTTGCTGCCCGGACGCGGAGCGAGAAGCTGAGAGAGTCGGAGACGCTATCCGCTTCCATCCGTCGCGCACACCCTGCTTGAGTCACCGCCGCTATGGATGATCGGGAGGATCTGGTGTACCAGGCGAAGCTGGCTGAGCAGGCTGAGCGATACGACGGTAAGTTGGGGGGTTCACGGGGGGCTGGAATTCTCGGACCCTCTGCCGCCGCCCACAGAGGCCGGGAGGAGACAAAATGGCGGCATCGTCTGCGAGCCTGGCCCAGGGACGGAGATTCGGGAAGCAGGAAATGGCTTGTGGGCGCCTGGAGCGGTGGGAGGCTCCAGGCCCTAGAGTTTGACCCCTTCGGTGTCCTCCGCTATAGCCACTCGCGGGCCGAAAGGCCGAGGCGATAAGGGTGGAGGAGTTGGTTGTAAAATGGCGGCTGGGGGAGGGCGAGTCCTGGGGCGGGGGAGGGGGAGGAGATGGCCGGTACCGTCTCCGGCGAGCAATCCCCAGGGGAGCTTCTGGGACACTTACGGGACGGGGAGAACTATTGGGTGGAGAGATGGGGGACGAAACACCCGCCACACGGGGGGAGAGTGGAGACCGGGAGCTGGAGGCGCGAGCGCCTTTGAGGGAAATATGGCGGGTGGGGGCGGTGGCTTTTCCCCTGAGGCCCCGTGTGGGGCGGCGGCCGTGGAGTCTCACAAAGGAGAACCTTTGCAAGCCTCGAGGGCTTCCTCGGGCTCGGGGCCGGTCCCGGGTGAGGGTGCGGAGAGGATGGGAATCGCTGCATCCTTGGGCGTAGGCTGGCTGAGATGCTGCGATCGGGTTTCCTGCCGCTCGGCCGGCACACCTTGGAGGGGTGGTGTGTTATTTTATTTTTTTGGGGGGCGGTGGGGGGCTCCTATATTCCACCTCGTGTGTTTGTTCTGGAAAGGTTCAGAAGGCAAGCCACCCCCCCTTCGACCCCGCGCTTCTCCCAGCGAGTCCCGGCCGCCTTTGGCCCCACACGCCTGGCGTTCTGGTGGCTGGAGCGCGAGGCGGGGCGACCCCGACCGTGAGCGCTCGTCGTTCTCCTGCCTCGGCCTCAGTTTACCAGTCTGTGAAATCAATCGATGGGCCCGTGCACACGCGTGCACCGTGTATGACGAACGGGAGGACCTCCTCGGGAACAAAGTTGTTGCAAATACGATGTAGTCGCTGGATTATTTTTTTTGGGGAGGGGTGCCCGCACGAGTTTACGTTATTGGGAACGGCCTGTTGGAGGCACTCGTCTGAGGCTTGGGTCTTTGAGTTAGGATCGTAGGACGTCCCAGGAGAGAGTCCAGGTTCCATTTTCACACTTGAGACGGTTTTATGCACGGGTGTGGAACAATTCGTCGTTGGCTTATTGCCTTGAAAGGTGGTTTTTTTTTTAAAGGAATTTTTCAGAACTTGCTCAAAAGGTGTATTGTGCCTGTCACAGGCAGTTTCTTTTAAAATTACCCCTATCTTTCACGTAAACCTACACACCCACTTTGGACCTAGGTTACATAGATTAAATCCTATATGGGTTTGTACAGATAGGGTACATCAAATGGGCCTTTTGGGGGGGGGCAATCAGGTGTCTGATCTTAAATTTCTGCTCTTTTTTTCCTTTTATTAATTTTAATAAACATTTACAGAAATTTTGGATTTCCATTCATTTCATTGCTGCACTTTTCTCCCTGCCCACCCCTCCCCACCAGTTCGCTCCTCTCTTTGGGGGGGAAAAAATTCCTTTATTGGTGTACAATTTCCCCCATTCCCCCCCCCCCCCCCCAAGTTTCTGCTCTTAGACCTAAGCCGTTTTCTCCCTCCCTTCCCAAAATGCAATGTAGGTGTTTCCTGAATAGCCTCAGGGGTGGTCTTTCTGTATTACTAAAAATTTAGATTCAGAAATTTAAAAATTAGGGGAGAAGGGCCTCTAGAACTCACATTTAGGAAAGATCGTGTATGTATTAGGCTTATTTTAAACTCCTAAATTGTAATATTTGTTGAATAAGATTCCTGTTGGAAGGGAGAGGATTGTAAGATGGGGAAGTGTACAGCTCAAGGTCAGATTTGTCTTTAAAATTCATACAAATAGAAGTATTCTTGTAATAGAAGTCCCCTTTCCTACCACATCTCAGAATTGATTTTTCTTAACCCTACAATTTTTTTAACGTATAGATTTTTAAAAACTTTAATTGTAATTTGAACGAAAGTCTACAGAAAAGTTAGATTTTCATTTCATTGTTGCTCTACCCGTACTCTTGACAGTATTGGAGACATGATATTTGAATGTGTCTTGGTCGAGATTTAGGTTGTGAGTAGACTTAACTGTGCTAACTGAAAGGTTTAGAACTGGAGGGAAATTCCTCTTTGAACATTTTTTAAGTTGTGACTTGAGTGAAAGTTTGGCTTTTTATTTAACAATTTGTATGCATTATGTTTTATAACTGTTAAAGTACTCAGTGTAATTAATTATACTTTTCCTATTCATCCCTGTAATTCTCATTTTCATTAATCCTACCCATTCCTTCCTTCAGGGCTTTTTCCTTGGCTGAGTGCTGCGCTTTTAGTTATTCTAAGATATGGGTTCTTCCCTGGTATTATTGTTTACCGTAGGGCCACCGAAAGAGGAGATCCTCAACAGGATGGATTGCTAAAACTGAGCTCAAGTGTCAAGAGGTGGTGAGGATGACAGGATAGGACAAGGTTCAGATGTGTTCATATCGTCTCTGAGATGTAAGTTTCTTATTGGCACCTAAGGACAGTTGCTCACTTCACTCACTGTCATAGACTAGTAGCTGAGCCTTCAGCAGGTTTTTAGAGGCTGTAAATCACAAGAGGAGACTGCCCATCTTTTTCTCCACTAAGTCGCTGGTGCATTCTGATCACCAGCTCTGCTGACTGCTCCACCAGGCTCCCTTATTTCAAGTCAAGCTCAGGAGTGACCAAGGACCCCAGTCTTGCAGTAAGCCTTTATGTTTTTTGAGATTTTTTTGTCTTTGAATTCCGTTCCACATTTCCTCCCCTTTATTTAGGATTTACTGTGATCTCTTAGACAGCAGTCAGTTCTGATCTCTGGGTCCTGAACATTGAGGTTTACATGGTCCATTATTTCTTTGGCTTGAACTTGTTTTTAAAACTGATCTGGAAGCTCAGTGTGTATCAAAGCAGAACCATGCTCCATAGAGTTTTCAGTGGCTACTTTTTCAGAAGTATAAGTCCTTCTTTCTTTCTCTGGGTAAACTTTGGGTTAGCAGCCCAGGACATTAACCATTGCATCACCTACTAAAGATAACAGGATCATTGATGCCTCTTATATTAAAAAACAAACAAACAAAGGAAATAACACACATAACAAAAAAAGAAAAACTGATCTGGACGATAATAATTGTAGCTATCAAACAAATGACAGTTTATTGTAGGGTTCAGTGCAGAGGATTTTTAAGCACAGATTGGTTGAAACCTAACCTTTTTGATAAAGCTACGTTACTACATTGTTCAAATGTTAGGTTTCTCTTTCAGAAACTAGAAGGGGGGAGAGCATGGTACCTACAAGGTGGAGAAGAACTATACAGAACCCCAGTGATGGGGGCAGAAAGAGGAGGATGAAGATTGTAAAGAAATAATGTCTCTACTTGATTATCAGGTTGTTGGTTATGATGGAGTTTATTGTTGGTGACGGTGCAGAGTAGAACTGTCCACAGGGCTTTTTCAAGGTTACCACCTTTCAGAAGTAAATTGCTAAGCTTGTCTTCTAAGGAGCCTTTTGAGTTGGAACTGCTGAACTTTGACCTAGAAGTCAGGGTGCTCAGTAGTTTCTGACACCAGTGACGATTCTACACATTCGAAAGTTTCTTTTATTGGGTACAATGTTCAGTTTTGTTTGGTAACAGAATATAGCATAGCTCTAACAGAACTTATTACCAGTCATGGGGATAGTCTGGTTATTGTTTTGCAACAGTCACCACTTATTTTGAGTAAGTGTTGACCCTAATGCTTAAATGTCTTACAACTTTCTCTAGCTACTGTAGGAGCTGGGGTCACTTTAAATGGCTTTAAAAAAAAATAGAGAAAAAAAAAATTGGGCATGTTGTCAAGAGATGCCAGTCCTCGGAATAATAGAGAATGAGTGGAAGAGAAGATGATCTGTAATGATATGAATTGACTGACTGCAACAACAGTGGATGTGAGCAGAGATCATAAAAAATGGTGCGGGATAGGGCACTTACAAGGAAGAACTGAGCTTTGTGCAGGACAAGAACAATTTGGAATTGTAGATAGAAATTGATGATTGAGGCTTTGAAGAATAAATCTGGGGTCTCAAACATGACAGTAATCTAAGTAGTAAGTTTCTAGGTGGTACAAGTGATTTTTGCTTTAATACTTAGAAGCAGTCGGCTTTCATTTATAGTCAAAACAATAAAACAGTTTTGTGCTGTAGCATGTGGGGGTCACAGAGTCAGAGTACTTTTCAGTCACAGATAAAGGAATAATTATCTGTTTAGTAGCTGTATTAAGTAAAACCATTCATTTCTCACCATTTTTGAACCAACTCAACATATTTGGAGAAAAGTGTGGGGCATTGAGAGGGGAAAAAAGTGAACATTTTTCCTGTTTGTAGAATACAGAGATCAGGGCTTGTGAGATATGGGGTGGTTTTGCTTCTTCGTTTTTCTACTCCCAGGAGGTAGAAGTAAAGTTTTAATGATCAGTTATAGCTCTTTGGCTGCATGATTTCGTTCCAGGAATGCACCTATTCTGAATTTGTTAGATGAGAATTGTCTTGAAAACACCAGAGCTCCACCATCAGCCTATTCTGGTGAATAATAATAGGGGCATATTTTGAGTTAAGTGTTTAATATAGATCTTGTTAGGGGGAAGTGTGTAAAATAGTTCTAGTAATGCTTTTAAGACTAAAATACCAAAAGAAAAAGAAGGGGAAAAAAAAAAGACTAAAACACCGAGTTCTTTAGTATAAGCCAATAGTAGCACATATACATTGCTGGTTCAGTTAGTGTGTTGACCAAGGTAGTCCCCCCACCCACCCAAATACATAACAAATCTCTTCTACAACTAGTTTTTAGTCTAGATAGGAAATCTTAAGTTCTTTTGTGCAGATTTCAGACATCTGCACAGTATTGTATGGAGCATGTTTTTATTTTCTTTGGCCTACAAATTTAAGGATTATAATGAAATTATTGCGACTGAAGGTATTGGGTAAATTATTACTATGAACATTCTTTGGGACTTTCCCCCCATCTGTATATAAGAAAGATCTCAATTTGAACTCGGATACGGAGAAAAAATGCAATTACAAGTTATAAAACTGACCAAATTTTAGATTTTGTAAGGGCAAGCAAACACACTGACAAACTGGCAAGCACACAGACTTTTCATAATTGTTTATTGCTTGAACAATGGAATAAGAAATTTGATGTCCTGAATTGAATTAGGCCAAATTGAGGCCTAATATATTTATATATCCAGCTTCACAAATAAATTTTTGGTACATTTAAGAAGCTGATCTGAAACTATTAACAGGGGGCCTGTAAGCACATTTTGTAGGCTTTTGCTTTTACTTTGTATCTCAGTTGTATGTATGTACATACATATACATTGACAAGTATAAGGGAAGGTTAAAAATTAAGTTTTAAATTTTTATAGTGTACTGTTTTCTATAGTGCATTGTATTTCAGTTTTTTAAAAAGAAACTAACATACAAAAGTGAATCAGGTATGACTTCATTTTTATGGCTTAAGAAAGTGAATTTGAACAACTTGAAGATTTGTTTTCCTCTGTAGTCACATGATTAGTAAATGGCAAAACCAGAAGTTGTCTCTGCTGACCTTTAGACCAGTACTCTCATAGCTACTCAGAAAAGACCAGTGCTCTCTGAGGGGCTGGATGAGTTTCTTCAGCTATGATTTCAAATAAGTAAAATTAGGTCCCTTCTTTTCTAAAGACATTTGTTTGTTTATTTAAAATATATAAAATCCTTTCGCAAGGCATACTGGATACAGTTAGAACCAAGACTTTATAATTTCAGAGTGTGTGTTCACCTCAGTTTCTAAGACTTACCTGTCTTTTAAAATGAATTTTTTAAAAGAATTTTTAAAATTTTATTATTTTTCTGTGTACCGTCAAATCGGATCTGACCGGCACAGGAGATCGCCCCTCCTTCTCCAGCTGAACATCTGGTGGATTCAAACCATGTATCTCTGGGACTGCAGTGCTATACTTGCAATTTTTAATAGTCTTTCCAGGATTTGCTTCAGTCTACAGTTAGCATGTTAAGTACGAAGTAGAGGTTCATAAATGGAGAATTGTCTGTTATCAGTATTCAACGAACTATATCAAACTAGTAACTAGCCAGATTTTTTGTTTCTGTTCTTAAGAGATTGTTTGATAGCTTTCTAAATTACTATTTTGAACATTAGTGAATCATTTGCCATCATTCCTCTCCTAAAAGTTTTAGAAGTTAACCATTGCATTTGTTTAGCTAAAAAGAGAAAAAGGGTCTTAAAAGGTAATTTCACAGACATGCAAAGCACTAACCAAACTCCAGTAAATACACTATAATAAAACATAGTTTTAGAGGGAGCTCTGGTGGCCTAGTAGCACGAAACTGCACTGCAGTCCCAGAGGTACACGGTTCAAGTCCACCAGATCCTCTGCTGGAGAAGGAGGGGCAATCTCCTCCTGTACTTGTCAGATCCGATTTGACGGTACACATAAAAAATAAGAAAATTAAAAAAAAATTTACAAGTATATAAACAGTTCAGAATAATAAAATGGGGACTACTTTGTGACATATATCAAGACATTACTGTATTATGTTGAACATGTTTTTTGATGTATCTGGAAGTATTTTTTTAATGCATAAAAGATAAAAAGACATTTAACTGATACTGGAATAGTGGCGATGTATGTACACATTAATATTGTAAGTTGTCTATATAAAATTTAGCTCTTTAATTATCCATGAAGTAATTTTTCCAGGAATTATTTCAGAAGCTTATTTAAATTTTCTAAATTTTAGTAACAATTGCTTTAATAGTAAAGGAAAAGGTGCTGATTAATAATTTTGCTGGGAAAGCAGGTAGAAGCTGTGTGATTGTCCTGGGGGCAGACTTGTCGTATGGTCATCCTACTTAGATTATTTCTCACCAATAACTTTCTCAAATTACCTCAAAGTTTCTTAAACTTTGCATTCCTCTGTCACTGAAATGGTTAGCTTTGACCCATAGACACTTCCTTTTTCATGAAGTTAGCATTTACAGTCAGAGACAAAGGGGAAGACTTTCTCCTCCCCAACAGGGAACTTGATGTCAAGGATATGGTACTTGATGAAAATAAAGCTTGCTGACAATCACTTTAATAAGTCTGTACTGATAGTGGCTAAACCAAATAAATATGCTGGCTTTCTGTGTTAAAAAATTTAAGGTGTTAACAGTTTTATAGTAAGTTCCATACTTTTTTTTCTTCCCATACAGTTTTTTTAAAGTCTCACATACATCTTGATAGTTTTATTTAGAAACCTGAGTTCTCTGTAGTTTTAGAAAACATTTGGCCGTGATTAATTTAGCTTCTTTGAAGTTCAATCTTCAACTTCCTGCCAGTTCACTAATCTGTTATAACTAAGTAGATAGATCTGCCATTGTTGTTATGTGCCTTCAAGTTGCTTGCGACTCATAGTGACCCTATGTACAAGAGCCCTAAACACTGTTCTATCCTGCACCAACCTCACCGTCTCAAATACTTTCATTCCCACCTCCCTGATTGCAGAATCAATCCACCTCATCGAGGGTCTTCCTCTCCTACGCCGTCCCTCCACTCTCCCAAACATGATGTCCCTCTCCAAGGACCAGTCCCTCCTTGCAACATGCCCAAAATATGTCGGACGAAGCTTCAGAATCCTTGACTCCAAGGAGCATTCTGGCTTCACTCTCTCCAGGATAAACCTGTTTGTTCTCCTAGCAGTCCATGGTATATTCAACACTCTTCTCCAGCACCACAGCTCAGAGGCATCAATTCTCTGTCATCCCTATTCACAGTCCAACAATCTGATGCATAGCACGTAACTGCAAAGACCATAGCCTGGATCAGGTGCACCTTAGTCTCCAGCCTGATGTCATTGCTCTTCAGTACTCTCGAGAGGTCCCTGACAGCTGACTTTCCCAATGCAGTTCATCTCCTGATTTCCTTGCTGCTGTTACCAAGAGTGTTGACTGGAACCAAGTAAACTAAAACTACTAACTATCTCAGTCTCTTAACCAACCATACTGATGTTGCCAATTGTCCCATTGGTGAGAATCTTTGGTGTTTTGATGTTGAGCTTCAATATCCATATTGAAGACTGCAGTCTTTGACCTTCTGCAGCAAGTGCTTCAGGTAAGTTTCAGCAAGCAGGGTTGAGCATAACCAAAGTTGTTGATGACTCTTACACCAATCCTGATGCCACATTCCTCTTCGTACAGCCCAGCGTCTCGGATGATCTGTTCTGCATAGAGATTGAAAATGTATGGAGACAGAATATATCCCTGAAGGATCCCCTTCTTGATTTTGAACCATGTAGTGTCTCCATGCTCTGTTCTGACGTCTGCCTCTTGGTCCAAATATAGATTGCATATTAGCACAATCAGATGTTCTGGGATTCCTGTTCTTCTCAGAGTCACCCACAGCTTGTTGTGATCCACACAGTCAAAAGCCTTTACATAGTCAATGAAGCACAGATAGACATTCTTCTGTTATTTTCTTTCTCCCAAGATCTGTCTAACATTAGCTAGTACCACGACCTCTTCTAAATCCAGCTTGCACATCTGGCAGTTCTCTGTTGACATATTGTTTCAAATGTTTTTTGATAATTTTCAGCAGAATCTTGGTTGCATGTGATATTAATGATACTGTTCTATAATTTCCAAACTCTGTTGGGTCACCTTTCTTTGGAATGGGAACAAATATCGATCTCTTCCAGTCAGTTGGCCAGCTGGCTGTCCTCCAGATTTCTTGGCACACCTTAGCACATCCAGGGCAGTGTCTGTTTGTTGAAATAAATCAATTGGTATGTTGTCAACTCTTGGAGCCTTGTTTTTTGCCAATTCCTTCAGAGCAACCTCCTCCATCACCATAGGCTCTTGCTCATACGTTATTTCATGAAATTCTTCTGTGTCAGCCAATTCTTTCTAATATAGTGACCCTGTACTCCTTCCATCTTCTTTTGATACTTCCTGGATCATTTAACATTCTACCTAAAGTATCCTTAAGTAGTACCACCTGTGGCTTGAATTTGTTCTTTCAACTCTTTCAGCTTAAGAAACGCTGAGTGAGTTCTGTCCTTTTTTTATTTTCTGACTCCAGCTCTTTGCACATTTCATTATAGTATCTTGCTTTATCGTTCCGAGCTGCATTTTGAAATTTTCTGTTCAGCTCTTTGATGTCTTGGCTTCTTCCTTTAGCTTTTGGCGCTCTAATGCAATACTCAAGAGTCTTCATCTGACATCCATCTTGGCCTTCTTCTTTTTCAGCCTTTGTAATGATCTTTTGCATTCTTCATGGATGATTTTTTTGATATCCTCCTAGAGCTCATTTGGTCTACGCTCATTGGTGCTCACGGCCTCAAACCTGTTCCTGAGATGATTTTGAAATTTGAGTGGGACAGACTTAAGATCTGCCATTTGTAGGGTTAATTTGAGATCAGATCAGAAATATAGCTAAAGCAATGTAAATTGAATTTTTCTTCATTTGCATCTGAAATTTGAAAGACTATGAATAAAAGTTTTCACACTATTTCATATCTTGGCAAATAGTTTAGTGGTAGTTTGGGACAGTTTTCACCTGGGAGCTGTAGGTTCCTCATCTGTAGAATGAGAATTAATGTCTGCCTTACCTGCTAATTTATATAGTGGTTAAGATATTAAGAGCTTTTGTAAACAGAAATGTGTTGCTTGTCAGGGAAAACTTGCTGGGAAAATTTGATATTTTATGAAGCAAAAGGTCATATAAATGTCCTTGATGCTGATCTACTAGGATCGTATTAGAAGAGAACTTGCATTTTTTAGTTAGTCTTAGCAGGTGTCTTCTCATGCTTTAATCCTGTGAAGAAATAAGAATATAAAAAGAAAGTTAATTTTATTATTTCTAAATGTGTATGCACAGGAAGTGAGTTGTCTACATTATTTGGAAGCATTTTAATCTGTAATGTAATGTTGAGCATGTATCCAACTTTAAAAAAAATACTAATTTTAGACTTACATTCGGGAGACCCTGTCACAAACAAATTTAACATATGTTGTTGTTAGGGTTTTGGATGAATGATTCTGCAGTATGAAAATGTAAATGGTGAGTTAGTGTTAAAATATATACTAGCCAGCAGTCTCAGATTACTGATTAAGAAAATAATGGTATTGCGTAGGACCAGTTTTGTGAAATAATTTCTTTTCCAGAACTACAGGTTGTAGTGTAAACTTTGGGCAGTCAGTGGGTTCTGATTACTAGAAAGCTACCAGTAAATGCTACCTAATTCTGATAATTGGTGCTTTGCAAACTTTGGAATAGCTGGGGTGAATATCACTATGTTGTAGAAATGCTAAGTGCTCTACTTAAGACCTTGTGAGATTGTGTTTGATCATAATTGGCTAAAAGAGAAATCAAACTAGTAAAAATGTATACTATAATAATCTTGACATTCTCTCAGAAATATATGTGCTTTTTGACCAGCAAATATTTTTATAAGAGTTAGGACTTTGGGGGGGAAGAGTGGGCAGGGAGAAAAATGTACAACAGTGAATGAAAGGAGGAAAATTAAGTGAAAAGAATATGCTGGGGAAAAAAAATCAATGTATATCCATCAACAAACGAATGGATAGAGAAGCCCTGGTATATTCACACAATGGAATAATACTATGCAGCATTGAAAAACAAGGAACTCATGAAATAGTATGCAAAATGGATGACCCTGGAGGACATTATGCTGAGTGAAATATCTCAGTCACAAAAGGACAAATATTGCATAGGACCACTGTTGTAAAACGGGACTGACATAGGGGTTGAGGGAAGACAGAAAAGGAGGGGAGGAATGATGTATATTGCATTGAAACAGATGAGGGAGAGAACTGTTTAAAAGGGACAGTGAATGGATATTCTTGTCACTACAGAAGTCCAGAGTGAAGGCTTCATAGGGGAGTGGGCTTGAGGGGAGGGAATGCATAACAATGAAAGCGTTTTTCTTTTCAAGGAGAAGAGTGAATTGGGGGAGAAGGGGGTAGGTAGGGAGAAAAGTGCAGCAATGAATGACTAGAAACAGTCTCTGTAAACTTCCATTAAAATTAATTAAAATGTATAAGAGTTAAGACTATAGACTTCTATAAAAGATTATTACTGTCAAATAATTTTCTATGTAAAATTTATGTTTCATGGGTTTGTAATAACTCTTTATAAAGAAAAACAGCCATTTATTAGTTTGTACTCATTCTAACTCATGGCAACCTAGACTGTCAGCAGAACTATATATGCCCTGTAGGGTTTTCATGATTAAGATTCTGGAGTACACCCCAGAGGTTCTTTAAAACAAAGGCCCAGGAATCTACTTCTAAAAAATTAGCCATTGAAAATCTCTGGAGCAGAGTTACACACAAGAGGTTACCATGGGTCAGAATTAGTGCAGATTCTACTGCACTGGTTACATACGTAGAGGTGCTACAGTTTAAGGAGAGGAATTCTTGAGGATCACAAACTTCAGATAAACAAGCATTTGAAGGAATCGGACTTGATAGTATCTTTCTATGGTATTAGTGCAAGTATTGCTTCTGGTCATTTCCTTTCCTGATATATTCTAGAGCAATCTTAAGGTAGGTTATTTTATTTTTCTTGTGTTTGTTCTAATCACATAGGCATAAGTACAATTTAGACTTTATTCTTAGTTTAAGAGATTTAGATTTTGATCTCTTTTCTTCCCATACTTTAATGCTTTGGGTAGTTGATCTCCAAGCCTCTTCCTATGTGTAACTTTCACTGAAGGCTTACTTTTTTATTCTATTACAAACACATTTGGCTGCTTGAGAGTATGTCCTCGGAAAATATAAGAGGATAAATCTTGATAAAATAAGGTCTTTATTAAATATTGACACTGATTGGGTGGATACATTTCTGTAACAAATATGGTAGACTCTGGGTAAAAGATTATCTTGGGTGTTTTTTTTTTTCTTCAAACTTAACTGAAGTTAATTTTCAAAGTTGTTTTTTTTCCCTTGTGTACCATTGAATTGGATCCAGCAGGTACAGAAGGAGATTGTCCCTCCTTCTGCAGCTGAGCATCTGGTGAACATTTTAAAAGTTTTAAAGTTCATGAGACAGTGAGGTGTCTCTTCTTTCTAGAAAAGGAGTAAGCTAATTTTGAGTGAGCTAATTTTAGAGAGGAGGTGAATTTAATTTGGTATATGAAGAGGAAAGTTGTTCATATTGAGATTTTATTGGGAAAATAATACCCACCAAAACATAGAGCCGTTTCAGGGTTATAATTTGAAAACAGAATATTAAAAGGAAGTTCCAGACTCATTTGACAAATACATGCTAAGTGCCCACCACCTCCTCAGCATTCTTGTATTGTCTTGGAATTCATCTGTGAACAAATAAAAGATCTCTTTATTGAGGTTTTATGTTCTAGTGAATGTAAATGCTTTTTAAAATTATTATTAAACTTTTATTAGTATTAAAATTGTTACTATGTATAATTAAGAGATAATTTGAACTAGTCTGGAACAGTACCTCATCTGAAAACTGAGAAGTAGAAGCTGGTTGTAGAAGAGGTTGTAGGACTAGGGATGCCATTGCCACTATCAGATGGATCTCAGCTGAAAACAGAATACCAGAGAGAAGAATGTCTATTTGTGGGTTTTTTTTTTTAAATTTTAGGTTTTTTATTTATTTTATTTTTTCTTTATTTTTTGTTTGTACCGTCAAATCAGATCTGACTGGTACAGGAGGAGATTGTTTCTCCTCCAGCAGAGCATCTGGTGGATTCGAACCATTCATCTCTGAGATTGCAGTTGCAGCTTCTTGCCACTAGGCCACCAGAGCTCGCCAAGGCTATTTGTGTTTTATTGACTATACAAAGTGATCCTTTGGATCACTAAAAATTGTGGCAAACATTGTGAAGAGTGGAAATTCCAGAAGACTAGATAGTGCTTGTGTGAAACTTATACTTAGATCAGGAAACAGCCATACATATGAATGGAGCAAGGAAACACTGCATGGTTCAAAATTAAAAAAGGAGTGTGTCAGAGATGTGTTCTTTCACCATACCTTTTAAATCTATATGTAGAACAGATTTGGGAGGCTGGGTTTTAATGAAGAATGTAGCATCAGGATTGGAGGAAGACTCATCAACAAACCTGTATTATGCAGATGCGTTATGCTGAAAATGAGGACTTGAAACTGAGAAGGAGTTGAAGCATTGCTGCAGGAGGTGAAGGGCTGCAGTCTTCAGTATGGATTGAAGCTCAGCATCAAGAAAATAGACTCTCATCACCTGGCCAGATCATGATAGATAGAAAAGAGATTCAGGTTGTTAACAATTTCATCTTGCTTGGGTCCATAATCAACACTCTTGGCACTAGAAGCCAGGAAATCAAAAGACAAATTGTATTGGGAAATTCTGCTGTGAGGGACCTCTTCATAGTGCTAAAGAGCAACAGTGTCAGATTAGAGACTAAGGTGCACCTGATTAACTTTGCGTTTATCTGAGAGCTGAGTGTGAATAACAGAAGAATCATCGATGCTTTTGAGCTGTGGTGCTGGAGAAGAGTATTGAACATGCCATGTACTGACAAGAGAACAAACAGGACTGTCCTGGAGTGGGTGAAACCAGGTTGTTTCTTATAGACAAAAATTGTGAACCTCTTTCTCACATAATTTTGGGCATGTGGCCAGGGAGGGACCAGTTCTTGGAGAAGAACATTATGCTTGGAAGGGTAGAGGGTCAGCACAGGAGAAGAATAATACTCTTGATGAGATGGATTGACACAGTGACCAAGACCGTGAGATTGGTTCAAGATAGGGTTCAGGGTTAATGGGTTTGTTGTGAGTCGCAGTCCACTCAAGGATCTATAACAACAATCACCTGTGTAGGACTCTGGGAGGCTGAGTGGATTTGATTACACCTAACAACAACAGATTTTTGCTCTTCTAATATTTGTGAGAAGGCCACAGATTTTTTTCTGATGCAGTCTCTTGATTTTTATCTGCTGTTGGAAGAATCAGTGTCTTAAGAGTTGGGTTGGAGAAGAGTATTGAGTATCTCTGTGGACTCCCTAAAGAACAGATTTGTTTTGGAAAAGGTATAGCTAGAGTGTGCCTTGGAGGCAAAAATGGTGAAACTTTATTTCACATACTTTGGACTTGATGTCAAGGGGGTTCTGTCCTTGAGATAGGACAAGGTTGTTCATAGAGTCTCTCTGAATCATGGTCTTGATGTACAACAATAATGCAAATACTAGGTGTAGGAGACTGCCTTGTGTGTTAGTTACGTGCTCAGAACCTAACCAAAAGGTGCTTTGTAAGGGAAAAAATAAACTAAAACCTAAACGCAGCTAAGATTTTGTCTTACATACTTTGGATTTGTCATGATAACCAATCTCAGGAAAATGAAAACATTCTAGGAAAGGTAGAGGTTCATTGACAAAGAAGAAGCCCCTCAGTGAGATGGATGACATAATGACTCCACCAATGAGATTGTGAGGATCCAGGATCAGGCAAGGCCCATTTGAAGACAATAGCATCATGAATTAGAACGAGCTCACACAATTGTGCCTTTTTTAAATCTCTTCTGTATTTTTCAAGAGAATCTTAACTACTTACTTCCATTTCCTTACCTTCTCCACGTCACATTAGGTAGTTTAGGAAAAGTGACTATATCATTGGAATTAAAGCCTGCGTTTGCAACTAGATGTTCCTAATTTCATTCTTCAGCTGATAAATTTTATCCTAAAAACATCAATAGTTGTAAGGAATCATCCAACCTCGTTTCGTAGTTAGATCTTACCAACCTTTTTTTTAGAGACAGATATTTTCCAAAATGTTTCCAGTATTTTTTTTGTTACATTTTGAGAATTTAAAAAATGTTGCTTTGAGTTTTTAAAATTAAACTGGTCAGTAATGAAGTAGTCTGTAATATGTGAAGACAAGACTGCAGGTGAAAGGGGCGATACACAGTAAGGGGTTGATCAGACATAGTAATTCATTACATAATCAGTTGTAATTAATATCAGATGAAATGTGTATTAATTATTACATGAAAACCCAATATGATTTGTGAACTTACAGTAACTTAAAAAAATAGTAAAAAGAGGAGGATGATGTAGGTTGAGAGTATTTCCTAATAGAAGGGAAATGGGAGATAGGGAATGAATCCTGGACCAAGGGTCATTAAGTTTGGTGGGGGTAGGATGGGATGTGTGTGTTTAAAGTTTTCAAATTATTTTTTAAATTTTATTATTTGTGTGGGGGTGTGTGTGTACACCATCAAATTGGATCTCAGTGGTACAGGAGGAGATTGTTTCTCCCTCTCCAGCAGATCATCTGGTGATTTGAACTGTGCAGCTTCTTGCCACTAGCCCACCAGAGCTCGCCTGTCTGTTTGAAGTTTTATGTTTAGATTAGTGCCCCTTTATACATGCCACTTAATCCTTAGGGCCTGTTTTTTGGGGGGGTGGCTATTTCCTTACCTGTTTAACACATTGCCGCACATTTAAATTGATGACTGTGCTTAGGAACACATTTTTTTCGATGTATTACCGTCATTTGCAGCAATGTGAGGGATTTCTTTTCTGGTTGCTACTGTGAATTTAAAGGTAAGCTGCAATCCCCTTACATACCAGCTGCCCTGTGTGAGATCAGTGGGCATTTTCCTCCTGTGTGATTAACTGCCTCTGAAAACCTGCTGGAGGGTCAGCTATGAGTTGGTTTCAGCTTGATAGTACACAACACCTCCAACCACCATAAATTAGGTACATTTGAGTACACACTACTAGGGTGGAGGACAATAAAATCTAATTTACTTGGGGATTGTGCACAATTTTGAGTTGTAGTTCAGCCAACTCAGCTACTGGTCTGTTACAGGGGTTTCCACTGTTCAAATTTATGTTTCTGTTTCTACTGGTACTGAACCAGCTATACGGTTAAGCTATATGAAGGTGTAAATTTCAAGAATTTTTGACCTACCATTGCCCTAGGATGGGAAGTAAAATCTTAGACCCATAAAAACCTCAAACTTTTTAGGACATAATAGAATTATTGAAGGCTATTTATATAGTACTTTGCTTTTGAGATTGGTTTTGGTTTTTTCGTATTTTATGTTTTCTTAAAATAATATTGGATTCAGATTTTTCTGCGTTTTATAGTTCTTTTGAAAAGTATTTATAGGATTTTAAAACAAGAACCCTGGTGGATCATTGGTTAGCACTCATCTGCTAAATGAAAGGTTCATAGGTCACCATGTTGCATACTCGCCTGAACCTGTTTTATGAAACTGTTAGCCCAGTGGTTTATGTCATAATTGCAAGAAAGATCACAGTTTATTTGATAATGTAATCATAATATGTGTCTTTAACAGTAAACCAGTAGACTCCCACTTACCATTGTAATTTTTTTAATAAAACAATCTTCCACCCTTGAAATATTCTTTGTAGTTTTGAAATCAGTTAGCTCTTATTCTTCAGTAAACTAATTTTTTCATATGTTCCTATAATATGTTCCAGTGTTTTATTTATTCAAGGATTAGAATAATACTTTAGTACAGTGCATGAATACACTTGGTGTTAGTACTATGTGATAAAAGCTTTAGAAAAGGCTGGATAAGAAGCTCTAGAAACTTAGTGATACTCATGGCAATATGAGATTTTTTTGGTTCTCTAGGTGACCTCTTGAGACATGTCGTTTGTTTGGGAGGATGGAGAAAACGACAGTGCAGGACCTTGGCTTTTCCCTTTAGACAAGTTGTTAAATGTTTTTAGTTGATAAATATAAACCACTAACCTTCATTTCTCACTCACGTAACTTTTTTACCATTGTTTGTCTTCTTAGAATGCTATTGCGAACATTTCTTTAATTCATTTTGTCTTGATATTTATTCTTTTTATCACATTTCAGTGATGGTTGAGCTGTTAATAATAAGTACAGTTGAGTTGACTACACGACTTATAGGAATAATGGAGCGGAAGCCTTTCCTATCCTTTCTGACAGTTATCTGAGCCCACCATTCAGTCACAGAATCGGTCTGTCACATAGAGGCTCATCCCTTCCTTCACTGACCATCTCTTTGCAAACATGATGCCCTTATCCAAGGATTGACCCCTCCTAACAACATACTCATACTGTGTGAGACAAAGTTTCATTATCTTTTGTCTCCAAGGAGCCACCCTGGTTGCACCTTTAAAGACATGCTTGATCTTTTGGTGGTATCTTGTCCCATTGAGCTGGTACCACTCCACCCATAGCTGGCCCTCTGGTGGGTTTTCATAAGCAGTAAATCACCTGGGAATTGATTGCCCACCTCTCTCTCCCATAGAACAGCTGGTGGCTTCAAGGCCTTTGGGTTGACAGTGGAATTCTTTACCACTTGTGGGCAGTGTTTGGTGGAGCTCTCAGATTAATTCCCAAGTTTGGAGGCAGAAGTGGCATCCACTTCCTAAACCATATGCCCCTGGAAACTCTTATGAACTTGAAAAAATGACAATAGTTATAGAAAGGCTTCAGGCCTTTTGTTCAGAGGGTTGCTGTGAGTCAGCTGTGACTTGACAGCATTTTAACAACCAGAAAAAACTGCAGTGCATATTTTTCTGTAATTTAAGTTCTATTTGCTTAGATTCTGAGAACATGGGATTTACTGGTCAAAATGGAGTTTATATATTTTTTTTTTTTGAGTTTATATATTGACCTGTGATTGTTGTAAGAATTTTTATAGTAATACCAAATTATGACTGCAGTATAATTTTTTGCAGTATATAATTTTTAACTATAAAACAAAGTATTCTAAAATTATAAACTTGAAAATATGAAAAGCTGAAATTAAATGTGAGAAAGTTTTAAAAAGGACAGTTATCTTAGGTAAATACTAAAAGCTATTCAGCCTTGCCAGAAGTAACTGTTGGCAGCATTTTTCTAGAACTATCATTTATTTTGTACAAATAAACAAAACATTCCTTATAAATTGACTGTAATATCATCTGTTTAAGATGGATCATTTTATAACTAATAAAATTGCTACCAATTGTACCATGACACATCCTTGACTATTAAAATATAAAAAAAGAATTTTTAGAATAGATTTTTATATACATGGTGATTTGTTTTTTCATAGACAGTTATTTGTTATCCTCCATGAATCTGCTTTTAAAGAGGAGAAGGTTCCCAAGGATTTGGGAAACATTAGAAATGACCCATAGCTGACCCTCCAATGAGTTTAGAGAGGCAAAACGTTGCCTAGGAGGAGATTGCTCATCCTTTTCCCACTGATGCATATTGTTCCCACCCAGCACCTAGTGGATTCTAACTGCATGCCTTTGGGATTGCAGCACAGCTTCTTACCTCTAAGCCACCAGTTTCCTTAACTACTGTAGTTATCGGAAAAACTTTAATAGTAGATAAATAAGATTTGGTTGTGGTGGAGAGATTGGTAGTGACATGATTAAAATCATCAGAGGCACGGATTAAAGCATATTCTTACAAATGGAAAATCTAAGTTAAAAAACTGGAACTCCAAGACCTTCCATGTTAAGTTCTTTGTTTTTATTTGGCATATTATTTCAGTGTAAGAACATAGTTAACATTCCTATAGCCATACAACCTCATAGATTCCTGTGGGCTTTTTGTTACTTTGAGAAAGCAAGATCCACATACCTTAAGTAATGTATTTGAGGTTAAACTAGGGTGAAAATCTTGCATGAATCTTCCTGTCTGTCTAGATAGTATTTTCACTACTCCTGATTATTACAATGTGGTATGTGCCATTTGGTCCACTTAGTGAATCAGTATAAGGAGTAAGTAGATGAAATGAAAGTCCTATAGTATCTGAGGGGTTTTGGTTTGGTTCCAGAACACCCTACTCTGTCAGATAAAAAAATTGCAGATGCTCAAATATCATATATAAAATGGCATATTTTTCTGTAACTTACATAGCCCTAATTCTCCTGTATTCTTTAAATATCTTTCTGTTACTGTGCCAACTCATTAGGACTTTATGAACAATAGAATTCTAATGATCAAGCTCACTGGCTATGTAAATAGCATTTTACATTCTTACCCTTTGACAGATTGCTGTGACCACTTTGTATTTTTAAAAAATTTCTTTTGGTATTCAAAAACGGTTGCTCCTTAGGAGAAAGAAAAAAATTTATTTTGGGGTTTTTAAACTGTGCTTTCAGTGAAACTTTACATAGTAGAATGATTTTCCATTCCGCTGTTAATACACATTTTGTTTCATAATAGTAGGATACTCACAGTCTAATGTTTTTCACACTTGCTCTGTAATTCTTAATTTGTCTATTCTAATCCTTCCTATCTCTTAGACTTTATTGGGCACATGCTGACATTGTGACTTTTTATTGTTATTCTAAGAACTTTTGGTGAGAGGAGTTGTGTTCACAATCCAGTGGCACTTAGCTCAGATCCATTAGTTACTCTGCTGGAGAAAGATGGGCAGTCTTCCCCTGTGTGATTTACAGCCTTTGAAAAACCACTGAAGGATCAAGCTTTGAGTCTGGTCTGACTTACTGGCACTTAGCAAAAAGAAAAAGTGCTTCCCTAAGTTATTGTCATAATACTTGGAAAATTTTATTGGTGCTGCTGCCCAAGATCACATGGTTTATGCCTTTGGTAGGACCTCTTCTTCCTCTTATTTTTTTTATTATTAATTTTAATGAAAATTTACAGAGACTTGGATTTCCATTCATTCATTGTTGCAATTTTCTCCCTGCCCCCCCTTTGAAAAGTAAAAGAAAAATTCTTTCATTGTTTTACAGTCCCTCCCCCCAGGTCCACTCACTATGCAGCCTTCCCTCTGGACTTATGTCATGACAAAAATACCTAATCACATATCCCTTTTAAACAGTTTTCTCCCTCATCTGTTTCAATGCAGTATACATTATTGAACCCATCTTTCTCAGTCTCCCCCCATCCCCTTTTACAACAGTGGCACCATGCAGTATTTGTCCTTTTGTGACTGAGATATTTCACTCAACATAATGTCCTCCAGGGTCACCCATTTTGAATAATATTGAAATAATTCCTTGTTTTTCAGTGCAGCGTAATAGTCCATTGTGTGGGGTGGGGAGAAAAGTGCAACAATGAATGAATGGAAATCCAAAATCTCTGTAAATGTTTATTGACATTAATTAAAAAAAAGTGGAAAAAATTATAATTAAAAAAATTTTTTTTTTAAAAAAAAAGTCCATTGTGGATCCAAGATGGCGACGGAGGCAGAGACAGTTTGGTGAGCTGCAGGAGCAGTAAACCACTTTTAAAGCAGGGCCATTATGGCCTTCCATAGACTTATTGATAATAGAACACTTAAACAGTTGATGACTGGTCGTCAGTGAAGAGCGAGGCTCAACAACAGGAATTCAAGGATTCCCAAGAAGAAATGGGTGAGTCTTGTGGCTCCCAACCCCCCCCTGCAGAGCCCTCGCGGCACCGCACAGCCGCTGCAGCTCCATGAGGCTTCCACAGCCGGAACAAATGGATTCCCTCACCCAGGATGGATGCTGGGCACCGGCCCTCTTCAAGACTGGTACAGCGAAGCCACCACACTGCCACAAGGTGGACTTGTTCTGGAGAGAATTCTTGGAGCCAAGATGGCAGTTGTGGGGGAAGCGGGTGCCCGCAGGCTGCGCACAAAGAGGGGCTGCCCACTGGCCGAGTGCCCGTGTGACGGAGTGGGGGGGGGCGCACCCCCAACGGCCGCCAGTGCTGGGGGGGGGGTGCGCACGCCCTGCTGGCCGCCTGAGTAGGAGGTGGGGGTTGGGATGCATGCCTGCCATCTGCCTGTTTGGGTTTCCTTAGACAGGCCAAAGAGGACGATTACCTATACAATGGATTGCTGAAAGTCACTGTGAGTCTGATGACCTTAACAGTGGCAACATGCACAAGAGGACCACCATCCTATATGCACCACATACTTTGTTCTGTTGAATGCTTCTACCAAAAGATGGTTAGACCTGGGGGTAGTCTGTTCACAATTCTCAGGTTCCGTTTATCATATATAAAGGGGGAGGGCGGTGACACCTACTTCAAAATATAATATGACCACTTATGGGGGGGGGGAAGTGGCAGTGCTGAAATTGGAAACACTATCCTTGACCACAGAGTCCTCAGTCAGGCAAGGGGACCAGACTGGGCTAGGGGCAATTGGAGGGGGAGTATACCAGCCAGCTCCTGGGGGGTGTTGCCCTGCTCGGGACGGGACGACCCTCGGCTTGGGGTAAGCTGTCGCGGCCCTCAGGGTGAGCTCCTCAGTCCCCAGATTGTGCCATCTGACCCCTGGGTGAGGGGAAAGAAAAAAAGAATGCCTAGGGTATCCAGAGAATGTTACCTAGGCCACCTTTTGCCACCCTCCCCCCCAGCAAACCTGAAAGCTACACCCTCAAAGCCCTTCTGTATGTAACTTACAAGTTTGTTCTCTCTAGGTTTGTTCCCTTTCCTATAGGTAACCTTAACACTGAGTTTTACTCCAGAATTGACCCTGAACCCAGTGCCAGTGCCAAAAAGGAAATACAACTGACAGCTAAGGAAGCAAAGGAGGATGGAGCCTCTGGGTTCAACCAGCCATCCCCAGTGGACCCACCTGGGAAAACACTTTGCAGTCCAGAGGGGAGCAAATGACAGGAAAATATCTTCTAACAGAGCAAGAAGGCAAGCAGCTTTAACCCAAGACCACCAGTAAGGTGATAAAGCGTCCTCCCTTCCCCCCTTTACATCTACGCCCCTGTTCAGCATGAAGAAGCCAGAGAGTCGGCATCCAATTCCCAAATCAATAAGACAGTTGGTTTAATTACCATTGGAAAATGCTTGTCATTCCTCTGTAGTATCTGGTCCCTTCTGGACCCTCATCATTTCCTTCACCTGCTCCCCCCACCGACCAAACTGTGCAGCTCTGCAACTGCGTCCTGACCCATCCTCACCCTTCTGCCCCCAACCCTCACCTCCTTGTACCGCCAATATGTTTTTCCAAATTAAAAAAAAAGTCCATTGTGTGAATATACCACAGCTTCTCTATCCATTCGTTTGTTGATGGGCACTTAGGTTGTTTCCAACTCCTTGCTATTTTGAATAAAGCCGTGATAAATCATGGGTTTGCATATATCTGCTTGGATGTCAGTTATGGTCTCTTTGGGGTATATTCCCCGTAGTGGAATTGCTGGGTCAAATGGTATCTCTCTTTGCAACTTTTTGAGAAAGCACCACACCACCTTCCACAGTGGTTGCACCATTTTACACTCTCACCAACAGTAAATAAGGGTTCCATTTTCTCCACAATCTCGCCAGCATTTGTTGCTTGCTGTTCTGTTAAATTTTTCTATTCTTACTGGGGTGAGATGATTCTTAATGGTGGTTTTGTGTTATGTGCTCTTGAGTTAGAGCAGACTCACAACTGGCTCTCCAGTGGGTTTTCAAAGGCTACCCAAAGTACTTTATTTAATACGTAAGTGATAAGATTCTTCACTTTTCAAGCTCTAGATATTATTACATTATTGGAATTTTTCCATGTTGTTTACCATTCTAATTAAAGTAGTAATTTTAAAAAATAGATTACAGAGTTACTACAGAATATACATTACAGAATATTGTAAAACTCAGATTGTGTTTCATTGTCCCAGAGAACTCTTTAAAGTGATTTGATCCACATTAGTGCAAATATCCAATCTTTTGAAGTAATGCTATACTTTAACATTAAGCAGCTATATTATATAATTAAAAAACTACAGTTGTCAAATTTGACAGCTTCAATGCTTAACCTACCAATATATGTCAGTTTTAAAATTGTGGTAGTTTAATCCCTTGGGTTTATTAGAGTGCAGTGCTCACAAAAATAAAACCTCATACATATCCTACTTGAAGAATTTTCTGTAATATTTACCCTTAAAATTTTAAATTAAAACTTTTTCCATAAAAATAGTGTGATCTCTGTTTAATAGTCCTAAGTAATCCTAGCAATGGGTTAATTTTCACTACCAGCTCTTTAGATCTTAGAAATTTTTTAAGATTATTGTCACTTAATTATCTGTGCTTAAGGCGTAATAAAAATAAATTTATTTAATGGGTTGCTTGGAAGTTACCTAAGCTTTATGAGATCAGAATTACTGATTTGAAGACTGTTTCTCTTGTAAATTCAGTTATTTTTTCTGTTTGTGGCGTTGGGTTTTTTTTTTCACATTTAGCATTTTCAATTTTCTAGCAGACGGTTTACATACCTGCCCCCTTCCTTTAGGTCAGTATGGCAATTTTCCAATATCAATTGTTTAAAGAGAAGCTTTGGTCAAAAATGGAATCAAACAGGCCAGGGGAATAAATCTTTGCTGCTTTTAAAATACCAACACTTTCACAATTCTATTCTCACACACATCACACGCGCACACACAGAGGAGCATCTGCACGGTCGTGTTTTCAGTGTTTCTTGCGGGCGGGGAGGCAGGCAGCTGCAGCTGGTCATGCTGGCTCAGTCTCCAAGGTTTGCTCAGCTTCACATTATTCGGAGGCCCTGGATGGAAGACTCCAAGGTCTTGAAATCCCAAATTGTCATGGCTCCATCGATGCCAGTGGTGCAGAATTTACGACAGTCTTGCTTGTCCACCTCATAAATGGACACCTGAGTGATGCTATTCTGGTGCAGCGTCTCCAAAGCCGTGTTGCGGTCCTCGGTGGTGGCCCGCTTGTCCATGTTGCGGAAGCGTTTCATGGCCGACATGTTGCGCTGGATGCTCTGTTTCAGAATGTCCAGTTTGGAGACGAAGGTCAAGCAGCCACGGTCGTCATAGTTGAAGAGCATTGGGCAGCAGTCATGACCAGCAGCCACGACGCTGTTCTCCGACACAAATGATACGCTCAGGAGGGGCAGGAACTCCGTCTTCAGAGTGGAGACCTGCACGCTTTTGGAGGCATC
>NW_006399844.1:11088843-11094833 GCF_000299155.1 Elephantulus edwardii | reverse complement strand
CATTGCGGTCTGCCCCACAGGTGACGATGTGGTCGCTCTTGGGTGCCCGGTCAATGCCTGTGATGTGTCCGTTGTGTTCCTTGAGCTCATGAGCTTTCACCCACTGGCTCCCATTCTTCTTGTAGATGTGGACTTCATGATTATTGGGGCTCAGGGAAATCTGGGTGCGATCCCGATTCCAGGCATGGCAGGTGATAGGCTCGAGCAAAAACATGCAGGGACATTCTTCTTAGTGTTCTCAGAGGATAAAAAGTTGGGATCGGGGGCTGTCTGTCCAGGCGGGCGTGGAGCGGACAATTTGCGGACTCTGGTCAGTCGACGCGAACAGACTCCGGCGGGCGCGGGAGGGAGCGGCCGGCGTTGGTATTTTTTAAAAGAAAAACCAAGAGAGTGTATAAAACACAGCGTATATGAATGAAACATAATGTAAAGGAATTGTTACGTGAAAACACACAAAGGCCCAATAGTAAATTCCTCTTGGGATTTAGTACATTGAATATTTTTTTTCCTTAATAAACTTGGTTAATTTTCTTTTGTGAAATACAATAAAACAGTTTAATAAGAAAATGGTAACTTTAAATATCATTTATCCAAAAATTGCTCCCATTTTATATTTGTACAGTTCATGTAAATGCCTGCTTTGACAGCCTTTCTTTTAGGTAGGTACAGGTTAATATGACTAGTTTTGGGCTTTGAAATGTGAGCGGGAATTAGATATTCAGGGAAAATCCCTTTTCTGATTTTTCTGCCCTTCTTTAACCAGGGAAACCTGAGGTGCCAAATGGCAGAATGATAAAATAGTAAACTTACTCAGCCATGTGAGTGAAAATGAATATTCTATTAAGTCACGAGATTTGGGGGGGTAATAATTTGGTTTCTATGTTGTTAGGTGCCTTCATGATGACTCTGTGATAGGAGTTTTAGCCTATCCTGTGCTATTCTCACAATTGATGCCGTGGTCCAGCCTACTGTTTGAATCACTGTTGTCAATCCAGCTCATTGAGAATCTTCATCTTTTTTGCTGACTCTGTCTTACCCAGCATGTTGTCTTTTTCTCAAAAACTGGCCCTTTATGACTACATACCAAAGTAAAAGAGGCAAAGTTTACCATCCTTAGCCTCTAAGGAGTGCTGTAGTTACACTTCTTCCAAGAAGGATGTGTTTGTTCTCTTGGCAGTCCATGGCATCTTCACCTCTCACCACAATTTAAAAGCATTGATTATTCTTTGGTCTAGATCTTTGGAAAAAGGTGGATCATGCTTGGAACAGTGGAGGGTCTGTAAAAGTGAGGAATACCTCACAGCAAAACGAATTAACGCAGTGACCAGCATTGGACTTAAAAAATGTGTCAGATGATGAGGATGGCACAGTGTAACAGGACAGGGTTCAGGTCAGCTGTTCGTCCAGTTGCTACCTAAGAACATTTTAGTCTTTAAATTGACATCTTCCTCTAGTACTTTGGAGAGAGGTCCTTGAACAACAGATTTTCTCCAGTATAACACATCTTTTAATATATTGACTGCTTTTTCTTTATGTATTGATTGTGGATCCAAGTAAAACGAAGAAGTCCTTGACAACTTTAGTTTTTTCTCCGTCTTATTGTAGAAAGGATTTTTTGTTTTTTGATGCTGAAATTTAACCTATAATGAATACTAGTCTTAAATTTTCTTGAGTTAGAGCTTCTGGTCTTCACTTACTGCAAGCAAGGTTGTGTTATCTACATAATATAAATTCTTTGGAATGTAGAATTGTATTTTATTATTGTTGGTTTTTCTGACAAGGATTAAAACTATTTACCATTTCTTTTGTGCTCTCAACTTTGAGATGCTAAATGGAATATATCCAGTCTTAGCTGCCTTTTGAAATTTTTAGAAGAGGGGGACCTATTTTTAAAATATGTGCCAGTGTTTCTAAAGATGAATAAAATTATCCTTTCCAGCTGGTGAATAAGTACATGCATATCACATGTAGGAGAGACATTTTGATTTCATGGCATGCCTCACAATATGAATGACTCATAAAGGGGCATATTCTTAACACTATTCTCTCTAGTTTTTCCTGTAATGTGTAGATTAATCTCTATGGAAGAGGCACACCTCATTTCACAAATGCCGTTTTTGTTATTTTTGTAAAATACATTGAATGTTTCTGGCAACTTTGCATCACTTTGTGAGTGCCACATTTTGCTCAATCTCAAAAGCTTTTTCATGATGTTATGTATTTAGGTTAGTTGATAGGAATTACAGTGCTATCCCAAAGACACTGACGTTGATAGAATCCAACAAAAGCTCCAGAGAAGAAAGATGGACAATCACATATGTCATTTACAGTGTGGGAAACCAAATGGAGGGCCAGCTTGGAGACAATTTTGACTCTTTGTCAATGACTTTGAACTTTTTAAAAAAACCTTAATTATACCTAATAGTATAAACATGACTTATATGCACTGGGACACAAAACTCATGTAACTTTATTGTGGTGAACTTGAACCTGCCCTATCACCAAGATAGGCCTGTACTTTATTTTTACTTTTTTTTTTTTGTAGATTTAATCCCTGAATTTCTTTTAAAAAAAATTATTATTTTTTGTGTGTGTACTGGGAAATTGGATCTGACTGGTAACAGGAGATTACTACTCCTTCTCCAGCAGAGCATCTGGTGGATTTGAACTGCGTACCTCTGGATAATCCCTGAATTTGTAAACCACATCTCTCCTGAGCTAAGTATGGAAATTTTAAGGGGAAAATTCTGTCACGTAAAGTTTGACCATCTTGAGCACTTTATTTTAGATGCTTTAGTTTTCCTTTTGATACTCAATCTAGCTGTTCTAATGTTCTTTTGCTGATGATACATCTGGGTTTCTCTTTTGGTTGTCTGCATTTGACAAATAGCAAATTTTACTTGGTTCCTGTACTACTATTTCCGTATACCCATGTCCAATGCAGACACTACTACTGTTCTTTGTAACAAGAATGTCAGTGTTAATACTATCATCTTTAGAACATTTCTAAAATTTGAACTATTGACAGCCCCTTTCTCCTTAGTTGACACTTCATTACCATCAGGTGATGAAATCCCCACAGGAAATGGTATTTCAAGGTATTGTTCTCTTTGAATGGAGAATGGCTTTTTTTGGGGAGGGTGAATCTCTTTATTTTTCAGGTTTTTAGTCACTTTATAAGGTGTGTGTGAGTAATTGTGAGATCTGAGGGAATTTGATGGCATTTTATTGAAAATTATTGCCCTAATTTTACAATGAAACTACTTCTCTGTTTGAAGAGTTGCTTTTCTTTAACAAACCAGAAAGCTTGTTGCGTTGTGTTAATTACAATAGGTAGCAATTGCATATGTTAGCGAGCTGAGCTTTGTAGAGGTTTCCTTATAAGGCTTCTGTAGTCATTTTGGAAGCACATCTCCAGACATTTGTTTCATGGTAGCTAGCAGTTAATCCTGCAATTAATTGCTGAGAGCAAACTGCACCACTGGGGGACTGCATTAAATGGAAATAATTCTATTGGTTCATTTTAGGAATAAAGACAATATATATTAGTCTAGTTGTTTACGTGTAAAATATATTCTCACTGCCTATAAATGGCTGTTTTATACAGCTGGGCTTGATAATGCATAAGCAAGGAGAAAATGCAGTTATAGAAATGCTTTTCTTTTTATCCTTGATAGTCCTGAGTCATCTCTAGGATACTTTTTCTATACAGTGGCTTGGGACGCTTGCTTCATACAAGCCAGAAATAATTCTTTTGTCTTATATCTCATTTTGAGTTTTGAAGGAATTCCTTTTCATCAATCTCTTCTCAGTCACCTCAATATTTCCCTGTCATAGTCTTGACCGGTACCTAGATGATTTTTCCTTCACTGGGAAGGGAAGACTACAGCATTGGAGCTATTTGGTTCAGCTTAGTTTTTCAAATAGGTCATTAAGTAAGTGAGCTCTAGTGGTTCTTCAGCAGGAATTCGGTCTTGTTTTGTCAAGTAACACTTTACTGTATTTTAGCTTGCTTTGATGAACTTATTTTCCTTTTACACTGCTTACCATTAATACAAAAGATACAACTCTGCGTACATCTTGGCTTCCTTTTTTTCCTAACCTATAGCAGACAAATCTTAAATTTAAGTTTTCAGTTTGTTTTCAAATGATTCTTATTGGGAAATACTGTCTTTTCCTTTAGTCATTTCATGTACACAATTCAGGATAAACTCATGTAAGAGTCTTCATAGAAAAGAGTGTCTGTCACGTTGAACTCTGGTGGCATAGTTCTTAGAAGGTTTTGTGACTAATCCATAGGTTGTATGTCTCTGGCAGGTTGAATCCTCTAAAGGCTCTTTGGGAGGACATTGAGGAGTCTCAGTGAATTGAAACAGCCAGTAACATCAGTTTGAGTTTATAACCACAAAGGAACCCTAGTAGTGTAGTGGTTAAGCAGTTGACTGCTAATGGCAAGATCGGTGGTTTGAACTCACTAGCTACTTTTTGGGGAGTAAGACATGATGGTTTCTAGAAAGATGATAATCTTAGAAACACATTAAGACAGTGCTATTCTGTAAGATTGCATTTAGTTACCCACTGACTCAGCAGCAGTAGATAAAGGTTACATAAGCAATCCTTTATGTAGGACAATTAAGTAAGCCTTGGCTAACTGAAAGGTGATCATTTGAACTCACTCAGTATTTTGGGAAAGACCTAGCAGTCTTTTACAAAGATTACAATGTAGGAAACCCTATAGGGCTGTCTTAAGGTTTGTCAGTTAAGGTCACTATGAGAATCAACACCACTGTACACTACAAAAACATAGATGCTGTAGTCTTATGATTAGAATCATCTTTAACTGAGGAGGCAGTTTGCCAAAGTTTGATAATCCAGAATACCTAGATTCAATTTTTTCTTAATTGTAAATTTGATAAGCCTACATCAGTTTTTCAAGATGACTCTTGGGGCCCAGAGACTTTTTAAAAGAACATATTTTCCACTAAATAAAATGAGCTGCTAAAACTACTCAGAGCCTATACAATTCTTTTTTCCACCCTCCCAGAACCTACATAATTTTTTAAGGCAGTATCTGATGCATGTCATGTATGTCTTACCTCACCATACTTCTGTGGGGAGAAAAAAGAATTAATTTCTCTCTAATGATAAAAAGAACATTTATGAATAATCTATAGCTAACATGATACTTAATGATTAAAATTTGAAAGGTTCCATTTTTAAGAAAAATGGGAACTTATTTTAAAAACATAATTTTAATGAACATTTACAGAGATTTTGGATTTCCATTCATTCATTGCTGTACTTTTCTCCTCACCCGGGCCCCTCCCCCCCCGCCCCCAGTTCGCTCCTCTCTTTTTTAAAAGTGAAAGAAACACTCCCTCCCTGGTACACAATCCCCCCCTCTTCCCACCACCCCAAGTACATCCCACTGTACAACCTTAATTGTGGACTCTTGTGATAACCATAATACCCTATCATACATACATCACTTTTAAATTACTCCCTCATCTGTTTCAGTGCAGTATACACAATTTATCCAGTTTTTCCTCAGTCTTACCCCAACCCTGATATCAGTCCCATTTTATAGCAGTGGCACCATGCAATATTTGTCCTTTTGCGACTGAGATATTTCACTCAGCATAATGTCCTCCAGGCTCATGCATTTTGAATAATATTGTATGAGTTCCTTGTTTTTCAGTGCAGCATAGTATTCCCTTGTGTGAATATACCACAACTTCTCTATCCATGCTTTTGTTGTTGGGAACTTAACGTTGTTTCCAACTCCTTGCTATTTTGAACAGAGCTGTGATAAACATGGGTGTGCATATATCTGCTTGGATGTCAGTTAGGGTCTCTTTGGGATGTATTCCCAGTAGTGGAATTGCTGGGTCAGTGGTATCTGTATTTGCAGCTTTTTGAGAAAGCTCCATACTGCCTCCCACAGTGGTTGCACCATGTTACACTCCCACCAACAGTGAATAAGGGTTCCA
>NW_006399844.1:11087807-11088743 GCF_000299155.1 Elephantulus edwardii | reverse complement strand
CTTGCTGTTCTGTTAAATTTTGCTATTCTGACTGGGCTGAGATGATATCTCATAGTCATAGTTGTTTTAATTTGCACCTCTCTTAGAGCTAGGGATTTTGAGCATTTCTTCATGTGCTTGTAGACCACCTGAAGGTCGTCTTTGGTGAAGTGGAAAAATGGGAACTTTTGACTTATGGTCCTAGCCAGAACAGTTAGACAAAGGGAAGTAATTGGGGGGAGGGGCAGCAAATAAAGAGAGTTTTATTTATAATAGCCAGCAAAAGAAAATGCCTCCCCCCCCAAAAATTACTGCTGTTATGTGTGATCAGCAACAACAAACTGGAAAGATGTCCTCTTCTATGCCATTCTGACAGTTCTCACCATTCGTTAGCCCTTTGTTACAATCAGTATTAATCCTTGTTGAGAGATTTACTCTTTTTCTCTGACATTTTACCTTTCCTTGCGTGTCTTTTTCTTCATTGGTATAGGTCAGCATCTTAAATGATTTGCTTCCTTCTGGTAGTCTCTTGGCCAAGATCAGTCTGACATAAGTACAGATACCTGTAATGCTTCTCAATCCAGCTTGAATTTCTGGCAGTTCTGTGTTGATGTACTGTTTTAGCTATTTTTAAATACTCTTTCAAGATTTTACTTGCCTGTGATACTAATGATATTGTTTGAGAATTTCTATATTCTGTTTGATCATGCATTTTGAGAATGGGAACAAATGTAGATCTCTTCTAGCTGGGTATCTGTCTTCCAAATTTCTTGGCATAAACTAGTGAGCACTGGACCATATATCCTGTAGACATTACAACTTGAAGTCTCACAAAAACCTGTATGTGGATGTTTAGAGTAACTTTATTTATTTATTTATTTTTATGGTGAGAAAAATTTATTACATTTAGAATTAGCCCGCTGGACTCAGTTTAGATGATCCCAATTTTGTTGGCAA
>NW_006399844.1:11084884-11087507 GCF_000299155.1 Elephantulus edwardii | reverse complement strand
CTCAGCATCTTAGGCCGCTGGAACGTGGGTGACGTGTGGATCATCTTTTTTTTTTTTTTGGCTGTGGACGCCCTTCAGGACTGCCTTCTTGGCCTTCAGTGCCTTTGCTTTGGCTTCAGTTTTGGGAGGGGCAGGGGCTTCCTTCTTTGCTTTCGGTGCCATCTTCGTAGAAAGCGAGTATCTTTATTTTTAATAGCCAGAAACTCCCCATGTCTTCTTCAGCAGGTCAGTGATTCTTCATATGTGGAAACCACTCAGCAGTAAAAAGGGAGTGAACTGTTGTTATTCGCGACAGCCTTGAACCTCCATAGAATTATGCTTAGTAAAAAACTGCTTTCAAAAGAAAACACACACACACACACACACGGAAATGAGAATAATAAACAGATTAATAGTTGACCAGGATTTATGGGAGAAGTAGAAATGGGAGATAATTGGGAATAACCATGAAAGGACAGCTTCAAGAACCCTTGTGATGATGAAAATGTTCTGTATCTTCAACATGTCAGTACTGTTACCCAGTCATTGTCACCAAGGTGTATCTTTGTTATCTAGTACTGCTGTAACAGAAATCCTTTAATTGAATCTTTATTATTATTTTTTGTATGTACCGTTGAATTGGATACGATTGTTACAGGAGGAGATTCCCCCTCCTCTAGCTGATGGATTCAAACTTTGCACATTTGGGATTGCAGTGCAGCTTCTTACCACTAGGCCACCAAAGCTCCCTTAAGGGGAATGTTTTAACGAATTTATTTTCTCATGGTTTTGGAGGCTGGAAGTTCAAATTTAAGCCACTAGCTTCAGGGAAAGACTTTGTGTTGCTGCTGCTTCTTTTGTGTGTGTGTGTGTATGTTGCTTCTGAAGGTAACAGCTTTTTGCTTTCAACAGCTATGGACCCATTATTCTTTGGAGATTGCCCTAAACCTTGACATTAGTTTTCTGGGTCAAGGGGATTTTCAGAGAAAGGATATTGAGTCCAAAAGCCTTCTTAGTTGTATCTCTTCTTTCTTGGTGTTAGTTAGGTCCCTCCCTTTCTGATCACTTGTACATCTTTTAAGATAAAAGGTGAGGGAGGCTATCCAGAGTAACACCCATTATCAAGATTATGAGCTGAATAAAGATGTTATTAAGAGGAGCCAATTCCTGGAAGAGGACTTCATACTTAGAAAAGTTAGAGAGGTTGACTCTAGAGAGGAATTGAAACTGATTTTTTTATTATTTTATTTTATTATTTTTGTGTGCATGTACCGTCAAATCAGATCTGACTGGTACAGGAGGAGATTGTCCCTCCTTCCCCGGCAGAGCATCTGGTGGATTTGAACCATGTGCCTCTGGGATTATAGTTGCAGCTCCTTGCCACTAGGCCACCAGAGCTCCCCTTGAAACTGATTTTAACAATGATTGTGAGGTTGGGATGAATTTGTTTCGTTTTACATAGGATCACTTTTCATGAGAACTGATAGCCTGGTACCCAACAATCATTTCCTACTTAATCCTTTGAATAATTACATCATGGGGATGATGACATCATTACATAACTGCCAGAGACACTGAGAATTGTCTGGTTGAGTTGACATTTATTTGGGAGACAGGTAAATTATAACAAGAGAAGAAAGGCCTAGTGATCTAATTCCAAAAAATCACCTTTCCAAAAATTACCAGTCAAAACTTCCTACAGTAGTAACCTGTAGTTTCACCACTGGGTAAAGTTACTGTTGGTTGGATCCCACTCTGGCAGCCATTGGGATAAACAGGATGATAGTGGAATGTGGGATCACTGTCGTATTTCTTAAAACTATGTGAATGTACAGTTCTTTAAAAATTAAGTATTTTAAAAAGCTTAGGCTTTGAAGATAGGTTGCTTGGGTTTGTAGTCTTGATTTAAAATATTGATAGTAAGATACTAGAATGTTGATGTAGAGATTATTGGGGAGTTGAGAAATACTAATACTCTGGGCATAGACAGTAAGGTTTTTGGAGATACTGTTTGTGGGAAAGGGTTAACTTTTAGTTGAAAAAAATAAATGAATCACAATTTTTATTTTCACTTCTTTGACGTTCTCTTTACTTTTGTCAGACTGTCTCATTACTGTTAAATTTTGTGTTACTACTTCCTCATTATCACAAATAATCTTCCCTCCCCCCAGGCTGCCAGTGAACATTGGTTTATATATATATCTTTTATATAAGAATGGCCCACTTACTTTTGTATTGTGATAGATTCATGTTACATCTTTCAGATCATCCGTGCTATAAATAAGTTTTGTGTACTTAAAATTTTTCTTTGTGGTAGAAATAAACTATATTTTAATATATCAAAACACATTTCTCTTTTAAAATTAATAGACATTTACAGAGGTTTTAGTTTTCCATTCATTCATTGCCACACTTTTCTCCCTGCCCACCACTCCCCACCAGTTTGCTCCCCTCTCCGAAAAGAAAAAGGAAAAAAAAATTCTTTCATTAGTATACAATTCCCTCATCCCTTACCCCCAACCCCGAGTATACTTCTCTATGCAACCTAAATTCTGGTTTCCTGTGCTAACCATAATACTCAATCATATATCACCTCTAATCTGTTCTTTCCCTCATCTGTTTCAATATAATACACATAATTTAT
>NW_006399844.1:10993311-11084149 GCF_000299155.1 Elephantulus edwardii | reverse complement strand
ATTCTCAGTCGCTTTGTATGGAAGCCCCCTCATGTGGACACAGTGTCCAGTTGTGCTCTGAACAGCAAACTCGCTGTCTCCATATCTGTGATCATACATTCCTGACAGACAGTAACTGAGATCTCTTCCAAATAAATCAGTGGTGAAACCATAGCTGTCACTGAGGCCACTATACTCCTCATAGCCCCCATAACCTGTGCTATAAGCCCCAGACCTCATTCTGTCAAAGCCTGCTTGTTTGACAATGCCAATGTATCTCCGGGCAGTACCAGGCCTGTCATAGGGGCCTGGTCGCTGCACAGACATGAACTTTAGAGGGGGATCGGAGTATGATCTCACTTCTTCCTGACTGCTCTTGGACACTTCTATATACCTGTGCCCTATTATTTCCTTGTGCTTCCCTAGAGCCTTCTCAGCTAATTCCTGTGAAGCATATTGCACAAAGGCTTCCCCTGTAATCTTGCCCTCAGGGTCCACTGGCAAAGTGATCCCATTAGGCATGATTTCTAACCCTGAGAAGAACTGAACAATTTCTTCTTTCGTGCATCCAAATGGGAGTCCTCGAAGGCGCACAAAGCCATCATTGGCAGTGTCGGCACTATTTGGACCGCTGTGCTTCAACACCCAATCTATTTCGGTTCTATGTGACTTGAATACCTCAATATAGCGGTGCCCCATGCTTTCTCTGTCTTTATTCAGGGCCATTTTTACATCATCTTCTGATTCAAGTTCAACAAAAGCTTCACCACTCTGCCTGCCTTCTCGAGTATAGATGAAATGAACACCTGCCACGCCATCATGAATTTTGCATTCAGACAGGAAATTCTGCACATCTTCAATAGAACAAGACCATGGCAAGCTGCGGAGCTTGACCACAAATCCTTCACCTCCCTCAGGACCCAGCATCATGGAAGACTTGACAGGTCAAGGGTCAAATCTGCTTACTGAGGGCTTTTTAGATGATAATAGAAGTCCAGTCTCGTGATGTTCTGGCAGTTATTAGTTATCCTCAGGCTCCGTGACTCCGCGTTCCCGCTCTTCACATCCGGCACCTCGCTCGTCCGGCCTGAGCACCTGCACCTCCAGCTCCCGTAAGACGCGACGCAACTCTCGAACCGTGCACTTCTTAAGATTGCAGTGCAGCTCTTGCCACTAGGCCACCAGAGCTCTCCAGGTTTGGCTATTTTTTGCCATACTTAATTGAAGTGTATACGGAGCAAATAATTTGAAAATACGGAGTATATGAAGAAAAATGTGGCATCAGGACCTCCGTAGTAGGACGTTGTTCTTAAGTGCCATTGAGTTGAGTGCAACTCACAAGGTTCCTGTGAACAATGTCCTATACTATGTTGTCATTATCATCGCTGATAAACTTGATCCCATTGATGCAGCTGCTGTGTCAGTCCAGCTCATTGAGGGAAGGTTATCCTCTCCACCATCTTTCCACTTTTCCAAAGCATGATGTTTTTCCCCCAAGGAATTACCTCTTCTTTCAAAATGCCCAGAGTATGTGAAATGAAGCTTCACCATCCTTGCCTGCCTTTAAGGAGCATTCTGGTAGCACTTTCTCTTAGATGTGCCTGTTCTTTTGGAAGTCCATGGGGCACACAGCACTATTCTCTGACATTACAAGATAACTTCTGTCATCTTTACTTACTGTCAAGTTCTCAGGTGCGTAGTAGGTGATTGAAAAAACCGTGGGTTGATTCAGGCACTTCTCTTGAATACTTTGGGAGAGGTCCCTGACAACAGACTTTTCACGGTGCAGTATGCCTTTTGATTTCTTGATTGCTGGTACTGATTGTGGATCTAAGTAAGATGAAATAATTGACTACTTCAATCTTTTCTTCATTTCTCATGCTCCCTGTATAGGTCCAGAGGTGAGGTCTTGATGTTGAGATATAATCCATATTGCAGGCTGAAGTCTTTGATATTCTACAAGAAGTACTTCAGATCTTCCTTACTTTCAGCAAGCAGGGTTGTGTTATCTGCATAACTCGGCTTGTTGAGTCTCCCTCTGATCCTAATACCACCTCCTTTTCCATAAAGTTCAGCTTCTTGAATGATTAGTTAAGTGTTCTGGAATTCCTCTTTCCCTCAGTGTCCGCCATAGTTTGTTATCTATAAAGTCATATGCCTTTGCATTGTCAGTGAACCACAAATAGACATTTTCTGCTTTCAGCTAAGATCCATGTGACATCAGCAATGACACCTATTCTAGTGTCATGGTCTCTTCTAAACTCATCTTGAACTTCCAGCAGTTCTCTGTTAGTGTACTGTTCTGTTTTTGGATGATCCTCAGCAATATTTTACTTGCATGTGATACATATATGTTATTTGATAATTTCCACATCCTGTTGGATAACCTTGGGATTGTGAGCAAATGCAGGATGAAAAAGATCTAAAATGATTGTGGCAATGGTTTCACAATACAGTATCAGACAACATAGAAATAAGGAATTGTATACTTTAAAGGGAGCACTGGTAACCTAGTGGCAAGAAGCTGTACTGCATTCCCAGAGGTACGTGGTTCGAATCCACCAGATGCTCTGCTGGAGAAGGAGGGGCAATCGCCTGTACTAGTCGGATCCGACTTGATGACACACACACACACAGTAATAAAAAAGATGTTAAAAAACCCTAAACCAGTGAACTGGGAAAATAAAATCAGTAAATTGAATGGTATGTGAATTATGTATCAAGGATAAATAATCAGTTAATTTAGAAAACTCAGAATAGCTGCTTTTAACTGCACCATAAGTGAAAGGACCTGTAAACTTAATTATATCTGTAATTAAGGCTTTTTACTGGCATTTAGAGTGTCAGTGTTTAAAATACTTATTCCCTTTACATTAGTAGTAGTGGTGGCAGCAGCTTTTATGTGCTGTGGAGTCAGAATGGACTCATGGCTGACCCTCCAGCAGGTTTTCAGATGTTGTAGATTACACAAGAGGAAATTGCCTATTTTTCTTCCCACAGAATAAGATGATCGATTTCAACCATTACCTTGAGGTTGGCAGTGCAGAAAATTAATAGTGTTCATGACTGAAAACCTGTAAATTAGAAAAATGAAGAACATGCTAATAGAGAATCCAGAGAAATACCTTGTAAATTTTAAAAGTTTTAAATATTTGGGTCTAGATTTTGAGCATATATAGTTGTAAAACATATAGGAAAAGGCATTACTAGATTTTTTTTAAAAAGAATTTTAATGAACATTTACAGAGATTTTGGATTTCCATTCATTCATTGTTGCATTATTCTCCCTGCCCAGCCCTCCCCCCAGTTGTTTTTTTTTAATGTAGCAAATAATGTGGCTATGCATGTCATGTTCATAGTACACCTAGAATACCATCTGTTGAAGGAATTACATGTATTTTTATTACTTTTTACTCATGAGTGCTTGTTTGTGCAAATGCACATGTGCACATACAAACACAATGTAACAAAATTTTTATAAAATATTTTTTTCATTATACTTTATTTCAGTAATTAACTTTTTGTTGTTGTTGTGTATCATTGAAATTGATCTGACTGGGACAGGAGGAAGTAGCCCCTCCTTCTCAAATTGAGAATCTGGTGGATTTGAACCACATGCCTTTGGGATTGCAGTGCAGCTTCTTGTCACTAGGCCACCAGAGCTCCTAAAATACACTTTTAAAATTACTTTGAAATTAGTTTAGAAAATCAACTCCCCCCCCTTTTTAAAAAAAAATTCTTTGTATATTTTCTTCTGCATACCATCCTGCAATGCATCCTGTGTTCCAGATTGTTGTCATACGTATAAATGACTAATCATTACTCCTTTTGGACGGTTCTTCCCCTTAGCTGTTCTTCAGTGTTCATTATCTATCCATTCTTTTCCCGTTCTCTGCCCAACCAGGCGCCCATCCTATTTTATGACAATAGTGTTATATAGTGTTTGTCATCTATTCCCTTCTGAGATATATTTGATTTATTAAAGCATTTGAGAATTAAGCCTGGCATGAGTTTGGGTGAAGCACATTTGCCTGGTTGCTACTAAAAAGCGTTGGTTTATGAATGTGATTTCACAACAACCAAAAGAGCAAGCAAACAAATGAGGTTATGGAGAAAACGGAAACCTTATTCACAGTTGGTGGGAGTGTAAAATGGAAGGCAGTATGGCACTTTCTCAAAAAGTTGCAAATAGAAATACCATTTGACCCAGCAGTTCCATTACTGGGAATATACCCTAAAGAAACCAGTACTGCCACCCAAGCAGATACATGCCACACCCATGTTCATTGCTGTGTTGTTCACAGTAGCAAAGAGTTGGAAACAACCCAAATGCCCATCAACAAACGAATGGATAGAGGGGCTGTGGTATAGTCACACAATGGAATACTATGAAGCACTGAAAAACAAGGAACTCATGAAATAATATATAAAATGAGTCACTGTGGAGGACATTATGCTGAGTGATATATCTCAAGTCACAAAAGGACAAATACTGTTATAAAACAGGACAGACATGGGGTTGGAGGAAACGAAGGGGATAAATAATGTACACTGCATTGAAACAGATGAGGGAAAGAACTCCTTAAAAGGATTATATGGACAAGAGTCCAGAATAAGTGCTGCATAGTAAAGTGGACTGGGGTGAGGGTGGGGAATTGTACAACAATGAAAGAATTTTTTTCAAAGAGAAAAAATGAACTAGTGGGAATAGGCCGGGAAGAAAATGTACAACAGTGAATGGAAATCTACATTTTCTATAAACTTTAATTAAAATCTCAAAAATAAACAACCAAAATAACTACAGTGTTGTAATTTGAATGTCTTCAGAACTCCAAAACAGTGAATAATAAAAAAATACATTATAAGCTTCAAAATTACAATTTAAGAGTGTTGTTTTTTATAACTTATATGCAGTAAAATGCATTTTTTTGGTTTAAAATGCATTATTTTTAACATCTGGTGAGTTTTTGTATATTTTCCTTGTGCTTATATACAAGTACCCACATGTCTCATTTTGTAACTCTCATACCTTTTTAACTACTGATACGCTTAATATCATTAAATTTTGTGTTTCCTGTAATGTAGTATGAGAGGAGTCATAGTGGTTTTTTTTTTTAGGTTTTTTTTTTTTTAATTATTATTTGTGTGTGTGTACAGTCAAATCAGATCTGACTGGTACAGGAGGAGATTGTTCCTCCTTCTCCAGCAGAGCATCTGGTGGATTTGAACCGCACACCTCCGGGATTGCAGTGCAGCTTCTTGCAACTAGGCCACCAGAGCTCGCCAGGAGTCATAGTTTTTGTTGGGGTTTTTTTTTTAAAATCTTTTCCTGAACTCATATGGGATGATTTTTAGGTTCATCCTTGATGCTACTGGTGTAAGCAATTTAATCCTTTTTATTCTTGAGTGGAGCAAATATGTCACAGTTTATTCACTCCCCTCTCACTGGACATTTAATTTCCACTTTTGAATCATTGCTCTGAGTATATGTCTAAATATTTGTATAAAAAAAATCTTTGTGAAAAATGTTTTGTGGTTTTTTTATCCTGGGTAATACTTCTGAGTGATATTGAGGAGTCAAATGGGAAATATGTTATCTAAGACACTGCTGAACTTTTCCAAAGAGCCATTTTAATATTTCTGCTAACTACCAGAGGATTGATAGGGTACCAGTTGAAGTGTTTCAGTAACAAAGCTATGTCAGGAAATACGTAGTACAGCTATCAGGCCACTCAATTGGAAGAATTTCTTGTTTGTTCCTATTCCCAAAAAAAGGTGATCCCAGAGAATATAGAAATTGCTGAACACTAGCAATAATATCACATTGAAGTAAAATTCTGCTAATGAATTATTTGAACCGGCTAGCACAATACACTGACAGAACTGCAAGAAATGCCGGCTTGATATAGAAGCAGCTGTGGCACGAGACATTATTGCTGATTTCAGATGGATCTTGGCTGAAAGTAAAGAATATCAAAAGGATGTCTGTTTTTAGTTGACTATGTTAAGAACAAAATCACTGTTGTCTTGGAAAAAGTACGGCCAGCATGCTCCTTTGAGGTAAGGATAGTGAAGCTTGATCTCACATACTTTGAGGATGTTGTTAGGAGGGGCCATTACATGGAAAGGTGGAGGAGGGTCAGCAAAGGATAGGAAGACCTTCAGTGAGCTGGACTGACACTGATTATAATGGTGGGCTCAAACATGTCAGACATTTTGAGGATGGTATATGATAGCACAGCATTCAGATCGAAGATTCTTAGGGTCAGAATGTGTAATAGTCTGACAGCACTTTACAGCGACTACTTCATGGTCCTTCCAGTTACTCACTGAGAAGAGTGCTGGGTTTTTGTTTTTTAAATAAAGTTACCATCTGCATCGTAGAGTATTAAGATGCACTTTATTGAGTATCATTGTCAAAAGATTATGGATCTTGCATAGTTTTTGACATTTCACTCATTCATTGCTGAACTGACTGATAGCTGACCCTCCAACAACTTTCAGGAACTGTGGATTTCATGAGAGAAGATTGCTGTTCTTTCAGTGGATTTGTACTATCCTGTGAGATTAGCAGAATAACTGTACTCACTAGGTCACCAGAGTTCCCCAGATTACCTAATTTGACATTTAGTCTTTTCTTAAAAGCATAATTTTCAACTATATATTCAGTTTTGAGTATATGTAATTTTTTGTGGGGGAGAGTTTATTTCCACACCCTTATTTGATTTCCTTTCTGTTCTTTGGATAGTCCCAAGTGTTGTGTGTGCTCCTTTCTTTGCTTGCCACCTAGTGGTAAAAAGTAGGAATCATTAAAACTTTTACCAGTGAATGGCTTCACTGGACAGTATGAGGCCCTTTTGAAGAAGAAAAATATTGGAACACACAGAGATGTTTGTACTTGTAATGGACCATGTGCTCGCCATGAGTTGATTTTTTTGTTTGTTTTAGTAAGAAACTACATTTGAAAGCCTTTAAGTTTTAAATTTGTCTTAACTGCCAGCACTATTCTTCTTATTAGAAATTGGATAGAAGTGTGTTTATTCTTCTGGTGGGGAGGGGTGGGCTAAAGAGGAAAAAAAAGACGTGTGTTTATTCTCCTTGGGGAAAAAAGGCCTCCAAATCATACTAACATATATTAGGCACAGTATGTGGCCTTTCTTATTTAATACATTATATATTTAGATTCTTTTCTTTCTGGTGCTTAGTTTCTTAAGTTTTCTATTAATTTTGATTAGGAAGTTTTTTGGTTAAAATGTTATCTTTTGTTTTACATTACTTTCACAAGAGAAAACTTTTGAAAAGATGTGCTAATAAAACATTATGTTTGTAAGGTGTGGGTTTCTTTTTTTCTTGACAGAAATGGTGGAATCAATGAAGAAAGTAGCAGGGATGGATGTGGAATTGACAGTTGAAGAAAGAAACCTCCTATCAGTTGCATATAAAAATGTGATAGGAGCAAGAAGAGCTTCCTGGAGAATAATCAGCAGCATTGAACAGAAAGAAGAAAACAAGGGAGGAGAAGACAAACTAAAAATGATTCGGGAATATCGGCAAATGGTAAGATGATTGATGTCTTTTTTTTTTTTTTTAAATGCATTTATCATTTTTATTCCACTATGCAGAACATACATTCACCATGGGTTGTGATGCAGTTGACAGTGGAACGGACAATATATCTTTCTGAAGGCTATTTATAACTAAACACGTCTTAATCTCCCTTGCCTGTTGGAGATTGCTCCTCCTTCTCTAACAGAGCATCTCATGGATTTGAACTGTGTACCTCTGGACTTAACAGCAGCTTCTTGCCACTAGGCCACCAGAGCTCCCTAATGCTCTTATTTTTAGATGTGTATGTTACAAAACAGAAAAAAAAATTGCGTGAGGGCTATTACCTACTAGGGTTAATTTTTAGGTAAAAACTACTTGCGTAGGAACAGAAGCTGTCTTTTTTTGAAAAAAAAAAAAAAAATTTTTGAGAGCTGTGGTTAACACATATTTGTGCCCGATTTTTATCTCTGACTTAAGAGTTGTTAGACACTGGACGTTTTATCTTACAATGTAGGACACAATTATTGAGTATACTAAGTACACTTAGTTTACATTTCATATTTCATATATTTGAAATTTACGGATTAGGGATTACAGACTATGCCATACTTGAGGGCAGAGATAATAAATATATTTCTCTTGGAAGCTGTACTACATTATGTTCAATTGTGATTACTGTAGAAATAGAAAAGAAATTTGGTTCTTAGACGCTGCCCTGGATGTGCTCAATAAGTTGTGCCAAGAAATCTGGAGGACAGCCAACTGGCCAACTGACTGGAAAAGATCAATATTTGTTCCCATTTGAAGAAAAGTGACCCAACAGAGTGCAGAAATTATCAAACAATATCATTAATATTAGATGCAAGCAAGATTCTGCTGAAAATTATCCAAAAACGATTGGAGGAATATGTCAGCAGAGAACTGCTAGATGTGTAGGCTGGATTTAGAAGAGGTCGTGGTACTAGGGATATTATAGCTAATGTTAGTTGGTGGACGATCTACCAGCAATCTGTGTTATGCAGATGACACAACCCTGCTTGCTCAAACTGAGGAGGACCTGAAGCACTTGCTGCAGAGGGTCAAGGACTGCAGCCTTCAATATGGATTGAGGCTTATTATCAAGAAGACAAAGATTCTTACCACTGGACCAATTGGCAACATCAAGATGGATGGTGAAGAGATTGAGATTGTTCACAGCTTTAGTTTCCTTGGCTCCATGGTCATCACTCTTGGCACCAACAGCCAGGAAATTAAAGGACATAGTGTGATGGGAGGTCTGCTGTTAGGGACCTTCCCAAAGTACTGAAGAGCAATAGTGTCTCTCTTAAGAGTATGGTGCATCTGAGACAGGCCATGGTCTTTGCAATCACTTGTTAGGCGTCAGAGAGTTGGACAGTGACTAGGGAAGATAGAATTGATGCCTTTGAGCTGTGGTGCTGGAGTATTGAGTGTACCATGGACTGCTGAGAAAACAGGTTCATCCTGGAAAGGGTTAAGCTGGGCTGCTCCTTGGAGGCAAGGATTCTAAGGCTTCGTCTGACATAATTTGGACATGTTGTAAGGAGGGACCAGTCCTTGGAAAAGGACATCATCCTTGGGAGGGTGGAGGGGCAGCACAGGAGGGGAAGGCCCTCTATGAGGTGGATTGATTAAGGATGGGTAATCGAGATGGGTGTATCAGAGACAGTGCGATTGGCACAGGACAGAGCTGAATTTAGGGCTGTTGTACGTAGGGTCACTATGAGTAACAGGAGACTCAAAGGCACATAACAACAACAGCTGGATCTTGGCAGAAAGCAGAGAATACCAGAAGAATGGCTATCTATGCTTCATTGACTGTGCAAAGGCTTTTGACTGTGTGGATCACAACAAGCTATGGCTAACTCTGAGAAAAATGGAAATCCCAGAACATTTGATCGTGCTTATGCGATACCTGTACTTGAACCAAGAGGCATTCGTCAGAACAGAGCAAGGAGACACTATATGGTTCATAGTCAAGAAGGGGTTCCTTCAGGGATGTTTTGTTTCCATACCTTTTCAATCTATGTAGAACAGATCACCCGAGATGCTGGTCTGTGTGAGGAGGAATGTGGTGTCAGGATTGGTGGAAGAGTCATCAACAACTTTGGTTATGCTCAACCATGGTTGCTGAAACTGAGGAGGACCTGAAGTGCTTGCTGCAGAAGGTCAAGGACTGCAGCCTTCAATATGGATTGAAGCTCAACATCAAGTAAACAAAGATTCTCACCACTGGGTCAGTTGGCAAGCATCAGTATGTATGGTGAAGAGATTGAGATAGTTAACAGTTTTAGTTTACTTGGTTCCACAGTCAGCACTCTTGGTAATAGCAGCAAGGAAATCAGGAGACGAATTGCATTGGGAAAGTCATCTGTGAGGGACCTCTCAGGAGTACTGAAGAGCAACAATGTCAGGCTGGAGACTAAGGTGCTCCTGATTCGGACTGTAGTCTTCGCAGTTATGTGCTATGCATTGGAGAGTTTGACAGTGACTAGGGATGATAGAGAATTGACACCTTTGAGCTGTGGTGCTGGAGAAAAGTGTTGAATATACCATGGACTGCTAGGAGAACAAACAGGTTTGTCCTAGAGAGGGTGAAGCTGGAATGCTCCTTGGAGTCAAGGATTCTGAAGCTTCGTCTGACATACTTTGGGAATGTTGCAAGGAGGAACTGGTCCCTGGGGAGGGACATCATGTTTGGGAGAGTGGAGGGATGGCGCAGGAGAGGAAGACCCTTGATATGGATTGATTGTGTGATTGGGGTGGTGGGAATGAGTGTGTCGGAGAAGGCGAGGTTGGCACAGGATAGAACAGCATTTAGGCTTCTTGTCCATAGGCTTGCAACAACTACTTGAGTTTATTAGATATGTGGTATAGTGATGAAACACAGAGCCAACTATCTTGATGGAGACCCTATGTACTTAATGCTTTTTGTATAAAATGTCTGAGGCATTTTATTTATAAGAGTAAGGATTAGTGCATGAAACTATTGTCTTAATGTTGTGTGTGTGTGTGTGTGTGTGTGTATATATATATATATATATATAAATATATACACACATACATACTTTCCTTGCATGAGTCTTTATCAGAACAGTTTGTCATTGATCTAGTTCTAAGCCAGCACTTATTTTGTCTAAGGGATTATGTGGCATTTTCTAGAGACATTTTTGGGAGTTAAATACCTTGAAAATAGTACTGACTTTTAGTGGGATATGTGCAGGATAGTCCCACATAACAGAATTATCTGATTTAAAATGTCAACACTTCTACTTTTGAGAATTTTTTGTCTTAATAAAAGAGGCTGATGTGTAAACACATTATCAAAGAAAAATTAAGACAGAGAAAAGTACAAATTATAACGAAAGTGAGTAAACTGGGTAGGGAAAGTGAAAGTTAAAGGTTGTGAAGAGAAATCCATTCACTCAAAGTTTGGATTGGTCTTTCAGAAGGAAGGGTGAGGCAAAGGAAGGTACTGATAGGCTGGAATACAAAGAGTCACAAGACCAGAAGTTTTAATTTGTCCATAAATTGGTATAATAGTACATTTAAAAAGAGGACACTAATATTCCAAGAAGGAATTAACCGTACTTTAGGAGTTTCAGGGTAGAGCAACACAGTTAATGATATTGACAAGTGAGGATCATAGATTGTGACATGTACGGTGTGCTACAGAAAATAGAGATATAGCCTGTGGAGAAATCATTGAAGGTGGGAGATCTCTTTATAACAGAAGTTGTAGGGTCGGTCAATCAACTATTTCCAAGACGGAGTGACTATATCAGGAGTCTGTTTGGAGCTAAGAGACTTGATTCCATTTGTTGAGTTGACTCTGACTCACGGCAGCCCATGTGTTTCACAGGGCTATGCTTCAGAGTTTTCTGTTACCGAGGCTTTTTGTTATTTTTAAAAGTAGATTGTCAAGCTTTTCTTTTGAGATAACCTGTTGGACTTTCCTAGCAGCCAAACTTGATATCTGTTTGCATCCTCCAGGGGCTTTGAGGACAAACTGGAACTTCTGGAGCCACCGCAGAGATTATTTGAGAAAGCTAGTTGTACTTAATGACAAGGAAGAGATTAGAGTGGGAAAATTATATTTACAATGGAAAGGAAGTTCTATAGAATGTGAGAACTTGTTGGAAAAGTGTGGTTCTCAAGGGCAGGAGAAAAAATATGAAAGTTCACAGTGTCATTGATGAGTAGAAAATGGAGCGTAAAATAGATAATTTTTTTTTTTTACGGTATCTTTGTGTTTAGTAGTGCTGTACATTCAGCATAAGATGAGTGTTTTAGAGTGGCAGGATTTACTTGGTTCACAGATTTTTTTTTAATGACTTCACTGGCTATGAATCATTGTCCACGGAAGTGTTTGACTACCAAGAGAGTTGCTGGGTGGTACAAATGGCTAATAATGAATCCTAACTGGTTTAAGTCCACTCAAGTTCATTAGGAGATAGGTGTCTGATAGGTCTGTTTATAAAATTAGATGAGGCATAGTTCTACTTTGACACCAGTCACCACGAGTCAAGGTTGACCTTTTGACAGCTGACTCCTTATGACTTAATCTTCTAGCCACTGAGAGAATTGTAGCATCAAAAGCAAATAGCTTAAGTTTTTATTCTGTTCCTTGTAAACTGTAATCATGGGCATGCAGTCTTAACTGCCTGAATACAAATGCCAACTCTTAAACAATAACTTACTCACTAAAAAAGTTGTATAAATGCCAGGCATTTAGTACAATACAGTTAGTCTCATTTGTTGATAATTCTGTAATAGTTTAGGTTTTTCTGGTTTTGCTTTTTTAAAACAGCCATAATCAGCCAGCATGCAAAATGGGAAAGATGTATTTCCTTTTTTTTAGATAGCCTCACCCTGCTTTTTGTATCACAAGAAGGGAATAGGGTTTAGAAAGGGGTGTATAATCTATCTATTTATTTAGTTTTTCAGAACCAGAGGGAGAATGTGCTTTTTTTTTTTTAATTTTTATTTTTTCTTTTTCTTAAACAATCTGTTTGAATTTTTTTCCCCCCCCAGGTTGAGACTGAGCTAAAGTTAATCTGTTGTGACATTCTGGATGTACTGGACAAACACCTTATTCCAGCAGCTAACACTGGCGAGTCCAAGGTTTTCTATTATAAAATGTAGGTTTCATACTATGAAGTGACAGTGTGGTTTAAAAAGTTGGCATTCTTAGAATCATGACTTTTCTATGTAGATTTTCAGTATTTAAGAATAATTGTTTATTGTTGGAAAAGTGGGAGCAATTAATCCTTAAAAGTGGAATTAATTTTTGAATACTTGTAGATGTATTGCTGTTTGATGATTATTAAAATGTACTAGCTTTTATTTATATTCCTTTATAGGTAGAACTATACATTATTTGTATAGACATTTTAACAGTTAACCTGTTAATGCTGTTGTTTAGAACCAATCATTTTTTTAGTTATGAAGTGTAAACAGATAAAAGTTTAGGGGACATCACAGCAGTTCCTTGGGAGTAATGGTCAAACACCAAGCCTCTGGCATCTCAAATCCACTAGTGGCTCTGAGGGAGAAAACCAATCTCTTTCAGTGTGGTTTATATCCTGAGTAACACAATGGACACTTTATCCCGACCACAATGAGTTTGACTTTGTGGATTCCCCCCCCCCCCATTTATCTGATGTTTTGCTAATATTTCAGAATATGAGTCCTCTAAGGAGAAAACAAAATAGTTGAATTGATCACTCCTGAAAGAGACTTGTAGAAAATAGAATTTTGTACATTGTACCTGTTAAGTATAATGTAGAAAAAAATACTAGCTTTTTATATTCCTTTAGAAGACTAATTGTTTGATTTCTTCCTCTTCCTTTTTTTTTTTTTTCTTTAAGGAAAGGCGACTACCACAGGTATTTGGCTGAATTTGCCACAGGGAATGACAGGAAGGAGGCTGCTGAGAATAGCCTAGTGGCTTATAAAGCTGCTAGTGATATTGCAATGACAGAACTTCCACCAACGCATCCAATCCGCTTAGGTCTTGCTCTCAACTTTTCTGTATTCTACTATGAAATTCTTAATTCCCCTGACCGTGCCTGCAGGTAAGTCATGGATGGAGGGAGGAAGATTTTACAAAGAGGATAGCTGCTTGTTTTTCTCTCTTACCTCTGGACCACCTTTGTAGGTTTTGGCTTCACATGGAATAGCTTTGGGTAGCATACAGATAGGACTTAATTCAACCTACTTACTCAGCTTTTTAATTGTGTTAAATTTTGGGAAATCCTTTTGAGTGGGAGTTGCAGAGTGTGTTGGAAAAGGGTAACGTATGAGAAGCTATAGAGGAATGAGTTGAATTTTAAGATAGTTTTAATTCTTGTATATTAGTATTTGTGGCGTTGATTTCTGCCGAGTTGAGCATGATTCATAGTGACTCTATGAACAAAAGACCTAATGCCTTTCCGTAACTATCGTCAGTTCTCCAAGTTTATAGAGTTTCCAGAGGCATGTAGCTTAGGGAAGTAGATGCCGTTCCTGCTTCCACATATTAGTATTTAGCCTTTCTGAGTATGTTTTTAGTGTAATTAGACTCCTGATGAACATAAACTTTTGTATTTTCTATTTTAATAGAAGTTCTGTTTTGTTGATACATGTAAAACCTTACCCCTCTTTATACTTAAGATTGTTCCTGGTTTTGATATCATAGAAATTGAAAAATAGCTTTATATACATTGCTTTCTTCCCCTACCCATGTGCTTTCTATTTCCTTTTTCAGATAAGTTTTCATAAAATAAGTCATTTACATTGTTTCATTAATAAACATTGTGTTCCATACAAGTCTTCATTTTCACTGTGTTTCATATAAGTATTCATACATACTGTATCACATATAATTACCACTGATCTGTGCCTATTATTACACCATCTTTTCAAGACCCAATTGACTCTTACCATTACATCACCAGTCCATCCACTAAACTCTCTTATCCTAGTGATTTCCAACCCTCTCCTTTCCCCATTTCTTTTTTCTCCTTCCTCTATTGAACATTTACACACTCTGACTACTTATCTTTCTATTTTTTATGATAATGTTCTTACGCAGTATTTGTTCTTATGAGACTGGTTAGTTCACCAGCGTAATGGTCTCCCATGTAAGTACTTTATGAAATCCTTACACCTTAGTGATCATAGTATTCCATCATGTGAAATGTATTCATTTGTTGAGAACATGTACAGTGATTTTTACTTGTTTGAGTTTTAACAATAAGTATGTTTTTTATATTTTTGTATTTAAAATCATAATCATCAGGTCCTATTGCTGGTGTTATGTAGGAAATACCAGTTTTCTCTTTTATAGTTTTGTGATAAATACTATACTAGCAAAAGTAATTTTTTTCATATTGTGTTATATATGCAGGCAGTAAGATAACTGCTGTTTCTGCTGTTCACAGTGTATCATATTACTAGACTGTTAAACTTTATTTTCCCCAGATTTCCCCATAATTATTAATAGAATCTCTGTGTCGTCTTAAGCAATCAGTCCTTCCCCCTAATCTGTAGAAATCAGTAATTATAAACCAAACAAAAAAGCTCTGGTGGACTAATGGGTAAAGAGTTCCACTGTCAACCCAAAGACGTCTCCTTCCATGCAGTTTCTAATTGCTATCAGTTCTGACTCGATAATAAGTGGTTTCTAATGGCCAGTTGTAGATATTTAAGTTGTATGGTAGCTGTCTTTTTCTGACTTATTTTACTCGACATTTTTTAGAGTTCATCCCAGTCATACCATTTCTTTTTCATGGATGACTAATACTCCAATGTCTGTATATTCTATATTTTATTCATCTGTTGATGGACCCTTGGACTCATTCTGTATCGTTTTTGCTATTGTGGACAGTGTTTCACTGAACACTGGATACAAATATCTTATTTTTTAAAAAAATTTATTTTCTGCTAGTTTATTTACAAAATTTGAATAAAAATTTGAACAAATTCTTTGAATTTCCCTCACCCCCCATCAATTTGTACAACCTGATGATTAAACCCTCCTCCCCCGCACACCCACATCCCTCTGCTTCTAGTCTTCCTTGTGTGACTGCGTTAGTTCACTAAGTAGAATCTTCTCTAGTCTCTCCCAAGATAGGTAATAATTTACAACATTGCTCCTGTATGCTGCACAAGTATCTATTTTTGTTCCTGCTAGTTCTGGGAGTAGACTTGTTAGATCCTATTTTGAATTTAACCTTTTGAGCTCTACCATTTTTATAGTTACTACAACAATGGACAAAGGTTATAATTTTCTCTGTATCTTTATCACCAACATTGCTTCTCAATTTTCTTAAATTATAGCCATCCCAGTGTGTATGAAGTAGTTATCGTTTTAACTGTTATATTGTGGGGTAGATAGAAGTTTAAAGAACAAATGATTTTTCATTCAACAGTTTGTTCACATTCATTTCATGCTATTAGTTACAGTTCTTTTAATGTAACTGTGCTTGTCCTGCTTCCTCTCTGGGTTGCCAGTTTCCATTCACACATCTTCTGCCACTTCTTCTAAGCTTTATTTTTGGGCAAACATTAGTTACCTATTTTGTCTCAGATTTGTGGGACTGAGTTCATAGGCTTGACTCCATAGTCTAGAAATTCCATTATTTTCTGTCAGACTGCTATGTTTGGTATAGTGGTGGTTTGGGGTTTTTTTGACAATTATTTTGAGTTACTTTCCATTCTCTCCCTCCCCTTTTACTTTGTCCAGGATCATCTTTTTTTTTTTTTTTTTAAATTATTAATTTCAGTGAAAATTTACAGAGACTCTGGGTTTCCATTCATTCATTCATTCATTCATTGTTGCGCTTTTCTCCCCTCCCAGCCCTCCCCTTAGTACACTACCCTCTTGGAAAAGTAAAACAAAAATTCTTTCATTGTTTTGTAATCCCTCCCCCCAGGTCCACTCCTTCGCTCTGGACTCCTGTCATGACAAAAATACCTAATCACATATCCCTTCTAAACAGTTTCCTCCCTCATCTGTTTCAATGCAGTATACATTATTGAACCCATCCTTCTCAGTCTCCTCCCAATCCCAAGATCAGTCCTGCTTTACAACAGTGGCACCGTGCAGTATTTGTCCTTTTGTGACTGAGATACTTCACTCAGCATAATGTCCTCCAGGGTCACCCATTTTGAATAATATTGCATGAGTTCCTTGTTTTTTAATGTGGTGCAGTATTCCATTCTGTGAGTATACCACAGCTTCTCTGTCCATTCGTTTGTTGATGGACACTTAGGTTGTTTCCAACTCCTTGCTATTGTGAACAAAGCTGCGATAAACATGGGTGTGCATATATCTGCTTGGATGTCAGTTATGGTCTCTTTGGGGTATATTCCCAGTAGTGGAATTGCTGGGTCAAATGGTATCTATTTGCAACTTTTGGAGAAAGCACCATACTACCTTCCATAGTGGTTGCACCATTTTACACTCCCACCACCAGTGAAGAAGGTTTCCAGTTTCTCCACAACCTCGCCAGTGTTTGTTGCGTGTGGTTCTGTTAAATTTTGCTATTTTGACTTGGGTGAGATGATATCTCATAGTTGTTTTGATATTCATCTCTCTTAGAGCTAGGGATTTTGAACATTTTTTTCATGTGCTTGTTAGCCATCTGAATGTCTTCTTCGGTGAAGTGTCTGTTCATATCCTGTGCCCATTTTTCTATTGGATTATTTACCTTTATCTTGTTGTGGTGCAGGATCATCTTTTGTGGTCCTAGTCAAGAGTGGTTGATAGCAGAAGGTAGGTACCATTTGTTCTTTTTGATCTTACTCTAATGGAAGTTGTAATGGTGGTCTGTTAGTCCTTTAGATGAATGTTTCTCTGAGTCTTTAATTTTCTTCACTCTGGGCAAAAATAGACCAATAGTAGTTACTTAAATAGCCACTCAAAAGCTTTAAACCCCCAGTTGCTACTTAACAATGTAGACTGTAGAGAATTGGCATTATTGGATTTGTGTTGTATTGCTTGTCCATGATTTCCCTTGATACTTTGGTTCTAAGTCCCCAAGTTCAGTTACTCAGTCCTTTAAAGTGTGATAAATTGATTTGTTATTAATGTTTTGCAGGATTATATATGATTTTTGTTGACTTTTTTTTCCGTGTACATCTCAGTGCCTGCTTTTGCCTTGGTCATGTTGGCCTGGTCTCCTTATTAATGTGTATTGCCTTTCCCTTCACCAGAGTTAATAATGCCTACTAACAAGAGTTTTTCCTTACTTGCCCCAGTGTGATGTCCTTTCGATTCATTCATGTTGTGAGATGTTTTATGAATTCCTTGTTACGTACCCTGTATGTATGTTGTATGTTTATATTATTAATCTTTTGACAGTTAGGTTCTTAACTATTTTTGTGGTGGTAGTTTTTAGGAATAATGTTAAGTAGAACCTTTTGAATGGCAGGATAGATTGGTCCAAATAGCTATGGGTCTGGACTAAGGAAATTATTTTCTTTGCTCCTCCAGTATAGCTGTTCGACATATTGCATACTATGTCTTTGCTCATGCTTTTTTGCTTTAATGTGGTATGTTTATGCCTTCTCCTTAACCTACTCAAGTTAATTTTTCCCGTTGATGATGATTCTTAGGTCTTTGAAGGACTTTCTCCAGCACTTCAGTCTACTTGCTTGTTTTATTTAAAATTTTTACTGTAATGAAATAGTATGTAATGAAAATTCATCATTTATTGTAGCCAACTTTATGTGTATTATTTGATCTCAACACTCCACCAGATTTTTTCATCGCTCCTAATTAACCCCACTACTACTGAGTCAATTCCAATTTACAGTGAGTTGCCATTGCATTTCAGGGGTTGTAAGTCTTTACAGAAGGAAACTTAGTTAATCTGGACCAACTAGTGGATTTGAACTGCTGGCCTTTAGATTAGCAGCTCAGTATGTAACATCCTATGAAATCAAAACTCCTTTAATAGAAATTCTTGACTCCTTAAACAATATCTTCCTATATGACCCCTTTCTGCCAAGTTATTACATGTCAGTCCTTCATCTGAAGATGTTAAGTAGAATCATTTCGTATATATATATTTGATCTCTCTTAAGTACAGGAAATGGCTTCTATTCATGGGTCATCTGTATTGACTATTTTTGCTTTCTTCTGTCTAAAATTGTGCACTTTTTCCCCCTTTTAAATAAAAATTCTGCAGACAAAATAGCATTTACATATGTGTATACAAGTATTTCCCCCCTCTTTTTTGATTGAAATTTTAATGAAAGTTTATGGAGGCATTTATAAATTGTTGCATATTTTCCTCCCTGGCCATGTCTCTCCCCAGTTCACTTTTCTATTGGAAAAGTGTAAAAAAAAATTTTTTTCAAGTCCCTCCTTCCCCCAAGTCCACTTTACTATTCAGCTCTTATTCTGAACTCTTGTCATGAATATAACTAATCATATGTTCCTTTTAAACAGTTCTCTCCATCTGTTTCAATGCAGTATACATTATCTCCTCTTTTCTTAGGTTCCCCCCATCCCTGATGTTAGTCCTGTTTTATAGCAGTGACACTATGCAGTATTTGTCCTTTTGGGACTGAGATATTTCACTCAACATAATTTCCTTCAGTGTCACCTATTTTGTATATTATTTCATGAGTTCCTTGTTTTTTAATGCAACATAGTATTCCATTGTGTGAATATACCACAGCTTCTCTGTCCCTTTGTTGATGGGCACTTGGGTTGTTTCCAGCTCTTTGCTGTTGTGAAAAAAGAAGAAATAAATATAGGTATGCATATACCTGCTTGGGTGGCAATTCTGCTTTCTTTAGGGTATATTCCCTATAGTGGAATTGCTGGGTCAAATAGCATTTCTTTTTAAACTCTCTCTCTCTCTGTGTGTGTGTGTGTGTGTGTGTGTGTGTGTATCATCAAATCAGATCTGACTAGTACAGAAGGAGTTTGCACCTCCTTTTCTTTTTTTTTTGGCACCTCCTTTTCCAGCTGTGCATCTGGTGGATTTGAACTGTCTGCACCTCTGGGATTGCGATGTAGTTTTTTGCCACTAGGCCACCAGAGCTCCCATTCAAATGTTACTTCTATTTCCAACTTTTTGAGAAATTACCATACTGCTTTCTAGCGTGGTTGGACCAAAGTTTGCCTTTTTTCAGTAGAGTTTTATTAATTAATTAAGCCATTGGTTATGATTTGTCATGCATGTATTTTGTAGTGATTTAGGATAGAATTTGATCTGTATTCTGTGCATTGATAGCTTTGTAGAAAGCATACTAAGAAATGATGTTCCAGATAATATATATATATATTTTATTCTAAGTTAATATTCCTCAATTAATATCTGCTTTCCCGTCATATTAGTGCTTAATCCAATTTACTGAAATATCAGTAAACGCTGGAATAACTAAAAGTTGATAGCGAACATGTCAGTTTTGGACTATCTATGTTAAATTTCTGTAATGCATTTATTTAAATACTTGTAGGTTGGCAAAGGCAGCTTTCGATGATGCTATTGCAGAACTGGATACTCTGAGTGAAGAAAGCTATAAGGACTCTACACTTATCATGCAGTTGTTACGTGATAATCTGACACTATGGACTTCAGACATGCAGGGTGATGGTAAGCAAGCTCTCTGAAGTCAGATACTTTCTGTTGACTCTTAATTCTTGATATTTCTATAATTTGGGATCATAGACATTTTAATTACTATTTTCTTAAAGCATAGTGTTAGAGTTTTGACTGTAAGATGATAAAATATGCAATCCAATTTGGGGGATAAAAACTAGTCTTGTTAATAACATTTTGTGCCTGTATGATGTTTTGATTTTTAACTGATTTACTGCTTATATTACATTATATTTTTGAAATTGGGTGCAGTATAGATGGAGAACAACCAACTCATTTAATCTTATTTAGAGACTATTGTTGATGACTGAGTTTAATTTTGTGTTTGAATGTTATGATTCCAATTTTGACAGTTCTGTCCTTTAGCTGACACTAGATAGCGTTAGGAGATGCTTTATAAAGCCAGTCTCTCCGTTTGAAAATCTTATAACTGGGGAAAAAATTGGTTTCTATCCCTTGGGTCTTTATTTTAAACAGATTCTTATATTTGACATTGCTTTAGTTGTAAACATTTACGAGGGTAATTTATAAAATGAAGTTTTGTATGTTTAATGTTTACCATAAATGTAAAGACTCAAGTTTATCACATTAATTGTAAAGGAGACTTTGCCCATTTCTAAAGTATCATTTTTATCTAGGATAGATAGATCGTAGAACCAGGGAGGGAGAACTAGTGTAAGGTAGCCACTGAAAACCAAAACCTTGTTATTAATTGTAACTGTTCTTGTTTGAGTTTTTGTTTGCAGTTGATCTCTAGTCCTTGATCACCAACATAATGAATTGTCTTTGGAAACATAACTTTTTTAAGGTTCCCATTCTATTGGAACCAGGTATATATATTGTCAGTTTCTTCAGAAGGGGGGGTAGCATTAGATTTCTAACTTAATTCATTTATGGAATAATAAAAAGGAGAATTCTAGTGCTCACTTGTTTTGTGAGATATTGAGCTATTTTGACTATATCACAATTGTTATAAGTGATATCTGTGACCTACTTGCACACTGACAAAACCAAATGGAACCGCAGACTATTTTTCAATACTTCATACCCCCGTCAGCCATAACTGGGAGTAAAAAACCTAGTATACCACAAACTAATGACATAAGGTTCCTGCCAGGTCTAAAATTTGAATAATAACAACAGTTTAAAAGAAGACCACGTAGTTATGTGTTCTTTATAGTTGCTCTTAGCTCAGAGAAGCTGAACATGTGGCTCCATTTGAGTGGATAAAATGAAAGCATGTGGAGAATTATCCAAGCATTATGACCCTTCTAACCGTAGGACACAGTTTTTTGGAAAGTGAAAGCGACAAAGGAGGTGACTGTTATAAACTGTTTAGGGTGAGAGGATTTATGTTAGCTTTTTAAACTAAGTTGCTATAGCATAAAATATGGTAGAAAGTTTATATTCTCTACTTTTATTCATTATCACTTACAATGAAGAATTGATCAGGTATAATAGACATTTTTATAGAGAACAATGATTTTCTTACCAAGAGTAGTTTTATTATAGGATGATTTAATTTATGGAGTAGTACTATTAAAATTTTTTTTTTATAGTTCAGAAAGTTCTTTTTACAAACATGTTTTTGTACAAACATTTTAATACAGGCTTTTTAATTTTGGAACATTTTCTATTTTAATCTGATGAAATAGTTATTTTTAACTTCTGATTCACTGTAAAACTATAGGGTTTTTAAAATAAATTTTAATGAAAGTTTACAGGGGCTTAGGGTTTCTAGTCATTCATTGTTCCAAAAACTAGTTTTTGAAATTTGATTAAAATGGCCTAGAACTTACTGAACTCTTCAGGAATTAAAAAATACTAGTTTAGTAATGAACAGTTTAATTTTTTTGATTGATTTAGTGAAGTAATAAAAAATAGGTGTAAATAAAACACAATTGTAGATATTAACAATTTAACAATTCTTGCTAAAGGGTAGGCAGTACTTACTAAAAAATTTTGTGTGACAATTAATGCTGAATATAGGAGAATTACTTAAGGAGTTTACCATTTTCTATGGTGTTATTTACATTTAGCTTAACAATTGTTTAGGTAGATTTCTCCTTTTTTACCTTTACGTAGTGTTCTACAACTTTAACTGCAGGTTTTTAAGAGAAAGAAATATATGTGGTTCATTGGCTTTTACTGACACTTCTTTTGGGGTCTTTTGCGTAGTATGTGAGTCTGTCTCAAGTATGTTGGAACGAAGTAGAGAGAAAATGTGTGTGTTTCTGTACTATTCCATCCTTATCTAGAAATTACAAACTTGAGAGAAATATTTAATAGTATCATCTTGAGATGTATATATGATGGGGGGAAATGTCCCCCCATCATATATACATCTCAAGATGATACTATTAAATTCTTAAAGAGTTAGAAAGGAATGATTGAGCAGATTGCAATAAATTCCTAGAGAACTTTTCTATAAGTAAAAAGACCAAAACTTTTATTTCCCAAATCATGATCTTTTCCTTTGTCCTGCTTTCTTGGTTTATTTTTCTTATAATGTTGCTTTCATGATTGTTCTCCTTCCCTTTTTCCTTGCAATATAGATTCCTAAAGGAAAATCCAACTCTTCCTTTCCTAAAACTCTACTTTGTAAGTCATTTTCATGGCACAGTGAATTCTGCTTTTATTTTAGTTGCAGTTCTTCACTAATCATGCCTGCGTATCATTTTCTTGCTTATAAAACTGCCTGTTCTTCATTCCAGGGTGTTAATAAAATTTGAAAGGCCCTGCCTGTCTGATTAGGTTAGATTTGCACATAGTGATTATTTTTTGTTCCACAGTTACTTGAGGCCTTTGGCAAATCTCATTGTTGATTATGGGCAAGTTAAATGTGTTCTGGTACAATATGTCCATTCTATTTTAGCATTGTAAAAAAAGAGATTTGAGTATACTTATCAGATTTCTTAATATCAGCTATTATTCTGTTGGGAACAATTGAGTGGTTCATCATTTCTGTCCTTGGTAAATGACTTTGTTTCTCTTTGCATGCCTTTTTAATGAATCACAAATCCTTGTGTATGTTTTAAAATGCCAATACAAAAAAAATTTAGAATTTACTGTAACCTTACCCACTTAATATAGGGAAGTCTTAATAGACTGCCTAAAATGTCTTCTTGGTGTAAATATATGGCTGAAGAAAGCAAGTTTTAAGATGATTTGTCCATTCTGATTAAGTGATTTAACAGTGTGACTAGACTGTCTGAGGTTTCTTACATGATAGTTAATTAATTGACTTTTCATTTATTTTTATTCAAATTATTTAACTGTAGCAAATATAAATTCCTAAACAAAAGAATGTAACTTTTACCCCTTTTTCTTTTTTAGAAAAGACTGCATGTTTTTTATTATGGCTGAATACCTCAGTGCTTATTAAGAGAGAGATGATATTCTAATAAATAGGCTGGCACTTTTCTGTTGCATGCAATATACATGGTGCAATTGAAATTCCCCAACCTAATCATAATTGGGGATGAGGGACTGGAAATAGCATGAGAGAAAGGGTCTAAATGCCCTTCTTTAATAACCTCAGAGGTCTGGTTTATTTGGAGCATGCTGTTTCACCCTGGAATGAGAAATCTGGTTACTGTTTGGTGTGATTGGCTCAGATACAAAACGTGAAATTTAAAATTTACAGCAGCAGAACAACCCACACCTTTGGAGCATTTGACTGTTCTGTTCACTCTTGAAGCATTTCTGAGACTCAGCTTGTGCATAAAAATAGATTTTGTTAAAACATACTCTTGATTCTTGAAGAGGTGAGGTTATTGAGAATGAGTATTTGACCAAAGAGACACATAAATGCTTGAAAATCATATTAACAGTATGGTTACTTGCTGTCCACTTTGATTAGTTGTTTAGCATAAAACATTGACCTTTATTATGCATAATTCTTTCCATCCACTTTGTTGACTGTACTTTTGGGGGTTTGATCCAGCATCCCTTCTTGGCATAGGCATCTTAGATGTGGGAAATGGTAGCATTTCTTTGCTTTTGTGTTTTTAATACACATTGAGTCTGTTTGGTATTGTTTAAAAAATACTTTTGTGACCACTACAGTCTTAGTTGCACTGATTAACTGCCATTCTTTGTTTTTTAACAGGTGAAGAGCAGAATAAAGAAGCACTGCAGGATGTGGAAGATGAAAATCAGTGAGACATAAAAAGCCAAGAAGAGAAACCATCTCTGACTACCCCACTCTTCCCCTTCCCACCCCTTGGAAATTCCCCCATTGTCACTGAGAACCACCAAATCTGACTTTTACATTTGGTCTCAGAATTTAGGTTCCTGCCCTGTTGGTTTTGTTTTGTTTTGGTTTTTTTTTTTTTAGAAAAAAAAACAAAACACCCCAGTTTCAAAAGTTCTTAAAGGCAAGAGTGAATTTCTGTGGATTTTACTGGTCCCAGCTTTTAGGTTCTTTTAAGACACTAACAGGACTGTATAGAGGCTTTTTCAGCATTACTGTGCCAGTATGTATCCAGTCTGTGGGCAAGATCACCATTAAAAATGGGTATTGTATTTGAAAGCCATTAGACTTCTAGGTGATGCAAGCATCTAAGAGAGGCTAATCATACTTCTAGAGGCAAATGTGGTAACATTTTTTGTTTTGTTTTTCTAATTGTTTAAATTGAATTTTCTACCAATGTTTAAAATTAATTGGATGTTAGCTTGAGATGGTTAAAGGCTGTTTGGAGAGTTTATTTTAATGGTTTTGCTGTAAAAAGTGTTTCACACTCTGCTGAGATGTCGCTGAAAAGCATGGTGCTGGTAACAGTTCAACAATCCGTGGCTGCTCATTCTTGCCTACTTTTACTCTCCCTCTGAAGCAGGTTAGCATTGAAGGTGGTATGGAAGAGCCTGCATGCGTGTTCAATTCTTTGTTTCTTCTCCTGTCCTCTCCCTCTGGGCACCCTCAACCCCACCCCACTCCTTCCCTTCTTCGCTCGCTCAACCTCTTTCTTTCAGTATGTGTAACTTGAAGCTAATTTGTACTACTGGATATCTGACTGGAGCCACAGATACAGAATCTGTATTGTTCTTACTGAAACACAGCATGGAATTAACATTAAACTTAAATAAAACAAACCTAAATTAAAAATGCCAAACATTATTGCGCCTCCATCCTTTATACAGCTAAAATAAAATCTCTAGTCAAAACACATTGGCAGTATTATGTTTGCCTGTATGAAAGTGTTCTTTTCCCCCTTTGCGTAAATTGATTGTCTTGTTTCCCAAAGGTATTGTGCATTGAAAAAGAATTAATTGTAACCTGGTTGTGAAGAATACTCAAGTAGTTCAAGTCATTTTAATATCTTTTACTTCTTCGACACCAGGAAACAATCTTTTAATTTAAGGTATTATGGATCATTACATAGTAAAAAATGTTGACTGTACAGTTAAATAAGGCAGAATATGAGCAAATAATTCTCAGGCTGAGGTAAAACTATTCCGTATTATGAGAGCTCAGTGACAGAAACGAATAATTAGGTCACTCAGTAGTAACTTGCTCTAAGTACAGCAGTCCCTCTTAGCAGAAACAATATAAGTTTCTTCAAAGATACTGTACCTATGAATGTGTATAGCTAGTTAGTATCTTTTGGGGCATGTAAATATATTTCTTTTAATGACTACCGCTGATGTACCCCTTAATGATGTACCCTTGATCTCATTTTTTCTAAACAACTTTCTTTTGTATTTTCCAGTTTTTAGTTTTGCTATTGTAAATGATGCGACAATGAATATTTTTGTAACAATCTGTGCTTATTATTTTCATATGTTTCTGTATATTGACTTTGTTGATTTTCTGTGTCAGAAAACATTTTTTAAATTGGTACATGTTCCACTTTACAGCCTCATCATGAGTTTATTCAAATATCACTTTGCTTACTGCATTTTGCTTATTTCTAAATGAGGAATTGACCTTAAAAATCTATGTTCTTGGCTTTGAGTTCTTGGTAGCAGAAGCTTAGGTAATTAACAGGTTAATGATGTCCTAGTAGTTTTTTGTTATTAAAAATATTGTAGTCTAAGTGCATTTTAGTAGTTAAGATAATTTGTTTTTATTAATTCCTTTTTCAATGTGTAAAGAATTAGAAATGATTGTGTGGAAATCATACTTTCACCATGCATTGAAAGACATCAAGGAATTTTCAGTTGATTTTTTTTTCTGTTTCCAGCATCAAGTGGCTAGATGCCCACCACATCTCAGTCAAAAATTAAAGAGTTCATAACATCTCTGCTGAAGAAGGAGGAACAGTCACCTCCTGTACCAGTCAGATCCAATTTGACGGTACACGCATAAAAAAAAAAGAGTTCATAACATGTAATATTGAAGAAGTCACTCCTAAATGCATGGTACTACAGGCTGCTACCACATTAAACCCTACTATGTAGAGTTCCAGGAGTCTCAGCAGTAAACGTCTAATGTTTTTATAAAATAATTTGACAGACTAAAGGTAGTTCTGTTGTTTTCCCTCTTTGTAAAGTGCAAGACTTAATAACTCTGCCTTTTCTCCCTTGGGGATGTAATAACTTGCTAATAAATCTGTCATAATCCTAAAAAAAACCCCAAAACCACCAAAACCCACAACCAAACACCACACCTTAAGTAACCCTCAAGGTATGTGAAGTCATAAGAGAAATCCTCTCTTGGGTTAAACTGTATTCAAGATGCGTGGAGAGTTTTCAGAAGGTTGATTATTTTGGTAACGAGAAAGAAAAATTTGTTATTCGAAGAAACTGATGATGGGAATTACAAATGATAGAGCCCTGTAGAAATATTGCAGGGATGGGAAAAGATACTTGAAGAGAGGAGATTGCAGGAAAGGGACTTAGTTCTGTGAATAGAGTGTCTCCCTCCTTGCTGGTTCTCTAGGCTGAAATAGAAGTTGCGTTTTATTTAAACATTCCAGTTTTTTGTTTAGTTGTCTCTGAAGTTTACTTCATAAACTATCATAAATGTAGATATTCTTAATACTGTTTTTTATTTATTTATTTATTTACTTACTTAAATTTTTTTATTATTTTTTGTGCATGTACCGTCAAATCAGATCCGACTGGTACAGGAGGAAATTGTCCCTCCTTCTCCGGCAGAGCATCTGGTCTTAATACTGTTTTAATTACAAAATGTAGTGTCCTGCTTTAGAAAAGTTTTAATTTCAGTGGGAACCCCCTACCTATGCGTTCATAAATGTTAGCTTTAGCAATTTATGCCCGTGCTTCAGAACTGATGGCTAACTTAAAAAAAATCATCTTCATAAGCTGTTGATACTACAACAAGAAAGGCGAAGGAACATGCTGGGGAACAGGAAAATGTTTTGAAAATAGTAAAAGTTTCCAGTGGCCCCTGGGGAGAGTGAGCACCTAAAGATCAAGTGGTGATAGCACAGTCAAATCATCAGTTGTAAATAAAAGCCCCATTTCTTTGTTACTAGGCTGTAATCCAGTTACATATTCGATAGCAGTCAGTAATTTCTAGAGTCCAGCTCAATGCCCAATAGACGAGCGTAGTCACATATTTTGCAAAAAGGAAAATAGCAACTTAACCTAAAGCCACGTGTGTTACGATTAAAGGTTCATGCTCTCAACTAATTGGACATTCTCCCCCCACCCTGACATTCTATCCTAAATGAACATGTAAAAATTTTTTCTGAAGTTGCAGTTGTGTGTTTAAACAATTATTTTATAAATGTATCATATGCATATTAAATGGGAAGAAGCAGAATTGACAAATCTATTACAACAAAATCTGACAAAATACTATCTAAAAAGGAATAGTTAAAAGTTTTGGTAATTTTCTTGAATTTGGAAAAACAGTGTTTTAAATGACATTTCTTCCAGTTTAAAACTCTCTTTATTAACCGTGTACGGTCTCAGTTACTGCTTTGGGGAAGACCTGTGAGCATCACTTTTGTATCCACTATGCAGGCCTGCTATATTTGAGGGAAATTGGGAACTCTGGTTTTTTATTTATGAACATGTGTTTTCTCACATACTTGAAGTTAAGTATGCAAAATGGCAGTTTGGGTAGTCTGAATATATTTACTCATAGTTTTCCCTTATTAGATTTCTGGTGACGTAGTGGTAGGTAAGAAGCTGCTCTGCAATCCTGATGGCATTCAATTTAAATCCACCAGCTGCTTTTGCAAGAGAAGGAATGGACAAATATCAAGTGGGACCAACTGCCTCTGAAAACCCACTTCAGTGTCACCTTTGGGTGAGTTTTGACTCTTAAGGCAAACAACATTTTCTTCAGTTGTGTGCTAAAGCTATTAATACTTAGCTTTCAGAAGGCATGCTGTTCGAATCTACCAGATGCTCAACTTGAGAAGGAGGGCCATTTTCCTCCTGTGTCAAGTCAGATCCGATTTGACAGTACACAACAAGAAAAAAACCCCCTCATTTAATTATGGTTATTCCACAAAATCCGTTTTTGGGATGTTAATTTGGAAAAGGGACATACTTTAGCACACAGATGGCTTTTGCCCACTAGTTAATGGTATGTTATTAAAAGCCATAACATCACTAAAAATTTTCTTTAACAGAAGTCTAAAAACAACCAACCTTTTCCCCTTTTTTCTTTATTCATTCAGTAATAGAATAAATAATTAATGAGATGCTGATTTCACCAATAATGGAAAACATTAATATCCTATTATAAGACTCTAGAAAAACTTTCTGTTGAGTATTACTTGCTGAGATTTTAAGGTAAAACTTTTTAGAAATGTACAATCTAATGAATTTTCATTACTGTAGTCTTTAGTAATCACTTTTAGCAAGAAATGCAAGACTAGTTTTAGGCTAACGCTCCCACTCTGACATTACATTCGCCCCAGTTGAAAGTAGCGTCATCATCAATCTTCTCTGCTTCTGAACTTGATAGTAAAGAATCACAGAATTTTGGTTGTTCCTTCAATAAGCTTGTGAGAACCATCCATGTCATTGCTATTGTAATTTGTTTTCATTATTGTAATATTGCACTTCATTTTCTCAGTGTATCTCTCTTGAAACATTCAGGGATTTAATTTTGGGTGGTGTTGAAAAACATTCTTGTATGTGTTTTTTAAGGTGTGCATTGGTGGTGTTATGTGCCGTCGAGTCGTTTGCGACTCAGCGACCCTATGTACAACAACCCTAAACCCTGCTCTACCCTGTGCCAATCACATTGCCTCTGACACACCCATCCCGATTACCCCAGTCACTGAATCAATGCACCTCATAGAGGGTCTTCTCCTCCTGTGCTGTCTCTCCACCCTACCAAGCATGATGTCCCTCTTCAAGGACCTATCTCTCCTTACAACAAGTCCAAAGTATGTCAGATGAAGCCCCAGAATCCTTGCCTCCAAGGAGTAGCCTGGTTTAACCCTCTCCAGGATGAATCTGTTTGTTTTCTTGGCAGTCCAGGGCACATTGAATACTCGTCTCCAGCACCACAGCTCAAAGGCATCCATTCTCCTGTCTTCCCTAGTCATTGTCCAACTCTGATGCCTAATAAGTGATTGCAAAGACCATAGCCTGTATCAGGCGCACCTTAGTCTCCAGAGAGACACCGTTGCTTTTGAGTACTTCAGAGAGGTCCCTAACAGCAGAATTTCCCATCGCGATACACTTTGATTTCCTGGCTGCTGGCGTCAAGAGTGTTGACTGTGGAGCCGAGCAAACTGAAGCTGTGAACAATCTCAATCTCTTCGCCATCCATCCTGATGCTACCAATTGGTCCAGTGCTGAGAATCTTTGTCTTGACATTGAGCCTCAGTCCATACTGAAGGCTACAGTCCTTCACCCTCTGCAGCAAGTGCATGAGGTCGTCCTCAGTTTTGGCAAGCAGGGTTATGTCATCTGCATAACGCAGATTGTTAATAGATCTTCCGGCAGATTGTTAATAGATCTTCCATCAATCCTGACGCCACACTTCTCATAGACCCCAGCCTCTCGGATAATCTGCTCTGCATACAGGTTGAAAAGGTATGGAGATAGGACACATCCCTGGCGTACACCCTTCCCAATTTTGAACCACGCGGTGTTACCCTGCTCTGTTCTGACGACTGCCTCTTGTTCCAAGTATAGGTTTTCCATTAGCACGATTAAATGTTCTGGGATTCCCATTCTTCTCAGAGTCAGCCACAGTTTGTTATGATCCACACAAACACCTTTGCATAAACTTAAGAGAAACTGGACACAGCATAAAAAATTTTTAGCAGTCAACGTCTTCGGAATCACAGACGCCAAGAAAGCTTCAGATACAAGCTGTCACATCATGGGTTGGACAATGGAAGATAAATTCTGAAGGGATTTGGTAGAAGTGAGTGGGTATCCTGGTGGAGGGTGGAGCTGGCAAATAAGTGGGTCAAGACACTGAGCTAAGGGCAGGGACACTCCACAATTAGGGATTTATCTTTCACTGCTCCACATACTGCTTGTCTGTCAGATACTCCTCTAAACATTCAGATTGACAGACTAGGAAGAAGGATTGGCCATCCACTTTTGAAATAGCAGGCGTCTGAAAATCCTATGTACAGTATAAATGTAGACATGGAAATTTTGTGTTTAGCTGTAATGTAGTACAGAGTTTAGGTAGTAATTTACAGTCTTAAGAACAGAGCATGAAAATTCTAGTTGTTCCACGTCCTCAATATGGTCTGTGGTGGGAATTTCATTCTGTATTTAATTTGCATTTCTCATGACTTGAGGCCTATTCAGATCTGCTTATTGAACATTTCAATATCTCGTGAAATGACCATTTGCCCATTTTCATAGTCATTTTCTTTCTGACTTCACATAGATACAAATAAAATTTTTGGGCTGTATGTATGATAACATCTCCCACTCTTATCCTCAATTTTCATTCTCATTGTCTTTGGATGAACAGAATTTTAATTGCAGTATAGTCCAGTTTCTTAATTTTCTTAAAGGTAAGTGTCCTACTTAAATTTCATTTAATCTTCTCTCCCCCCAAGATAATGAAGATTCTCTCATGTTTTTAGAGACTACTTTACCATTTCCTATATAAATCTAGAATGCTTTGTGATTCAAGGCAGGTAGATTTAAAAATCTTTTCTGTATAGATAGCTGCTTAATCTAGCATTTGTTCTCTTGTAACCCCAATGTCACACTGCCTTAATTGCTATATCTTTCAAATAATTGAATTACTTGGTAGGATGAGCCCTTTTTAATAACAATAAAAACTGAGGCTTTTAGTAGGATTTTATGTAGTTTACGTAAGTTTGTAGAATAACCACACTCAACAATAGATTAATAGCTTGAATTTTTCTGTTTGCCATTTTCTACTTAGAGATCTACTCTTTGTTAGATTTGTTTTTAGATGTTTGCTTTTTTCCCCTTTAAATAAAACTTTATTAAAATTGAAATTTCTCAGGGTATATTCCAAGCAGCGGGAAAAATTAGAAAACCACCAAAAAACATCCTAAAACCTCACAGAAAGGCAGGTCAGATAGATCCAAGCGTTTGTGACGCAGAGAAGCTCAGAGACAGGTCTCTAGGCTGACCAGCCCCACTCCTTGAGACAACCATTTACCATTAAAAAGGGCAGCATCTGCCCCAAGAATAAAGCTTAACGGCAAGAAGATACAGGAGATTCTAGAAATGTTCTTGTGGGGATTCCCAGCACTCACAGTAAAGCAGTTCTGGAGTTGAACCCATCGCCATAAAATGTTTGCTTCTTAAGTTTTTATTTTACATAGTACTTTTAAAGGCGCTCTGGTGGCCTAGTGGCAGGAAGCTGCATTGCAACCCCAGAGGAACAGGGTTTGAATCCACCAGATGCTCTGCTGGAGAAGGAGCGCTAATCTGTACCAGTCAGATCTGATTTGAAAGTACACACACAAAAATATAATAATTATAAATTGTTACTAACGGGAATGTTATATAGCTTGAATTCAGTGACCTTACTAAATTTTTTTTCTCATAGTTTGTAGATTTTGGAACACGTGTTCTAGATTATTATTTGACAATATTAATATTAAGCACTTACGTACTTAAAAATACATACAAAATAAATTCCATGTTAGCATTATAATAGCAAATTACAAATAATCTAAAAGCCTATCAATCATGGTGCATCTATACTATGTATTCTTATGTTACTACTTTCAAGAAATGAATTGTATAATTTCTCATAATTCAAGAAAATGCATATCATTAAATATAAATGTAGAGAATATTAATAATTTTAATATGTTAAACAGGGCAAGTGTGTGTGTAGTTGAATATGCTTAAGAAATCTGAAGGGTATAATTGGTACATTTTATTTTACATTTGTAACAGCATTATTGAGATATTAGCATATTATAAGGTCCATGTATATAAAATGTAAGTTTTGTCATGTACACATCTCTGAAACCACAGCCAACCTCAAAAATTTCGTCATTGTACTTTTTAAATCTCTTTTTACCATCCTTCTTTGTCCCTCCTCCCTCCATTTGCAAGAACTGATTTGTTAACTTTAGTTTGCATTTTCTAGTTTTATACAAATGGAATCAATCATCCAGTATACTTTTTCTTTTGGGATGTCTGGGTTTCACTCAACTCAATGATTATGGGATTCATTCATGTGTATATGAATAGTTTATTTCTTTTTATTACTGCTCAAGTGTTCCATTGTATGATAGACTGCATTAATGAATATTTGGGGTGGTTTGCAGTTACTTGTTTAAAAATAAAGCTGCTATGAATATTTGTATTTTGGATGTTTATATGGACATAAAGTTGTTTGTGGATAAATAATGAAATTGCTGGATCATTGATGATGTATATTTAATTTGAAGCTGCTTAAATTTTTTTCAGTCTGTATATTTCTATCAACAATTTGTGAAAACTTCAGTTTCTCCTTGACATATGGTGTAGTCATTCATTTAGCTGTTTTATGCTTTTAGTTTGTATTGTGCTAATGAGGTAGCAACCTTTTTTTTGTGTGTGAAGCATATTTTCAAGTAACTTCTGTTTTCTGATCCATAAATACGTTGTAGATGTAACAGTTTAGGCCTTTTTTTAATACCAGCAATGTTTTTAAGCTTTTATTTTGACCAGATTTATTGATTTTGCAGGTTTATGCAAAAATGATTCTGTGTACCTTCTATTCTGCGAATTTTTCTAGTAGCTTTTCCACAGCTTCCATCTGATTTTCCACACTGACAGTCGTCTGTGAGTATGAACAGTTTTGCACCCCTTCACTAATCTGCAAGTCTGTCTACTAGTTGTAGTGACCAGAATCGCTGGTCTGACATACAATGAGAGCAGACTTTCTTGTCAGGTACCTGGTTTTATGGGATAAAACCAATGTTTTACTGTTAAATAATGGTCATTGTAAGTTTTGGATGGGCAGTCTATATCAGGTTATAGAATGTTGCCTTTACTATGTTGTGGATATCTTTATCTGTGGTCTTTTGCCTTCTCAAAACAATGAAGTCTGGGAACTTCAGTGTGTGAGATGTGTACTTTTAGTTTGCAGAGAAGTTTTTTCAAGAATGGAAGTTGAATTTCCACATTTTTCCCCCTGCATCTATTGTGAAATTCAACTTGTATTTTTTGCATTTATGAAGTGATAACTGATTTATGTGGGTTTCCCCCCCTTATATTAGCTGTTTGATTTTATATTTTAGATATACATTTACAGAACATACTTCTCTCTCATTTGTGTTTTTGGGACATTGTTTACATTTTCTGCAATGTTATAGAACGCTCCATTTCTACTCCAGATTTTTCTTTTCCTTTCAGATTTCCTGCCCTCTCCTGCCTTTCGTTTTTTGCTTTTGTCCAATACTGTTTTTTTTTTTAAATTTTCTTGGGTGTTTTTGTTTTTAAATGAATCTATTTGTTGTGTGACTGAAAGATCTTGGGAATGGCTTTAGTTCTAGATTAGCATAGCCATAGTCTCATGATTCCTTTACCCTCTCAGATATTTTAAGTCTGGTCTGTCTTATCAGTTTATTTTTTCCTGTGTATCTCCCCCCCCCGCCCCCCCCCCACTTTGTTTTGGAATCTTCTGTTATAATTCCATTCAGCCATTTGTAGTAGTTCTGATCGAAAGGCCTTATAAATGTGGTTGAAATATGGTACTTTAGTCTTTTGATTGCTCCCTTGCATCTTTTGTTTTTTCATTCTCCTTTTTTCTGTCCAGGAATAGACCAGTAATTGTATCTTAGATGGCCTTTCACAAGCTTTTATGACCCTTTTTTAATTACACATCCATCATGTAGAATGCAAATGTTGGGCCAATGTTATAGACAGACCTTTAGCTTGTGGTTCCTCACTTTCAAGTCTCATTCCTTGAGGTTTTAGATTGTGTCTGCATTGTTTTCATAACTGCAACTCTGTGGACTGTATTGTCTATTTTAATAATATATTTGTGTATCCATTTGTAAGTTGCTGTTTGTTTCAATATTGTGTGTTAATAGTTATTACTGTTGTTGATGTTAAGTGCTTGGAACACTCAATTGAGTTTTGAGAGAGAGACTAAATTGCTCAGGAGGCAATTGTCTATCTTTTTCCACAGATCAACTGGTAGATTCTAACTTACTGCTTTTGGTTTGGCAACGTAATTCCTTACTGCTACACCCCCAGAGGTTCATCTCAGTGTCTGTCTTTGGGTGTGTTCATATTGAGGTGACTTCTGCCATTGTGTATTGCACCATTATTAATAGAAGTCATCTTTCTAGTTAGTAATTTCCCCTTCCTCCCATATATGGCAACACCAGAATCTCTTGATAAGAAGACAGTATGGGCCTCAAAGAATAAAGTTTTACAATAATGCTTTAATACAGTTTGTATGGAGTTAGTATTATTTAACTATTTGATTTTCCAGTAGAGGCTGTCTGTAGTTTTCTTTGTGGGGGTGTTTTAAATTAAAATTTTCACCTGCTTTTATAGTTTGATCATGGATTTTTTTATTTAGTTCCTTTTTGCGTAAGCTTTATTTGTGTCCTATCAATTTACTGGTAATTTGTATCCTGTTTCATGTTCACTCTGGTTAGAAATTTAGTGATTGTTTCTGATAAAGAAAGCTCTCCTTTGGCCATTGTTAGCATTTTTATGCTAAGGTTTAGGACCTTTTCTTTGTAATGAGAGTATGGAGGAAACTGTGGTGATGTTTGAGGCAGTCATCTTGCTCTTTTCTGTCTCATGTGTTCTTTGTTTCCTTCCTTTGAATATATTAGCTATTTATTCCATTTCATTTTTGATAGCTATAATGATTTGTTCACTTGTCTATTAGGTTTATAGTATAAATCTTTATCCCAGTCTACTTTGACGTGATAGTGTGTGACTTCTCATATAAAAGGAACCTTTGTTTCCATTCCCATATTCTAGGCTACTGCTTGTCTTGCAGGGGCTGTGTGTTGTGTGTGTGTGTGTTAAATCCCAGAACACATTTATATTTTTGTTTGCACATTAAATTATTTTTGTATATTAATTAAAACTGTCTTCCACATCTTACCCTTGTTTATTATCACTTCTGGTAACATAATTTCTTTGATACAGATTTCAACCTGGTTGGTCCCTCCCCCCATTCTTTGACATATTAGGACAGATTCTTATCCTGTTCTGAGATAAAAGCTCCCAGAGTACTGTGCCAAAGCCCCAGCACAGACAACATAGATTTCTCTGTTTGGTGAGTTTTGTAAGTCTCATAATTACCTCTGTGAATGTCTATTAGTTTGAGATATTTTGAGTATTTTACTCTTAATATATTATGACTAACGTTTTTGATCAACTGAAAATCCTGTATAATTCTAGTCCAGGGATTTCTGATGCAAAGTCTGTAGAACTGCTGTAGAGCTGCAAAAGTAGTCCATCTGATGGTTCAAATCAGCAGCACCAAAGGAGAAAGATGTGCAGTCTCTCTGGCAATTTACAGTCTCCAAAAACTTGTTGGATTGTCTACCTATGAGTCGACGGCAGTGAGAATGAGGAAAAATGAATCAGACTCGAACAGCTGTTTCTTAGATTCATTCTTCACTTGTGAATCTGTGGATTGAGAGCTTAGATATTGGGCAAGACCATTTGTGTGAATCCTCACCTTTGTGTATGGATCTATCCCATTTGTAATAGTCACCTCAGTATATAGGAAGAATGAATTCATAACTGATGTGTTGCCACACCAGAGGTACACAATTTCAATCTTCCAGTTGATTTGCAAGAGAAAGATGAGCGATGACCTGTGTGATTTACAGCATCTAAAATCCTGCTGGACATTCAGCTGTGAGTTGAGTATGGCTCAGAAGAAAGTGCACAAGGCATGACGGACAGTAGCATGAAAAATGGAAAAAGATTTACTTATAATTTTTTTTGGTGTAGTTTACTAGATAAATATGGGAGTAAACTTTTTTTTTAAAGCGAAGGCATATGATGCTTAAAAAGTATGGTGTATATGTGTGAGTGATCCAAACAGTGCTTCATTCAGTATTGTTTGCTAGTGGAGACTGAAGCATTGAGGCAACTACCCTCCCAGACACTTCCTTAGAGGACAGTTTTTTAGTTGTCTAGAAATAAAATGACTGACTTGTTTTGAGGTAGGCTGAAGTTTATAAAGTCTAACTTTCCTCTTCCACCCCTCCCACCCCCTCACCCAAGTTGAAGGAATCAGCCAGAAGGTGACTTTGTTCACTTGTGCTTGAAATGTCTGAGGTGATGCAGTGTTGGTAGCACCAAGGTTTTGTTTTAATATACTCTGGCCTTAAGGACAAGGCAAAATGATAAAACCATCAAGAAGGAATGAGCACCTGAAGGCACTAAATAGAAATTATTCTTGATTTTAAAACTCTTAAATCTGTTTAAAGCAAAATTGTAACATTGCATTGTGTACATGTGTTGGATGTGACAGTATAAGAGGCAGCATAGAACACTAATCTATTTGTAAAGGTTTTTTTTATGTTTCACTGTAAGTTATAAATGTAAACATTTCTGTGTAAAGAGCATATGACTGTTTACAGTAAAAATATTTGGGGCTACTTTTTGTGTGTGATACAGTGATTATAGCATAAGAAGCAGGAATGGAATGAAACAAATGGGGTTTTTTTAACAAAACAGTACAATATTAACTCTTAATTAGGTTTTGAGAAGCTAGAGGGGTATACTGTGATCTCCAGAGGAGGGGAAGAAAAAGAGGTGTAACTGGAGTTAATGGTAAACCAAAATGAAATTCAGGCTGGGTAGGGGGAAGGTGAACAAAACCGGGGGGTGGGGGGGACTGGAAACTCAGCAAATTGCATATTTAACCATTCAGTAATTCCATTATTTGTATTTTTTAAAAAAAGGTAAACTGTTGGATGACATAACAAGATCCTCTTGTGTTCTATCTGCAGGAGACAGACTGAATACAAAGATGGGTTTAAAGAAGGAAGAAAGTAATATTAGATAAAGTAATACTTAAACTATATTGGTTGTCCTATCTTCATACCTTTTCAATCCATATGAAGAACATATGATTATCTGGGAGTTGGGACTCTTAAGAGGAGAAATGTGGCATCAGGATTGGAAGTAGACTCATAAACAATCTGTTACGCAGATACACAATCCTGCTTGCTGAAACTGAGGAGGACCTGAGGCACTTGCTGCAGAAGGTCTGCGACTGCAAGCAATGACTATAGATTGAAGCTCAACATCAAGAAAACAAAGATTCTTACCACTGGACTGATTGGCAGAATTATGACAGATGGTAAAGAGATTGAGATTGTTAACAGCTTTAGTTTTCTTGACTCTACAGTCAACACCCTTGGTACCAGCAGCCAGAAATTGCATTGGGAAAGTCTGCTGTCAGAGACCTCTCCAAAGTACTGATGAGCAGTGATGCTATTCTGGAGACTAAGGTGCGCCGGATACTGGCCATGGTCTTTGCAATCACCTGCTATGCATTAGAGAGCTTGGCAATGACTAGGAATGATAAAGGCAAATTGATGCATTTGAGCTGTGGTGCTGGAGAATAGTATGGAATATACCATGGACTGCTACGAGAACAAACAGGTTCATCATCCTAAAGAGATTGAGACCAGGCTGCTCCTTGGAGGCAAGGATTCTGAAGCTTTGTCTGACCTACTTTGGACATGTTGCAAGGTGGCACCAGTCTTTGGAGAGAGACATTATGTTTGGGAGGGTGGAGGGATAGTGTAAGAGAGGAAGACCTTTGAGATGAGATTGATTCAATGACTAGGGTAACAGTGGTAGGTGTGTCAGAGGCAGTAAGATTGGCACAGGATGGAACAGGGTTTAGGGTTTAGATTTAGCAGGTGACTCAATGGCACATAACAGCACATTATTACGTACTGTTTATTGAGTCAGAACTGACTCATAGCTGACCACCTAATGGGTTTTCAGATGCAGAATAATTACATGAGGAGACATTGCCCATCTTTTCCCCCTGCAGTACCTGTTGGATTTGAACCATGTACCTTTGGGTTGGCCATGTAACTTCTTACCAGGAAGCCAACCACAGCTGCTCTTCCAGTTATTCCATACTGTTGAGTTGGAACTGACTTCTAGCTGACCATCTTGGAGGAATTCAGAGGCAGTTAATCAAATGAGAAGAGATTGCCATTTCTTTCCAGGGCAGCAGTGAATACTTTTAAACCACGGGCCTTTTGTAGCGCAGTGCAGTTCCTTACCACTAAGTCTCCAGAGCTCCAATCTGTCTTAGAGTAGCCAGTGAGTCAATTGAAAGACAATTTTACCTGAAATAGATACGCACTTAAAAAAGCAAAATACTAGAGGCCAAAACTGTTCGCTAGGACGAAAAGAGAGACCCAGAACATTTTGGAACATAAATGTCCTTGCTGAGATTTTAAAGAGATCATGAAAAGGCATCTTGGTTTGAGGTTTTCAATTTTGGAAATATAGAATATCCATTCCTTTAAAATATGCCTGGTATGTTAAAGTAGACTATACTGAATCATGAAACAAGCCTCAAGAAATTAGAAGTGATTAAAGAGGGCCTTGTCTGACAAATCAGTTATGAAAATGGATAATTCATATAAATGGACTCAGTCTTCTGTGCTTGCCTTTTTTCATTTACAGCATATTTTTCCTACATATTTATCCATAACTGAAATGCCAATGTAATTTTGCATAACCGCCACCACCTGCATCATGCAGGTAATTGAGGCCTCCTCCAGTGCTGCCACATTTTCCATAAAGTTCAGCTTGTTGAATGATTTACCCAACATACACATTATGAAAATGATAAAGGTTATGGCCCTGATGCCCCTTTTCTGATAGCTTCTTAGTTTAGGGTCTAGGATTCCTTGTTTTCTCAGTTTGGCTAGATATTTCGTATTATCTACAGTCACATGTCTTTCCATAGTCAAACAACAGACATCCTTCTGGTAGTATTCTCTGCTTTCAGTCAAGATCCATCTGACTGCAGCTGTGGACACCCCTAGTACTATGGTCGCTCCTAACTCACCTTGAATTTCTGGTAGCTCTTGGGGTACTGTTCTAGCTGTTTTGGATACTCTCCAGAGGTGGTATTTTCCTTGCATGGCATAGTATATTGCTTGATAATGTTTGCATTCTATTGGATCATCTTTCTTTGGGAATGGGAGCAAATATGGATTGCTTCCAGTCAATTAGCCAGATAACTTTCTTCCATATTTCTTTGCACATGACTGATGAGCACATCCAGAGTTGCATCTGTTTGTTGAAATATGTCCGTTGGTATAGATTCATTTCTGGGACTTTTTTTTCCTCTTTTTTTTTATTGGGAAAAACATTGGGGGTACAAGGAGGTGAGGATTGGGGACAGAAGGGTGAGGATGGGCCAGGATGCAGTTGCAGAGCTGCACAGCTTGGTCGGTGGGGGGAGCAGGTGAAGGAAATGATGAGGGTCCAGAGGGGACCAGATACTACAGAGGAATGACAAGCATTTTCCAATGGTAATTAAACCAACTGTCTTAGTGATTTGGGAATTGGATGCCGACTCTCTGGCTTCTTCATGCTGAACAGGGGCATAGATGTAAAGGGGGTAAGGGAGGACGCTTTATCACCTTACTGGTGGTCTTGGGTTAAAGCTGCTTGCCTTCTTGCTCTGTTAGAAGATATTTTCCTGTCATTTGCTCCCCTCTGGACTGCAAAGTGTTTTCCCAGGTGGGTCCATTGGGGATGGCTGGTTGAACCCAGAGGCTCCATCCTCCTTTGCTTCCTTAGCTGTCAGTTGTATTTCCTTTTTGGCACTGGCACTGGGTTCAGGGTCAATTCTGGAGTAAAATTCAAGAGTTAAGGTTATCTATAGGAAAGGGAGCAAACCTAGAGAGAACAAACTTGTGAGTTACAAATAGAATGGCTTTGAGGGTGTTGCTTTCAGGTTTACTGGGGGGGAGGGTGGCAGAAGGTGGCCTAGGTAAGATTGGATACCCTAGGTATTCTTTTTTTTCTTTTCTCCTTCCCCACCAAGGGGTCAATCTGGGGACAATGGCACAAACTGGGGACTGAGGAGCTCACCCTGAGGGCCGCAACAGCTCGCTGGGGACCGAGGGCAGCCCGCCCTGGGCAGAGGGCTGCGACAGCTCGCCCCGGGTCGGGGGCCGTTTGCCCCAGGTAGAGGGCCGCGACAGCTCGCCCTGAGCCGGGGGCCGAGGGCAGCCGCCCCAGGCAGAGTGCCACGATGGCTCGCTCCGAGCTGGGGGCCGAGGGCAGCCGCCCCAGGCAGAGTGCCACGATGGCTCGCTCCGAGCTGGGGGCCGAGGGCAGCCCATCCCGAGCAGGGCAACACCCCCCAGGAGCTGGCTGGTATACTCCCCCTCCAATTGCCCCTACCCCAGTCTGGTCCCCTCGCCTGACTGAGGACTCTGTGGTCAAGGATAGTGTTTCCAGTTCCAGCACTGCCACTTTTACCCCCCCATAAGTGGTCATACTATATTTTGAAGTAGGTGTCACTCCTCTCCCCCTTTATATATGATAAAGGGAACCTGAGAATTGTGAACAGACTCCCCCAAGGTCTAACCATCTTTTGGCAGAAGCATTCAACAGAACAAAATATGTGGTGCATTTAGGATGTCGGTCCTTTTGTGCATGCTGCCACTGTTAAGGTCATCAGACTCATAGTGACTTTCATCAATCCACTGCATAGGTAATCATCTTCTTTAGCCTGTCCAATGCGTAGGTATTCATCTTCTTTGGCCTGTCCAATGCATAGGTAATCGTCTTTGGCCTGTCCAAGGAGACCCAAACCTGCAGATGGCAGTCATGCATCCTATCCCCCACCTCCTACACAGGTGGCCAGCGGGGTGTGCTCCCCCCAGCACAGGAGGCTTGCGTAAGGCACGCGGCCCCCCCCAGTGCAGGCGGCTGTTGGGGGCGCCCCCCCACCCCACCACACCGGCACTCGGCTGGTGTGCGGGCGACTGGCGGGCGCCCGCTTCCCCCACAGCCGCCATCCTGGCTCCAAGAATTCTCTCCAGACCAAGTCCATCTTGTGGCAGTGTGGTGGCTTCACTGTACCAGTGTTGAGGAGGGCCAGCATCCATCCTGGGTGAGGGAATCCATTTGTTCTGGCTGTGGAAGCCTCATGGAACTGCAGCGGCTGTGCGTTGCGGCGAGGGCTCTGGGGGTGGGGGGGGAGGGGATTGGGAGCCACGAGACTCACCCATTTCTCCTTGGGAATCCTTGAATTCCTGTTGTTGAGCCTCGATCTTCACTGAGGGCCAGTCATCAACTGTGTAAGTGTTCAATTATCAGTAAGCGGAAGTCTGTGGAAGGCCATAATGGCCCTGCTTTAAGTGGTTTGCTGCTCCCGCAGCTCACCTTGCTGTCTCTGCCTCCGCCGCCATCTTGGATCCTCATCTGGGACATTTTTTTTTTGCCAACGCCTTGGGTGTAACTTGAGCTGCTTTCATTAACCATTCATTTCTTGATCATATGCTACTTCCTGAAATGGGTCCTTGGCATCCAATTATTTTTTACACAGTGAGTCGCTATTCCCTCCATTATCTTTCAGTGTTTCTTGGAGCATTCAAGATTTTGCCCATAGCATCCACCTTTTTCTTTCTCCGCCCCCCCCCCGCCCCAAGAACTCAGATGACTTTATTTGACACACAGTACAATATGGCTGGCTATATGAGTAACACCGAAAGACAGGAAGTACACAATCCTATCTAATCAGTGAGGAACAGGAGGGCAAGTCATTAAATAGATAACCGGTTAAATTTGATTGGAGAATTCACTTTTTGTAGTGTACATACTTTTGAAATTCCCACTCTTGTCGTACTTGGAGCCAGCGAGATGCAGTGGAACTAAAAAGTGTGGTTACAGGCTCCCCACATGACGATTCACTCTTTGGAAGTTGCAGATTCCTGGTTAGCTTGACATTCTCTGCAAAGATCCAAAATGTAGTTCTGCAGATGGTGGCACAGTTACCAACCACAGTATTACAGGCCCTCAGGGCAACTGCAGTCCACTTTTTCACTTGAAAGTGCTTCCAGCCCGGTGCTGCTCAGGATATCCACATACATCCCTGCCACCTTTTGGAAACACCCCATAGCATCTGTCAGTATTGCAGCTCGAGGCTTGAAAAATGTGTTTCTTCTGTCAGCTTGAAAAAATGTCAAATGAGTTACTTCCTTTTTATTTTCCCACTCCAGTTCTTTGCACATTTTGTTGGGAAAGCCTGCATTATGCAGATGACATAATTTTGCTTGAAAGGGAATGCTTGCTGCAGAAGATCAGAGACCACATCCTTCAACATGGATTACATCTCTACATCAAGAAAAAAAGTCCTCACCATTGGGCTGATAGTGATACACATGAGAGAGGAAATACTGAAATTTGTCAATGATTTCTTGGATCTACAGTCAACACTGTTGATACCAGAAGTCAAGAACTGGAAAGATACTGCATGGGGAAAGATTTGCTGTCAAGGACCTCCAAAGTGCTAGAGAGCAGTGATGTGAATTTGAAGATTAGGGTTCACCTGTTTAAAGCCAAGGTCTTTTCAATCACTTGCTATCCATCTTGAGACTTTGGCAATGAATTAGCATTACCGAAGAGGAATGTAAAAAAAAAAGGAATCTATCTTTGCGTGCTAGAAAAGAGTACTGAATATCTCATGGACTGGCAAAAGAACAAATGTGTTTTGGAGAAAGTCCAGCCAGAGTGCTCCTTAGAAAGGTCAAGTGTTTTCTCACATACTCAGCATGTTGTTATGGGGGTACTATTTCTGGGATAAAGATGTATTTGGAAAGATGGAGGGTTGGTGAAGGAGAGATAAAACCTTAATATGATTGATAGACTGACACCATGACTGTAGCAGTGGACTCAAGAATGCCAGAAATGATTGCATATGATAGGCAAGGTTCAGATCCGTTGTTCATAGGATTGGACTGGAGACTGGAAAGTTACCTATCCCCATAGAGTAATTGCTAGATTGTAGCCAGACCCAATGCAAAATCCTTGGAGAACTATGTGCTGACCTGATGAGAGGTGCAAAGTAGAAAAGACCTCTGAGAGTCTGCTAAGACTGAGAAACACTGGAAGGAAACTGGTGGTGAAGATTCAGAAACGTGGATTTCCAGATAAGAATCCATACTGATTTTCACACCTAGCACAATCCCTCCAGAGTGAAGCACGTCACTCCCTTGATGGGTACACATTGAAGTTAGCATTTTAATAAATGAAGCCAGTTATTTCAATAAATTTCCAGGTGCTAAAACAACAGACTCCACAAACATACACATGATTATCAGGGGTTGGAATAAATTCCGCAGCCGCTCCCAGCCCTGTAGTGCAGAGCCAAAGAGTCGGCTTCAGCGAAAATGTGTAGCCTTGGAAACTGCAAGGCAGCTCTGCTCAGTTTTATACCAAAATCCCAAACCATACCTACTCCCCTTGAGTTGGTTTCGAGTCATGCTGATCATTCATTAGTTTGCAGTGCTGTAAAGTTTCAAGTCCCAAGAGATTGCTTCATCTTTTTCCTTCAAGCTGCTGAACTTTTGGTTGCAACCCAACACATTGTCATCAAGGAAAAAAAACCTCATTCCTGTTGAGTTTCAACTGATAACTGATCCTCCAGCAGGTTTTCATCAGTTGTAATTGCACCTTTTTCCTGGTGGATTCAAACTGCCACCTTTTGGGGTGGCAGCATAACTTCTTAACCACTAGACCACAAGAGCTCCCATCATGGAAGAGAAGACCTGGCAGGCTGTTTCCACAAGGATCAGACAAAACAACAGGGCAAAACTGCTTTAGCTCCCCAATCACGGTATGTCAGAATCTGCAGCTACAAACCTTTATAATCCTGGGCAATCTCATTGGCTTTTCTGTTCCTCAGCTTTCCCATCTGTAAAATGAGGATTAAGTAATTTATAGGTGTAAGCATGGAATGAGTTAATGAATGTGTAAAGCATACCATCTGTGCATCTTACTGAGAGCTGCATATGGATGTCACTACTGCTAAAATGGTCCTTCCAAAACCTTTTGGTTCCTGTTAACTTCTTAGTCATTAAGGACACTCTTTTGTTAAAATATCAAAGGAACTAATTGCCTTCCCAATGATTCCTATTTGAAAGACTAAGGTGTGTCTGTTTCAGGCCATGGTCTTTTCAATCACTTCCCGTGCATCTGAGAACTGGGTGATGACTAAGGATGACAGAAGACTCATCAATGTCTTTGAGCTGTAGTGTTAGAGGAGTACGAATATCTCATGGACTGTCAAAAACCCCAGGTTTGTTTGGGGGAAAATAGCTACAGTGCTGCTTACAGGCAAAGATGGTGAAAGCTTCATCTTACGTACTTTGGGCATGTGAGGAGGAGCTATTCCTCGGGAAGGTCATCATACTTGGAAAGGTGGAAGCTCAGTGAAGGAAAGGAAGTCCCCCAACAAGATGGATTGATACAGTGACTGCAGCAATGAGTTCAAGTATGTCAGAGATGATGAGGATGGCACAGGACAGGGTTCTGATCTCTTCATAGAGTTGCTATCAGTTGTACAACATACAGTCCTTAACGCCTCTAGTGCTGAGGGAAGGACCCTGGTGGCACAATAAGTGTCGGGCTTAATCCAACCAAATGGTAGATAGTTCAAATCCAGCCACTGCTCAGTGGAATAAAGAAGCATTCTGCTTCAGGAAGCATTACAGCCTTAGAATCTGTGGATAATTCTGTCCTATAGTGTCAATGTGTTGGAATTAGTTTAACAGCAACGGTTCTGTGCTCAGGGATCATGGGCCATTTTTTCCATTTTGCTGCCTTTGTACGGCTCAGGGAGAGCTGGTTATAGTGACCCCAGAGGGAGATGGCTGGTTCCAGGAGACCAAGGTGACTACATGCCCCATCTCGTGCCTCACCCCAGGCTGCCACGGAGCCCAGTCCCTGGGGCTTTCAGCTGTGCTGCTCCTGCTTCTCCTTATCTTCTACTCACTCTGAGATTTGAAGTTCTGCAGAGTTTTCCTGACAAGAAGATAGCACGGCCCATGAACAGTGTCACAGTGCCTCTTCATGGCCCACAGATCGAAGTTACTGAGATTATTACTACCACCCTGGTTTCACTGGAAGATTCCGCTTTCCTGTCCCCATCACTGGATACATAGGGACATGCCTTCTTGTTTCCTGAGTTCTTTTTGACTTCTGCCTGATTTGTTCCCATGTCAGCACCACCAGGGATGAATCTGACAGAAGGTAGGTCTTCAGCCTCGTCTAGCGTCTCCTGTGACAGTGGGGCGAGCATTTTTTCAGGCCCTTTCTTGCTCTTATTCCCTTCCTCTTTTTCTTCTCACTTGCTTTTCCTTCTATTATTACTTTTTCCTTTATTAAGGTTAGCTCAAAGGCAATTGGATTTCTCACACCCAGGAATCTTCCACAGGTCTCAATAATGGCAGCTTTCAGCCATTCACCATTATCCCCTCCATGCCTAGTGCATGCTGGGAGTGGGGGAAGGTCAGCAAACAAGTGAACGCTGTGATCAGTGACATGACAAGGAGGGAGGGCGAGGTGATACGAAGCGATAGACTTCACAAAGCAAATGATGTTTGAGTTGCAACCAAGGTAATCAGATCACTTTAGACCACCAGGCTGACTCTAGTTATCAGAAAAGGAATGCATTGTGGGCCGTGGTGGTAGGAGGTAGCTGGGAGCCTAGGCATGGGGCAGAGGGCCAGCACAGAAGAGGTCACCAAGGAAGATTGGCAGCCAGAATCTCAGTCAAGTATGGCAAGGCCTGGTTAGGATCTACCGCCAGTTGGCCATACTGGGCCATCATCAAAGTGGTGAAACCTCTGATCTAGGTCAAGTCATTCACCCCAGTGTGCAGGTTTGTGCTCTACCAGGTGTGCTGTTAGAACCCCAAGTCATCACTCAGGATCCAGCTCCCTGCTCCCCTCATGGCTGTCTTTGCCCCCCTCGGGATGCACTGGTCTCGCCTGTCATACCAAGTGCCACCCCCTCCAGGCACACTGGCTCTTCTCTCTGCCTGGAACACTCCCACCAGGTACCCCCACACTCACTTTCTTCAAGTCTTAAATGCACCTCTGGCAGCCTACCTGATCACTATTTAAGTGCAGTTTCCTCCGCCCACCTGATTGTTTTCTGTTTATGTTACTTTTAGCATACCATTTGTATCTACTGTTTACTATTGCCTTCCACTAAAATTCAAGTACATTAAAGGGCAGAGTCTTTGTGCTGTTTGCTGATGAATTCACACAGGTGTGGGTTCAGGCCTGGCCTCAATGTGAGCTCCTCAGTGCATCACTGAATGAATGATGAAGCAGCTGTACAGTTCTAGTGTGATGAGCCATGAGAGCCTGTGTCGAATCCTGGTCCTGTCATAAGTTATGCGATTCTACACAAATATTTTAATCTACCTGGAGAGAGAAGGAAGGGAAGCCTGTGAGTGAGGTGGACTGAATGTAACAGTGGGCCCAGTATAGAGGTGGACTGAATGTAACAGTGGGCCCAGTATAGCAGAGATGAGGATGGCACAGGGCAGTGCAGGGTTCAGGTTCATTGCTAATAGGGTCGCTGTGAGTCAACTCCACAGCACCTAACGAGAAGCCTCAGGGAGCTCTGGTGCTGTAGGGTCTAGGAAGTTGCATTGCTCACCCAAAGGCCATCCATCTCTGTTGGTTTGAATCCACCAGCCATTCTTTGTAAAAATGATGGTCAGTGTCCTCCCGTGCAATTGACAGCCTCAGCCAATCGAACGTCAGCTGGGCTGCTTCCAGCTGATGGCAATGAGTTTGCATGCTATGGGGTTAGTTGAATGGGGTTTGCCGAGTCTCTTGAGAAGCCTCCAAGTCCCTGGGTCACACAGTTAAGTGTTCAACTGTCATCCAAAAGGTTGGCAGTTTGAACCCATCAAGTGCCATGGTTTTTTGTGTAACTTCTGGCCTTTCTAAAAGGTCACTATCTTGAAAATTCCTTCAAGTGGCTCTGACTACAGTGGTGGCTGAACCGACTCTGCAGCAACTAATAGTAACAACAACTTCAGTGTTCCCCACCCATAGAATGGGAACAGGTTCTGAGTGGTGCAAGCTGGTTTTTTGATTAGCTACAAGCTGGAGAAGAGTATTGAGTACACCATGGACTGCTAGGAGAACAAACAAGTTTGTCCTAGAGCAGGCTGCTCCTTGGGGCTTTTTCTGACATACTTTGGGCATGTTGCAAGGAGGGACCAGTCCTTGGAGAACAACATCATGCTTGGGAGGGTGGAGGGACAGCGCAGGAGAGGAAGACCCTCGAATGGGGGAATAGGTGTGTCAGAAAATAAGGTTGGTTCAGGATAGAGCAGGGTTCAGAGCTGTTGTACATATATATGGTCACTATGAGTTGCAAATAACTTGATGGCATATAACAAAAAACAAACTTCCAAACTTACCCACCAGCGCTAGAGCAAAGAGGCCTTCCAGAAAGTTTACAGTCACAAAAACCCTAAAACATGGGTGACCAGGAGTCAGAATCTAGTCAAAGGCAACAGATATTTCGGGTTTCTTTGGCATGGAAACCTACAACACATTCTGAGTGGAGTAAATGAGGTGTTCTGGTGGCTCGGTCTGAAGGACCTCACTGGCGGTTGGATTCCACTCCCCACTGGAGAAAGAAGTGTGACCTACAGCCTCAAGCGCTCGGGGGTGTGGGTGGGGGGTCAGCTGGGAGTCACCCCTCGGCTGTGATGACAAAGGATAATTGCATTCCAGCCCATTAATTCAAATCTATTAAAATGACATGACCCTGACGCCATAAGATCGCAATGACATTTCCATTTACTTTGGATTATATGTAATTATAAATATTAACAAATAAGACTTAAAAAGGACACCTTTGGGTAGGTAAGACGAAAAGTACGAAAATCGTGGTGTGGGGCTGCAGTTTGAGGATGGTTTCTGCAGCCGTCACACGGTAGCAAAACGGTGTGAAGCAGTGCACGGGTCTGCGACAACAGCCAGGTCCATGCAGCGTTGAGCATCACTCGCTGGGAGAAGGGACAGGCTGAGACATGCAGGGCCCGGGGGCGCCCACCCGCAGCGCTGGAAGACAGGCCCTTGGGGATCTAGTGGAGGCGGTGAGCGGGATGAGGCCAGGGTGGGAGGTGGACATGCCCTGGTTACTGACACCTGATTTTGCAATGACATTTGTTTTCTTGGGGGCCGTCAGATTGCCCAACTCAGTGGTGCTGATAGATCAGAAGATGCCAGTTGGGGTCACAGGCAGAGCCAATCCTGCAGCTTCTCAATACTTTTTCTCCAACACTGCAGATTCAATCTAAACGGGCTTAGAACAGGCCCAGCTTTGTGAGGGCTCATCTCTCCCTGGAGGGCCTGCTGCTTCAGAGCTCCATCCTCCATGTGGGGTGATTTGTTGCATGTCCTGTCACCCTCCACTCTGACTGTACCCCTGGCCAGCCTGGGTTAGCTTTCAAGGCAAAGCTTAGGGCACTAGAAGTTTCGGGTTCTTGTCCCAGCTGGACCTCTTGTAATGACTGGGCCTCCATTTCCACAGGTGTCCAGTAAGGAAGTTGGAAGCTCATGACCTCTGTAGACTCACTATACAGCATGTCTATCTCCTTATAGATGCTGTGGTGGCTCCTCTCAGAACAAGCCCCTCAAAAGGCCAATACTATGAAGATACACAGAGCTTACCCAGATTTGAAAAATAAAACCTTTCTCTCTCCCACTTTTTTCCCCCAAACAACCCCTAATTCCACTTGTATGGAAAAAAGAGAGGGCCTGGCCTGGGCCACCTGAGGCTGAGGGGTGATGGAAATCTGGGGCATGCTTGCAGGTCCTACGGGGAAGCCTGAAGTGAGACAGGTGGTTGAAAGTTAGGAAGGGGACAAGGCGGCAGGCATGTAATGAGGTCCCCCCTCTTTCTGCATTAGGCACCAGAGCTTATAGAACCATCACCTGAGTTATCTCTGCTGAGCCCCCAGCAGGCTGAGAGAGGGGGGTGCTGGGCAGAACTGCCCCTAAAACCATCAGAGGATGTGGCATTCAGAGGACCTGGGTTTCCCCTTCCCAGCTGTATGACCCTGCAAATTGCTCAGCCTCTCTTAACCTCAGTTTCCTCACCTATAAAATGGGGAGGCAATCAAACCTATGAAATAAGGTTATAAAATTTCATTAAGATGATGGATTAGAATCCTTCCCATAATGCAAACCTTCTTAAAGATGGGGAAACTGAGGCTTCAAGAGGGACAGAGGTGGTCAGGTATGTTGGGAGAGGGCTGATGGGCACTTGGTGGAATTTGAACAATCACCTCAGGCCTCAGGTGGTGCTGTGCTTTTTGGCTGCCACAGATGGTCGAATCCTCATGCTCTCATGGGCCCTGACACTTGTGTCAGCATAGGTGGGCAGCAGGGGGTGAGACCAGGTGGGTAGCTAACCGGAGCCTCTTTGTGGGAGCCCAGCACCTTAGGGCCCGGAAGTCCAGTGTCTGTAGCTCTGGGCTGGGTGGGGTTTGGACCCAGGTCCCAGCTCTAGGAGGGCTGTGAGGCCTCAGGCAGGCTGTCTCCACCCCTGTGTCATGGTTCCCTCGCTGTGTGCTAGTGGTGGAACATGGTGAGCTTTGCAGTTCTGCAATTCCTTAGTTTGCACTTGTTCATCCAGAATTCCTGAAGTCCCCTGGGCAGGCAGGGAAAAGATTGGGGGCTTTGGATGTCTTCATCTCCTGCCTGGAAAGGCATCCCCCAGGAGAGCAGAGGCAGCTCCACAGGCTTTTCCAGAAACAAGCCCTGAGCACCCCTGAGAGGGACACCATTGCCCCCAGGGTCAGGATGCCTTCAGTGACTAGAAGGTCCAGATAGGGTTTGAAGAAGCAGGAAAGAAAGCAAAGAGTGAGGGAGGGGAAGGAAAGGAGGAACTTTGGACATTTTCTTAATTGCAACTGATCCAACAATTCTGTCTGAGGAGTCGGGGCAGGGCCGCCTCCTTGAGGTTTTTTTGGAGGATAAAGAGAGGTGGGAAAACTGAGTCCAGGACTGAACTTGACAATGCTCTAGCATCTGTTCCTCCAGGGAACTTCCTCTCGCTATGTTCTCGCACAAGTCCAGGCTGGCCTGGCAGCAGGTCAGGGTGGGGTCAGGGCAGGTTCCATTCTCCTGGCCCCACTCCTGTCCTAAAGGCCTTCCTCCTCAGAGGACAACCTTGGGGACCACAGCAAGCCTGGCATGGTCACCTTTCTCTCTCCAAGCCTTTGCAGCCCCTCCTCCTGCAGCTGCCTCTTCCCCTGGAAACTCACCCTTCAAGGGTTTCTGGAATTTCTGGAAACATAACCTCTTAAGGGAAGCTTTCCTCGCCCTCCAGCAGAGTCAGCACAACCGAAGGCACTTCTCAACTCCCTGAGGGCGGGCTCCCGTGTGTCCTTAGGCCCTGGAAGCCTTTGCCAATTTGCCCATGTTCTCTGGGAACCTTCTAGAAAGAACTCTGGGCTAACTTTTCTCTGCCTGCCCAGGAACACCACACATCAGCGTGCCGTCAGATCCTCCCTTTGGCTCCTTCTGAGGACAAAGCTCCTTCGATGTCCTGTCTGCCCTGTATTCTCGCTTCTCACCGTTCTTACTGCCCCACCTGTCACTCTTGGGTGCCCTGCCCTCCCAGCCTCAGCTGGGCCCTCCTGTGACTCACTGCTGAGGGTTCCAGTGCCTCTGGGTGGGTACTGAGGTCAAGGTCCTCTGGCCAGCTGCCAGGGCCCTCCACACAGGATCTCTGTGTCCAAGCAGGTGTCCTAACCTCCCCCAACGTGGGGGCGGTGGCCCTTGGTGGCAGCTAAGGAAGACCAGGTCCAGGCCCATGGGGGCCTGGGACGAGTGGGCAGGTGCAGCGGCCGGCGGGTGGTCAGTCGCTGAGAATGGCCCCTGGGAGTTCGTTGGTCAGCGTGTGCCAGCGCTCGATCCGCTTGTCCTTGTTCTTCAGGCAGTCAAACCAGTGCTTCAGGCGCTCACCCTTGGCGTTGATGCCCAGGACCACGCCGCCTGTGGGGCGGGAGGCGCAGCTCCAGGACCAGCTGGACTCCCAGGCACCCCTCTCAGCTCCCATGTCCGGCCTGGACTTCCACCTTCATGCTCCCCGTCTCCCTGCGCCGGGGATGGAGCACCCAGACACACCAGGAATCCAGGCTCATGAAAGCTTAGTTACTGAGCCAGCTGCCTGAGATAAGTGGCAGCACGACCTCCTGTCCCTGCTCCACTACAGACCACCGGTGGCCTGTGCAGTCCCCTCTTCCGCTCTGGCCTCAGTCTCCTCATTTGTCATATGCAGTCAGGCTGCCCAATCTCTGAGGGCCCTCACCGTCTCTGAGTGAAGCCCCAGCCTTCCCCAGAGGCCATGAAAAGGGGAGTCACTGCCCTTTGCTGAACCCCAGAAAGACACATGGGTTAACTATGGTGTGACCTTTCACCAGTGGGTAAATTCTTACCAATGAAGTCATTGGATTTTCCAATGTCGTAGTCCCAAACAGTGACCTCCAGCGTCTTCTTGGCCAGGTCCCCATGCTTAATCTCGTAACAGAACTCCTGGGGGCCAGAAGGGGGTGCTAAAGTAAATGCTACGGTGCCTGGGACGGTGCAGGGGCTGGGGGAACCCCATGGGGTGAGGAGGTCAGCGCATGGTGGTGGGTGATGGGTGGGCACTCAAAGAGCGAGCATGAACATTCAGATGGGGTCCTCTGGGGTTCCGCTCCAACCTCACTCTCCCCTTACACTGATTCTGCTTCCAAGAGACCCAAACCCTAAGCCCACGGCAATCAAGTCTATTCTGACAAGATCCCAAGAGCTTCTGAGTGGTCGCACCCATGTGACTCAGGGGTGGTGTAGCCTGTAACGAGCTGCACTGCCAGTGCAAAGGCCAGGCCCTCCCTATGCCTTGAACTCACCAGATGGGCACTCTCCTGTGGCGGTTTGTTCAGTGGAGGGTCACTGGGAGTCCTATGACTCAACAGCAGTGAGTCTGAGTGTGTCTGAATGCACACTGGACAGTCTTGTGCTCTTGGCTCCTCTCAGGGGTGACTCAGCTGCCCACGACCTTCTTGTGGAACACTCTCTCCCATCAGCTTCTGGGGCCTTCCAATATTGGGTACCCTAGTGGTCTCTGGAAGCTTCTATTTAGCCTGCTCTGTCCGCCCCAGAAGTGTTGATGTGGTTTAAGCTCTCCTGAGGTCCCTCTGTTCTTTTCCCCATCCTTATTTCTTGGAGGACACCTCCATCATGACTGTGACATTCTAAGTCTTTATGTTTAACTGTGTCCACTCCCTGGGTCTGGGGACCCAAGTATCCACTGGAACCTCAGTGTATCAGTGTCTCACATAAAGCTCACCCTTAGCTCCCTCACAATAACTTTCCTGGGCCCCACTATCCCCCTGCTTATCTCAGTGAGGAACCTGGGACTCTCCACACATGCCCAGCTTCCCCTGCCAAAGCGAACATGGCCACCATCCTGTCAGCTCGCTCCCTTCAGGAGCTTTGTAGCCTGTGCTGGGCTTTCCTCACCCTCTCTTTCCACCTCCACTGCTCACCACAGCCATTCAAACCCCAAATCCACCCCTCCAGTAGCTCTCTGCCTGCTCCATTGGCCTCTCCTACCTCATTGAACTCTGGGTTCAGGGTTTTCTTCTTTACTGCAGTCTTGTGTTTGGATTTCTTGTCCACGTCTGGCTTCAGGTATCTGCAATGACAACCAAGGGGCAGTTGGGAGGTGAGGAGAAGCAATAGGACTCTTGACTGAGGCCATAGGGCTTGGAAGAGCTTTCTATTCATGGAGAAATATTCCCAGACTCTCTTTTCAGCATAACCACTGGATATTCCCAACTACTTTGGGGGTGATCAGAAGAGACAAGGCTTTGAGTAGGACATTATGCTTGGTAGGGCAGAAAGTTAATGAAAAAGAGGAGAGTCCTTAGCCACATGTAGGGTCACAGTGGCTAGAACAATGAGCTCAAAGTAGAGTGATGGCGGGACAGCACAGGGACTGAGCAGTGTTTTATTTGGCTATGCTATAGTTTGCTCTTAGCTGGAACTTACTCTGTGATCCCTACTACCACCACCACCACTTTGGCTCACTAAGTGAGCTGACAGCTGCAGTGGGAGGAGTAAGTGCTCCCTTCATCAAAGGAACTTCCATTTACATGGCCATTACAGAAACTAACCATGGAGTCCCACTCATTTCCTAGGAAAGAAGTTTTTCTTTGTTTCTGCAAATCTTTTATTGCCCACTGAATCCAGAGGCACTGGGAAGAGGTCTGCAGGCAACAGCAGGGGCAGCTGGAGCCATGCAACAGGTTCTGAGCAGCAGAGTGGAGGTCTGTGGGCAAAAGGGAGCAAGGACAGGCCCTTCCAGGTGCTTAAGGCACATGGGACTTATGGCCCTCGGACCTATGCTAAAAACTAGCACCAAAAATGACTCTATGCCACTGTCTGTGCCAATACTCTTATCCAAGACCCCATCCTGCCACCATGGGTTTCAGCTGTGGTCTGAAAAGGCTGTACCGTCCCATGACATGTATATGCCTGGTTGTCTTTACAGGTACAACACCTATCTGTCAGTTCAATTATTGGGGAATGGTTTGCATGGTGCCAATTAAGATCTTAGATGTGTATGGATTGGGTGTTGTTATTTGCCCTTATTGATACGTTTGTCTGTCAGTCTGCTGTACTGCTGTGGTTTGTAGGGTGCTCTAAGGCTGAGATCTGTGCCACCAGTGTTTCAGGTACCAGAAGAGTCCCCTGTGTGTCAGAGCTCCTGGGTAAAGACAGACTAGGAAGAAGGATTGGCTATCCACTTCTGCAACGACAAGTCATTGAAAACCCTATGAATAGAGGAAGGTGGGTAGTTACAGTATTAGACATAGACCCCAGATAGGAAGCCACTAAAAATTAGGAGAAATGGCTGCAAGCAGCCATTAATAATTGGATACTGTGACCTCAGCAAAGGGCTCTAGTGTCTCAGAGATGAGGATGGCACAGGATAAGACAGAGGGAAGATCTGTTGCTCTTAGGGTTTCATGAGTCATAGTTGACTCAAAGGTACCTACCGAAAACAACAACAGTAGTTATGATTGAGGGAATTCTGGGTGGTTTAATGCTAAGGAGTTGCACTGCCAACGTAGCAGGTGGTTTGAATCCACCAGCTGCTCAGACACAGAAAGACAGACAACCTCTTTCTGTGTGATTTACTGCTTCGGGAATTAAAGAGGGTCCACTCTGAGTTGGTTCCTACTGGATGGTGCACAACAACAACAGCTCTCACCAAGGGAGCCCTCATGGTGTCATCCACAGAAAGCTGTGCCACTAACCCAAGCCTGTGAGTCTGTGGTGGTTCTGATCCGCCTCTCCCTCCACATCTCTTCCCGTGGGGTTTACACCCAGAAACCCAGCGGAGGCCCAGCTGTGGGTCGGAATCGACTCCATGATCAGGGCCCTCCAGCGAGCTGAGCGCCACTGCCTTGAAAAGCCTTACTGGTTTGAGAGGCAGAAAATGGTTTCTCACTGTTGCTTTACATTATGTTTTTGAAATTGTGATTTTTATAAATAATACTGGCTCATTATAGAAACAGAAAATTGGGGGTGGTGGGAGAAGCGACATATGCCCACACAAACCTGCTGGTGAACATTTGTAGCAGCTTTATATAATCGCCCCATATTGGAGAGAACCCACATGTTCTTCAACTGGGGAACAGATCGACCACATGTGTTTTATCCAGACTCTGAAACGACGTCAGAGCCACTAAGAAGCCTGGTGCCATGCAGGCGCCTCTGACTCACGACGCTCTGCGTGTGTTGGGTGAGCACAGCTCGGCAGAGTTCTCATCGGCTGCTTTTTCAGCAGTAGATCACCAGGGTGCCTCTGGGTGGACTTGAACCTCCAACCTTTCTGTTAGGAGTTGAGCGTGTTAACAATTTGCACCACCCAGTGACTCCGCACCGCTCTTGTCAGGACCTCCTGCCCCAGCACTGGAGGAGACTGCTCAGCCACCGGTGGATTTGAACCACTTGCTTTTGTGTTGGCAGCACAACTCCTTACCACTAGGCCACCAGAGCTCCCTAAATGGAAGAGAGGGGACTCAAACACCCCATTCTGGGGGCTTCTACGTAACCACCTCTGTCTCCCTAACACCTTCTAGAAGGGACTCTCCCCCTGGTCCCTTTCGTTTTTCCTGAGGAGAGGCCTGGAGAAGGAAGTGTGCTCCCAGGTGGCACAGCGAGCTGCGTCAAGTTTCCTCAGTTTTCTCTGGTGTAAAATGGAGATAAAAACAGAAGGCTATTGGGAATGCAGCCACAGCATGGTCCCTGCATGTCAGTGATTTATTTTTAAATAACTACTCTCACTGAGCAGAACTGCCCCCTAGGATTCCATACCTGTGAAATCTCTAGCAGACTGCTGCACCTCTCTTCTGCAGAGTGGCTGGGGGGTTAGAACCATCTATCTTCTACTTAAGGAGTGCTGGCGGCCTCCTCGGTAAGGAGTTGTGCTGCCAACACAAAGGCAAGCAGTTTGAATCCACTGACTGCTTTGAGGGAGAAAGGAAATCTCCTTCTGTGAAATTCACCGCCTCTGAAAGCAGGCGAAAGGGTCAATTATGACTTGGTTCCAACCCAGTGGGCAGCCTGGTCCACAGGGAGCCACACTGCGAACCCAGCAGCTAGACTTCTGCAGTCATTTGCATCCACCAGTGGCTCTGCGACAGAAAGATGGATGATCCCCTCTCGTTCGGTCCACAGCCTTGGTAACCCAATGAGGGTCAGCTGCCAGCTAGTTCTGACTCCATGGCTGTGAGGTTTTGCCAATTTCCATTTTGAAGACAAGTGCTTTAACCACAGTGCCACTTGGGGCTTTCTCCCCTATCCGCCCTATAGCACTGAGCACTTTCTATCCCTTTGTGGAACTTGGTGATGGACTTTTTCAGTGCTAAAGTGGGGAAACAGACATTTATCACCATGGACAGGGTTTATGGGGAAAAAAAGCCCCCCCCTTTTTTTTTCTCTTTAGCATCAACCATGGGGGTAACGGTAGATGGTCCCCTTCCCGGAGTCACAGAGGCCCTGCTGAGGATAAGGCCAGGAGCTGCCCCATTCAGGGTCTAGCCTACACTTTTATTTTCCCTGCTTTCAGCAAGGACAGGCCATGGGCGGGGCTTTTCAGAGGTGGAGACCCTGGAGCAGAGACCCATGAACAGCGGCTCCTATATCTCACCTGCATCAGCAGACTCGTGATTTTGAGGTAACTGTGGGGTCTGCAGGTGGAGCCTGGATCTGGTATAGGGGCCTCCTTGAGCGGCTTGTCTGTGGTCAGTCATACTGACCTGGCCTGAGGCGGGGGCAGGTGTTAGAAATATCAGCCCCTGACAACCACTAATCTACTTTGTGTCTCCATGGACTTGCTTGTTCTGGACATTTCACATGAGAAAGATCAGACCGTACGTGGTCCTTGTGACCAATTTCTTTCACTCAGCATGAAGTTTCATCCATGTGATTGCAAACAAGAAGAACTTCATTTCTTTTATGGCTGAATAATGTTCCACTATATGGGTGAACCCCATTTGGGTTATCCATTGATGGGACTTGGATTCTCTCCCATTTTTAGCTATAATGGATAAGGCTCCTATGAACACTCAAAATAATCTTTTTGTGTGGACATAACCTCTTAATTTCTCTTGGCGACATAATTAGGAAGTGGCAGTTAAGGTCTTTTCAGTCACTTGCTGTGCATCTGAAGTCTGGACAATGACTATGGATGACAGAAGAATTGATGACTTTGAGCTGTGGTTCTGGAGAAGAGTGCTGAATGGACTGCCAAGAGAGCAGACAGGTAAGTCCTGGGGAAAGTACAGCCAGGGTGCTGCTCCCATCAGAGGCAAGGCCAACAAAGCTTCACCTCACATACTTTGGGAATGTTGCTAGGGAGGTTATTCCTTGGAGAGGGACATCATTTTTAAAGATGGAGGGTCAGCAAAAGAGAGGAAGGCCCTTGATGAGGTGGACTGACACAGTGACTGCAGCAATGGGGTCAAGTGTGTCAGAGATTGTGAGAATAGGAGGGTCATTGTGTCTATAGGGTCATTATGAGTTGTATTCAACTCCATGGCATCTAACAATATGGGAATGACAGGAGAATCGGTGCCTTTGAGTTGTGGTGTTCGAGAAGAGTACGAATATCCAATGAACTGCAAAAGAATAAACAGCTATGTCTTGAAAAAGTGCAGTCAGAGTGATCCCTGGAGGCAAGCACAGTGAAGCTTTGTCTCATATACTTTGGGAGAGGTTTGGAAAGGGACATCAGACTTGGAGAAGTGGAGACCAACAAAAGACCTGTTGGATTGATACAGTGACTGCAGCAATGGCTTCAAGTGTGTCAGAGATGAAGAAGACGGCTCAGGATAGGACAGGGTTCAGATCTGTTGTTCATAGGGTTGCTGTGAGTCATTCTCAACAGCACCTAACAACACAAATACAGGAAATGAAGTTAAATAAGTCTGTGAGAGCGAGAACCTGAGTCTACCCCACCTGAATTTACAGACCATCTTAAGAATACCCTGGATGCACTGAACACTAAGGATTGAAAACAGGACAAGTTATGGGGTGATCAAACATGAAGGACATCAAATATAAAGAAAGCAAAATGTCATGAAAAAGATGAGGATGTCGGTTTACAGTTTTCTTTTTCAGTGATGTCTTTACCTGGTTTTGGTATTAGGGTTAGGCTTCCTTCATGGAATGACTCTGAAAGTGTACCTTCTTTTTCTGTGTAATGAAATAATTTGAGTAGAATCAGTGATAGTTCATCTCTGAATGTTTTGCACAATTCAGCCTCCAGGGAAATGAATGATGGGACACTAAGGGAGAGATTTACATCTGTGTTCATAACAGTGTTATTCACAATAGTTGTTGTTGTAATTATGTGCCATGGAGTCACCCCCGTCCATGGACAGACAATGGTTAGAGAAACAGTGGTATCTTTTACATAATGGAATACTACACAGCCCTATTTAAAGAACAATGAAACACTTGTAAGATAAGACTCAACCTAGAAGAGTTTATAAAGCATTATGCTGCGTGAAATAACTCAGTTATAAAAGGACAAATACAGCATACACCCACTATTGTGAAAACAGGAAGAGAACTGAACATGATATGTATGACTTTTCAAGGAGGGAAGATGATGCGGGAGGAGAAAGAAAGTGAAGGAGGAAAAGAAATGAAGTAGTAGAGGATGGTGAGCAGATGGGGAAGAAGGAATGGGAAGATTCAATGGGGACTCGTGGAGATGGAGTGGTAAAAGGAACAGATCAATAATAATCAACTATATAAAACAATGTATACAAATGCATGTGAGTGAAATGCAATGTAAACCCCCCCCCCAATTAAATAAAAAAGCTGAGAAAGAAATGGAAGACTCACATGATGTCAGAACAGACATCAGGCTCTTGTTCTAGAATGTAGAATGCTAAAGCAAATGGAAGAAATTATGCAATAAGAGAGCTGAACAGATTATAGCCACAGGTGCCTTGAGAAGACAGAGTAAAGCATTATAATGAAATGTAAAAAGACCTGGAGTTATAAAATCAAAAGGGAAGAACATACTTAGAATTTCTGAAGCTGAAATAAATGTTAAAAAAAATCAAGCCTTAGGTTGCAATACTGAAATATTTTATAAACATAATATTGAATGAAGCAGGAAGTATCAAAAGAAGATGGAAGGAATAGAAACACTGTACCCAAAAGAAACTAGCTGACAAGAAGTGGCATATCATCAAGAACAACGGTGATGAAAGAAGACATTCAAGCTGCACCACAGGCACTGGTGTCAAAAGAAATGGGTCCAGGAAATTGACAGGATACTCACTGAAATGCTCCTCAAACCAATGCTCTGCTGGAGTGCTTATCTATGCCAAGAAATTTAGAAAACAACTATCTGGCCAATTGACCAGAAAAGTCTGTGACCATTTTAAAGACGATCCAACAGATCCAATGTAGAATTTATAATACAGCATCATTAATATCACATGCAAGCAAGATTCTGCTGAAAATTATCCAAAAACAACTGGAGCAACACATCAACAGAGAACTGCCAGATGTGCAGGCTGGGTTTAGAAGAGGCTGTGGTACTAGGGATATTATAGCTAATGTTAGATGGATCTTGGCAGAAAGCAGAGTACCAGAGGAATGTCTATCTGTGTTTCATTGACTATGCAAAGGCTTTTGACTGTGTCGATTACAACAAACTGTGGCTGACTCTGAGAAGAATGAGAATTCCAGAACATTTGATTGTGCTTATGTGAAACCTATACTTGAACCAAGAGGCAGTCATCATAACAGAGCAAGGAGACACTGTGTGGTCCATAGTCAGGAAGGGTGTCCACCAGGGATGCATTCTTCCTCTATACCTTTTCAATCTGTAGGCAGGACAGATCATCCGGGATGCTGGGCTGTATGAGGAGGAATGTGGCATCATGATTGGAGGAGGATTCATCAACAACTGCATTATGCAGATGACACAACCCTGCTTGATGGAACTGAGGAGGACCTAACGCGCTTGCTGCAGAAGGTCAAGGACTGCAGCCTCCTATATGGATTGAAGCTCAACATCAAGAAAACAAAGATTCTTACCACTGGGCAAACTGGCAGTATCATTATGGATGGTAAAGAGATTGACATTGTTAACAGTTTTAGTTTGGTTGGTTGCACAATCAACACTCTTGGTACCAGCAACCAGGAAATCAAGAGATAAATTACATTGGGAAAGTCAGCTGTCAGGGACCGCTCCAGAGTTCTGAAGAGCAATGGCATCAGTCTGGAGACTAAGGTGCACCTGATCTGGGCCATAGTCTTCGCAATCACATGCTATGCGTGAGAGAGCTGGAGTGTGACAAGGAATGATAGAGAACAGATGCCTTTGAGCTGTGGTGCTGGAGAAGAGTGTTGACTATATCATGGACTGCTAGGAGAACAAACAGGTTCGACCTGAAGAGGGTTAAACCAGGCTGCTCCTTGGAGGCAAGGATTCTGAAACTTCGTCTGATACTTTGGACATGTTGCAAGGAGGGACCAGTCCTTGGAGAGGGACATCATGCTTGGGAGGGCGGAGGGACAGTGCAGGAGAGGAAGACCCTCAATGAGATGGATTGATTCAGTGATTGGGGTAATGGGAGTAGGTGTGTCAGAGACAGTGAGGTTGGCCCAGGATAGAGCAGGGTTTAGGGCTACTGTACAAAGGATCACTACGAGCTACTCGACGGCACATAACAACAACAACAACAACAACAATCATGAATAGCATACACAGTAAAATCTTGCTGAAGATACTTTTTTTTTCTTCCCTAAAGATACTTTTTAAAAGCTTGGGACCATACATATCAACAAGGAACTTCCAGAAACTCAAGCTAGATTCAGAAGGGGCCACAGAACTAAGAGTATCACTGCTGATGGATTTTTTTCCTGGAAGCAAAGAATAGCAGAAAGATATTACTTGACTACGCAAAAGCACTCAGCTGTGTGGTTCTTAACAAACATTGGGAAGAATGTAAATTTCAGGACACTTTAATGGTGCTCATGTAGAGCCTGTATATAGAACCAAGAGAGAGTTGTTTGAACAGAACAAGGGAATACTGTATGGTTTAAAAATCAGGAAAGGTGCATGTCAGAGTTGTACCCTTTTACTATACTTTCTCAATCTCTATGTTGAACAAATAATCTGAAAAGCTGGAGTATATGAAGGATTGAAGGAAGAGTCAAGATACACAACCTAGTTTGCTAAAAATGAAGACTTGAACAATTTACTTTGGTATGTATGGATTGCACTTCAACATAAAGAAAAAAATTCCCACAATTAGACCAATAAGCAACATCATGATAAATGGAGAAAAGATTGAGGTTATCAAATACTTCATTTTACTTTGATCTATGATCAATGGGTATGGAAGTCAAGAAATCAAGCTATGTATTGCATTGGAAGTCTATTGCAAAGATCTTGTAAAAGAACTATAAAGCAAGGATGTCACTCTGCGGACTAAGGTGTGCCTACCCTAAGGAGATGAGGATATTTTCAATCATCTCATATGCATGTGAAAACTGGATAATGAATAAAGAAGACCAAAGAACTGAAGTCTGAATTGTGGTGTTTGGAAGAACATTAAATACAACACGGATTGCCAAAAGAATAAACAAATCTGCCTTGGAAAAAGTGTACCAGAATGATCCTCAGAAGCATTTGAGCATGTTATTGGGAGGGACCAGCTCCTGGAGAAGGGCAGTGCGTGGTAGACAGAGACAGGGGAAAAGAGGAAGATGCTCAATGAAATGGATTGACACAGTGGTTGCAACAAGGGCTCAAGCTTAGTAGTGATTGTTAGGATGTGGCAGGCCCTGGCAGGATTCTGTTCTGTTGTACACAGGGCTGCTATGACTTGCAATCAACTCAAGAGCCCCCACAGTATCATGAGAATGCACCAACAGGAATGCCTGTCAATCTGTCACATGGGCATCAAGCCTGATTTGCATTTTCCATACCATACTGTCTTCAGATGTCATTTTTTTGTCATCTGGCATTGCAGGTAGAGGTGATAGCACCTTTGCCCCCCACTCCAGTTTGTCCCTCTCCCTGAGAGACCACCACCATCAGGAACTGACCACCATCAGGAACTGCTCTGCATGGTTGAAGAAATACCCACAGTTTCACAATGGATCCTTCTCCAGTATGCTTTTTTTTTTTGGCTCAGCATTGTTTTCGAGAGCTGTCCGTGTTAATTCACAGAGTTCTAATTTATTCATTTAACTGCATTACTCCATTAGAGGCATATGCCACATTTTATTAATCTTCTCCCTGGCTGATTAACGCTTGGCTATTTCCAGTTTGTCGCTATTACAAGCAAGGCTGCAATAAATAGCTTTCCACCCAGGCATGAGTTTCTAGGATATAAACCTGGAAGGAAGACAGCGAGGGCACAGGGCACCCACATTTTCCATTTACACTAGGTGGTGCCAACTTTCTCTCCAATAGTTAGAGAGTCTCTTAAATGGCTTCTAAAAACAGTCTAAGAGTGTTGCCTTTCACCTTGGCACCTCTAATCCACTGGAATATCCTGGTTTATTAATGGTTTTAAGATAAAGCCCAATTCATGGTTTTCTTTGGGTTGGCAGTGCAGCTCCTTACCCACTAGGCCAGCAGAGCTCCCCTAATTCATGGTTTTCTTGAGGTAGAATGCCAAGGGCCTCTCATTATACTGGGGTCTATCTACTCCTAGATCCCGGTGGCATCTAATCATTTTATCATAGCTTTGTACAAATCACCTGTTTAAAATATTTAATTCAGTGGTTTTCAGTATAGTCACAGGGTTGTGCGACCATCACCACCACCTAATTCTAGAACATTTTCATCACCTCAAAAGAAAACTTGGACCTATGACTAGTCGCTCCCCATTTTCCCTTTCCTCAGTCCCTGGAAACCACTAATCGACTTTCTGTCTCTGGATTTACCTATTCTGGATATTTCACAAGGGGATAATGCAATAATAGGGAGTTTTTTTGGTTTTTTACTTCTTTCACGTAACATAGTGTTTCACTTATGCAGGGTACAGTATGGCTCCAAATATCCAATCTTTTTATGGCCAAGTACTATTGTATAGATGTCACTTTAGTAATTTAGACTATGTCTACTTTTCAGCTATCATGGATAATGATGCTATAGACATTCAAGAACGAGTTTCTGCACGAACAGAGGTTTTTCTTTTTCTTGACTATATGAGTAGGAGGAGAAACACTGGGCCGTCAATGCAGATTACATTTCAACATCAAGAAGACAAAAACTTCACCACTGGCCCAAAAGGCATGATGGAGAGAAAAAACTGAAGTTGTTGTTGATTTTATTTTGCGTGGATCCACAACTAATAGCCTTAGTACCAGCAGTGAAGAAATCAGAAGACGTGATGCTTTGGGAAAATTTGCTATCAAGGACCTTCCTTCCCAAATTGATAATTAGCAATGACGTTAGTGTAAAGACTAAGGTGGACCTGACCCAAGCCATAGTCTTTTCAACTACTTGCTATGCATTTGAAAGTTGGACAATGACTAAGAATGACAGAAGAGGAATCAATGCCTTTGAGTTGTGGTGTTGGAGAAGAGTAATAAATATCCTATGGATTGCCAAGAGCACAAACAAGTACATCCTGGAGAAAGTGCAACGAGAGTCCACCTTAGAGGAAAATTTCGCCTCATATTTGGGTATGTTGTTAGGAGAGGCGAGTTCTTGAAAAAAGGGCATCAAGCTTGAAAAAGTGGACAGTCAGCAAAAGTGAGCAAGACCCTCTCTTTTGACATGGTCTCAGCATGAGGACTGCAGCACTGGCCTCCACGTACCAGAGATGATGAGGATGGCACAAGGGTGGGCAGGAGAGGGTTCAGATCCGTTCAGAGGGTCGCTATGAGTCGTACTCGACTTGATGGTCCTTATCAGCAATAACAACAACATGGAACCCTGGTGATGCAGTAGGTTAGTGCTGGGTTGTAAATAAAAGGTCATCAGTCTGAATACACTAGCTGCTCTTTGAAAGAAATTAAGGCAGTTTTGCTTATGTAAGATTTACAGCCTTGGAAACCCTAGGGGCAGTTCCACTCTGTCTCCTAGAGTCGCTAGGAGTTGAAATTGACTCGACAGTAATGGGTATAGTTTATGTGTGTACACACACTCACGCACACACAGACATATGGGGGTTCTGGGGGCACAGTCCATACCCAAAGGTTACACCTCTCTGGCAGTTTAAACCCATCAGTGGCTCCACAGGAGAAAGCTGGGTAATCTGTTCCCATACAATTTGTTGTTAATGTTCTGTTGTGTTAGAATCAACTCATTGCTGACTTTCCAACAGGTTTTCAGAGGCTGTAAATTCTGCCAGAGAAGACTGCCCGTCTTTCTCTCATAGAGCAGCTGGTGGATTAGAACTGTGTACCTTAGGGTTGGCAGCACAACTTTTTACCTCAAAGCCACCAGAGCTAATCCCCTTGTAAATTATAGTTATGAGTCTGTTCAGACTGGATAGCAATGACATATACTATCTAACAACAACCACCAACTACCTATCAACCATTAACTTTGGGTGCCCTCCTGATGCTGCTTATTTAAAGGCAGGTGGTTTGAATCCACTCCGAGGCACGTCAGAAGAAAGGCCTGGTGATCTGCTTCCAGGTCACTGTGACGTGCAGTTCTACTCTGTAACATACGGAGTTGCCACCACACACTGCAATTGACTAGATGACAACTGGTTGGGGTTTTGGCTAGAGAACTCTATGTTCGTCCAAAAGTGACTGCATCATTTTTTCATCTAATTTAAAAGTGACAGAAATGTCACAGGAGCCGTAGGAATGGCATCCCCAGCAGCCTCCTGGGCCTCCTCACTGTCCTCTCAGGTCAGCCCATTCATGCATCTTTGTCTGCAGAGCCTCTTGCTCATCCTGACACAGACCCCCCTCCATTTTTTTATTATCTTTAACTTATATATTTATTATCTTAGCTGCAAATTCATTCACATTTATAAATTACTCGACTGCACCTAACAGCAACAACAATAATTTATAAATGACACAATGCAGTTAGAAAAGGCTCTTTCTGTTCACCAGAGCTAGAATAATACGTTCACTTGACTTGACCCACTCCATTCTGACCCTACCCTAGCTTTCTCTTGCTACTGTTGGATCACAGGAGGCCTGGACATATCATCAGGAAGCAATTTCTTTCCATGTGATGCCTAGAATCCACTTGTGGTGTTAGAATTGGCTTTTTTAAAAAAAACCCTTATTTTATTATTTTTTGTGCATGTACCATCAAATCAGATCTGACTGGTACAGGAGGAAATTGTCCCTCCTTGTCTGGCAGAGCATCTGGTGGATTCAAACCGTGCACCTTTGGGATTGCAATACAGCTTCTTGCCACTAGGCCACCAGAGCTCCCCTAGAATTGGCTTTTTAAGCCACTGTGTTAGCCCCTGTTAGGGGCATGGTCTCCAGCTACCTTAACTGCAGACATACGGTCTTGCAAATCACCAACACCTGTGGGACCAATATAAGAGAGAGCTTTCCACACTGTGTAGTATGCTGGAGACGACAGTGGTGGAGAGATTGTGAAGAGATTGTGGCACTGCTGTGAAGCGACTGTGGTAAGGAGTAACCTGGGGAACCCTGGAGGTAACGGCCACAGTTAAAAGATTAGCTTGCTGGGTGACTGAAAGAAAAGCTGATCTGTAACTGCTCTGAAGATAAAGGACACACAGTTAAAAGTTTTTCTTGCTGGATGATTAGAGGAAAAACTAACTTACAATGGCTATGAGGTATTGTCTGCTGGATGACGGAGGAAACCAGAGGCTTCATGCATATATGCTGAAGTTTCACTAATTGAGAAGTTGCGTCTTGCTGTTAATCTGGTTTGGGACTGCTGGACTAAACCTGGATTTACACTGGATGACGTTCTTTTCTTTTCCCACTAACTTTTCCCCTTAAATCCCACAACTGTGAGTAAAGCCTGTGAGTCAACAATGATTACTGGACCCAAATGGTTGGGAGAAAGAGGTGCAGGAGCATGTGGGTGGGAGGTCTGACCAAGCAGCTGTTTGCTGTTATGGATATTATTGATGATGTTAGTTCCCCTTTCTGAAGTGGGCACAGATCAGATTTGGCCACTCCCATGCTGTTGTTGCTCCTTTTGCACCACCTAATGTTTACCTCAGTTTCCTTATCTGTGAAATGGGTTACACTTAACCCTCAATTACTCAAGACTCAAATAGGAAAATCAAGCATGCAGCTCTTTTCAGGGTTCACCGAACGGAATTACTGAACTTGCCACATGGGCCCGTGTCCCTTGAGGTGAGGAAGAGGAGGAAGTGGCAGCTGGGGCCCATACTCACGTTTTTACGTAGGGGTCTGAGTAGCCATTGGCGTCCATGGCAGCCAGGTGTGCACAGCGCACGATGCCGACCAGCAGGCCCTGCTTCTGCGAGCTGTACTTCAGTGAGATGAGGATCCGGCCCCGCTCCTCCAGTGACTTGTCCTCTGTCTTGTCTACCTGTTGGGCGGGTGGTCACTCAGCTGCCCTCACTTGCTTCTTCTGCCAGCTGGGGCCTGGCCCACCCTCCCCACTCAGCCAGTGGGCCACTCAAGTCACTCACAGGCCTCTCCTAACCCAAGCCTGCTCAGTCCAGGCCCTCGTCAGTGCTCCCCGGCTGTCCTCATGGCCTCTCCCCTGTTCAGTCCAGGCCCTCGTCAGTGCTCCTCAGCTGTCCTCATGGCCTCTCCCCTGTTCAGTCCAGGCCCTCGTCAGTGCTCCCCGGCTGTCCTCAAGGCCTCTCTTCAGCATCTCCTTGAGACAGAATCTGACCCCATCACTACTGCCTGTGGCTATCATCACTTGCACAATGAGGTCACACACCTGGTCTCATCCAGGGGTCAGCAAACTATGGCCCACGGGCCACATCCTGCCTGTTGCCTACTCCTGTGTGGCCCTCTTATGGTCTTCTTCATGACTGCACATTTTAAGTGGTTGAAAAGAAATAAAAAGAAAAATTTCATGACTCATGAAAATGATAAGGAATTCAAATGCCAGTGTAAGTTTTTAATAAAATGAGCCATGTCTATTCATTTTCATATTGTCAAGTGTGGTGCTACAAAAGAACATAACTGGGTGACCGCAACAGAGGCCGCCAGGACACTAGGCCTGCACTGTTCACTCTCTGGCTGTCCACAGAAAATGCGTGTGGGCCTGGCCTGGCCCCAGCCTGCTCCCCCGGGCTGTCCCCACACTGTTCCTGTGCGCAGCCTCGCCTGGCCTGACCTCTCCATAGCTTCAGGCAGGTTGTCTGCTCTCTCTACCTTTGGGGTCCCTGCTCAGTGCCTGGTGGCCTCACCACTGTCTGCTCCTTTTTTAGGCTCAGTTCTATGGGTCCAGGCAGGGCGACTTCCCTGATTGTCCTGTTCTGTCCTCCCTGGGCCTCAGGTCCTCTGTGAAGGTGTCAGGTAACCAACTGCTTCCTGACCTGTCTGCCCGCTGTACTCTGGGCGTCTTCAGAGTGTGCTGACATTTTGTTACCCCCGGCAGGCAGGAGGGTTATCTCAGTGAAGGTGGTAATAAAAGGACAGATGGACCCTTCTGGGCTCAGCCTCACATCAGGAACGTTTGTCGCTGTGGGGGGTGAGAGCTAGGGTAGTGAGGGGTGGTCCTGGCCCAGGTCCCCTATAAAATGCCCTGACACACACATTCCCCAGGCCAGGAGTGCTCATGCCTTTGCCTCAGGAGCCACCGGAGTAGACAGGCCGGGTCTCCAGCCTTTATCCCTCCCTCAGGAGACCACTCATTTCTGCCCTCAGGTTACAGGTCACCAGGAACCTCCTCTCCTTCACCATCTGCCCATCAGACACGTCAGCCTGATGACCTCTCTTCAAGCTATTTGCCAACCTCCTCAAGCATGCGATCCCTTTTCTATGACTGCTCTTAGACTCATGTGACTCCCCACGTGGTCCCCACATAGGCAGGGCCACATCTAAAACTCCCTTGGAGATGGGACCCCATGAGGTGAAGGAAGGGACATCTGGCAGGTGACCCATGGCCACCTCTCTCCAACTCCCATATCCTGAGCAGACATGACTAATTGACAACAGAATTTACTGTGCACTCTGATGCAACCTCAGCACCTTACCCAACACTGTGCTCAGGCAGCCACGACCAATGGATCAGACGTGGCTGTGACATTTAATCATCTGTCACTCTAGTCCTGGGCTCTGCGTGTGAGGCCCTCACTAAACCATGGCTCTTGTCTAATTTGTGTGGTGGGAGGCAAATCAAACCCTGTAAAGGATCAGGGGGATATTTTCAGTTCTCTTTTCAGGGCTGGGATATTGTACTTTGGTTTTAACATATGAAGACCACTGAACTGTTCAACATTAGAACAGGCTTAGAGATGATGCCCACCACCCATCTGCCCATTTACTGTCCTGTGGTGGCTTGAATGGTGCTATGACGCTGAAAGTGTTGTCAAGCGATATTTCAAATAACAACAAGGGGCAGGTTTCAGCAAAGCTTCCAGACTAAGATGAGGAAGAAAGGCCTGGTGGTATAGTTTTAAAAATTAGCCCGTGACAACCCTATGACAACAGAATTTTATTTGATGCAGAGCTGGAAGATGAGCCTCCAGGTGGGAAGGAATTCATAATACACAGTGACTGCAACATGGACCCAGCAACGGTGTGGATGCTGCAGGACCGGGCAACGCCTCACGTGGTTGTACGTGACCCAATGGACTTGTCGTCAACTTGATGGCAACTAACAGCAACAACGGGAGCTCTGGTAGCCTAGTGGTATACAACTGTCCTGTCAATCCAAAGGCACCTGGTTCAAATCTACCAAATGCTCCAAGGAGCAATCTCTTCCTGTGCGGTTTACTGTCTCCGAAAACCTGCTGGATGGTCAGCTATAAGTCAGTTCTGACTTGATGGTACATAACAACAATAACAAAACAACAACAACAACAACAATGATCTAAAATGCACCTCCATAATGCATCTCAGCTGTTATCCTAAACTGTACTCCTACGATCCCCATCCAGTTCTGTTTCTGAGCCAGTCTGAACCAATGTGCTATTAGCAAATTAAAGTGAGGATAAACATCGTCCTGCTCGCTCTCTCTCTCTCTCACACACACATACACACACAAGCATGCATATATTCATAAAACACGTCGCACACAAGCATACACAAGCTCTCACATACAAATACACAAGCACACACAAGGCCATGTATTCACAATCATACACTCATACATTCACTTTTCACCAAACACATCACACTCATGCAAATACACATGTATACACAGATTCACACTTGTACACATGTGTACTTGTGCTTACACCTTCATAAGGTACATGTCACACACACATACATACAGACACACATGTGTTCACATACTCTTTCACAAAGATGCACATTCACACACACACACACGCGCGCACACACACACTCTCTCTCTCTCTCACATGCCCCCACACTTGTTTGTTTATGCCAGTGATCAAAACTCAGGAACACAACTAGAGTAGGAGTTGATGTTGCCTTTTATAAATGACATACATCATTTGGAGAAACTAGGTTAGCTCTGGTTAGTGACTAATAATAAAACAAAAAAGGTTAGATCCGTCACACAAATGCCTGTGAGTGGGAGAGCGCATGATGGGGGGGATAAAGCTTGATTGAGTTATGCAAAATGACAGATGTGGGCTTCTGGCAGGAAGCGATGGCACAGGTGCGAGCTGCTCATTGGGCCTGGCTTAGCTCAGCTGCTGTGCAGCGTGTGAGATCCGGCACCTGCGGGGGTCTGGGCATGTCCCCAGCTCTGCCCACACCCAGGCCTCTGGAGAAGGGGGTGTGTGTGTGTGTATGTGTGTGTGTGTGAGAGAGAGAGAGAGGGAGGGAGAGGGAGAGGAGAGGGAGAAGAAGAAGGAGAGGGAGACACAGAGAGACACACACAGAGAGTCTGTCCTAAGCGGCCTCAGGCAGGACACAGCGTTTCTGTGAGCTCTGACCACCCTCCTAGCCCTTCTGAGAGATGGGAGGGTGGCATAGTGTCAGAAGGGACAAATAGACTGAAATGGCCACCAGGAAGGGCTCAGCTGCTGGACACGGCCAGAGGGTAAAGTCCATTCGGCCATCACTTTTAAACAACTGTAACCTCTAGGAGAGAATGATTTTCTGTCTTTTTGGGGCATCTCAGCAGGCATCTCTAGTCTAACTCGCCCACTCTGAGCTCTGCGTATCCCCTGCTGCTCTCTTTCTTGCTTAGTTAACAGTCACCTCTTCTTTGTGGGTCCTCAGACCCCAAATCCTGATTCTGTCCTTGTCCTCATGGTCACACCAACCTCCCCATGCCCGCACCAACCCCCTCTCCCACCTCTGCCCCTTAACCTCCAGGCCAGGGCCAGCCTGCTGGGGAACTCTTCCTAACTGACCTCTCCTGGCAGCCCCTGCCCACTCCCTGCCACTGTGTGCCCTGCAGGGTATGAGTGCAAGTGTGGTGTGTGAGAGTGTGTGTCCTGTTCAAAAGGATGTGGGAAGGCCTTGCTCACTCTGCACCCCTAAGACTGCTCTGAAGATACAGCTGGTGAGAATAAACACCTCCTATCCAGCCCCCCGCTTCCCCCCGCTATGGCTTCATCTCACGGGGAAGCGAAAGTTCTTCCGAGGGTCTCCTCTCTTTCCCTTTCCTCTCTGATCTCAATTTCCAGGGTCCCCCACTCCCACTCCTCCTGCTCTACTCTCACTGGCCACCCTGGGTCCCAAATAAGCCGACGCTCTTTCCTGTGCAGCCCTAGCTCACCCCAGAACCTGCCCTGCTCACCCAGCATACTGTACACACCTAGTGTGATGTCACGTTTTATCAGAACAAGGAATTGAACTCTGTCTGATGTGTGTGGCCCCTGGCTGCTGTGAGGTGGCCCCTGACACACATCCCAATGTGGGCTACGGACTAGATGGTTGTGATAGCCAGGGTTTTCACTGGCTTGTTTTGAAGTAGATGACCAAGCTTTTCTTCCTAGTCCATCTTAATTTAGAAGCACCACTGAGTCCTGTTCAGCATCACAGCAACACACAAGCCACTGAGGTGCGATGCCCTGACTGGAAGTTGAACCCGGGTCTCTCACACAGAAGGCAAGACTTCTACCACTGAGCCAGCTCTGCCTCCCCCACCTCCAGCACCTGTCTCAGTGAACCTCTACCATGTCTGCCTCCTTCCCGGGTCCGCGTTTCCCTTCTTGTCCCTTATCACTATTTCATACACTGTCTATTTTGACTATCTCTCATTTGTCCCCTGGCCAAGTTAGTATTTCCAGCACCTTGAACGGTGCCAGGGATGCAGCAGATGTGCAAAAAAGTGCTCCAAGTCCTGCGTGCAAGGCGGGAGGGCACGGGGCACGCGTGCTGATGCCTGTGGCTGAGCCCCCAGCCTCCCACTCACCGGCAGCTGCTTCTCCAGGCAGATGCTGAATGTCTTGGTGTGGTTGGGTTTCAGCTTCTTCAGGGGCACACGCGTCTCCCCGATGAACTCGTTGTGACGGAATTTGTCCTCATCACACACAGAGATCCTGGAGTTAAGGGCACAACCAGAAACTCAGGCACACAGGCTCTGGCCTTTGGCTTGCAAACTTGATGCAGACTTGCCAAGTGGTGGTGGGATGTGTATGTGTGTGTGTGTGTGAGAGAGAGAGAGTGTGTGAGAGATAGAAAGAGAGAATGTGTGTGTGTGAGAGAATGAGAGAATGTGTGTGTGAGAGAGTGTGTGAGAGTGTGTGTGAGAGAGAGTGTGTGAGAGATAGAAAGAGAATGTGTGTGTGTGTGAGAGAGAGAATGAGAGAATGTGTGTGTGAGTGTGTGAGAGAGTGTGTGAGAGTGTGTGTGTGAGAGAAAGAGAGAATGTGTGTGTGGTGTGTGTGTGTGCGCGCGCGCGCACGCCCGTGCGTACTGGGGCCTCACTCAGGCTGAGGTCAGGTTGAGGAGAGGGTTCGGGGGGGGCAGGCACTCAGGACCCTCACCCACCGCAGGGTTTTCCGGATCATGTCCTCGTCTGTGATCCCGTAGTAAGTGAGGGTCTCGTTCCAGGTGGGGTTCAGAGTGTTACGCAGTGTTTTTGTTCTGAGTTTATTTGCCTGCAGACAGGAAAAATGACATCATGAGCACCAGGGAGAGTCTACATTCTAACCCCCCGAGCTTGTGACGAGGTTGTGCGATGTGACAAAGGGGAATTACAGCTGCAGACGGAGCTGACTGTAAGGTGGGTCCAATCCCCAAACCAGCAGCCATGGTGTCGGCACTGACTCAGGGCCACCCCTGTGTGTCACCCCATGTGACAGAACTGTGTGCTCCACGGGGTCTGTGGTGACTCATTTCTCGGAAGCAGATGCCCAGGCTTATCTTCTGAAGAGCCTCTGGATGGACCAGAACTCCCAACCTCTCTGTGAGCAGCCAGGTTCGTTAACCATCCATCTGCACCACCCATCGATTCCCAATCAAGTCACAAAAGTAGCAGCTTTCCTTAAAAGAGGTGAGGAGGAGGAAAACAGGGTCAGAGGAGGAGTGATGATGGAAGAATGGTCAGAGATAAGTGTGACTGGCTTAAAGACAGAAGAAGGGGCGAAGGGTCAAGGATTGCCAGTGGCCTCCGGGAGGTGGAAAAGAACAGGAGGTGAGCCCCAAGAACTGACTCAGTCCTGCTGACGTCTTGCTTTTTAGCTCAATGAGAGGCTGAGCGGGGACCCGCAGAGAATGCCCAGGCCCCCACCTTCTATGCCACATTCTCCACTGGATGTTACTATTACACACAAAGAGAGAGGTCCTGTGACTGGTTTAGTGCTTGACCACTAAACACACGCTTGATAGTTCGAAAATCACCAATCACTCTGGATTAGTACGAGCATCATGAGAATGCTGAGGGTAACCGACCTTTCGGTGGCGGTTCCCTTGGACTGTGGGGTGCCCCAGTCCTCCACTCTGGTTTAGGAGAGCTGGAGTCCCTAACCAGCTCAGCCTGTGGTCAGACAGCCCAGGGCGGTCGCCAGGAGGAGCTGGTGGGCTGTCTTCCTGGGAGGACCAGGCAGGAAGTTCCCAGCCTTTGACTTCTGAGAGGCGGAGACGGAACCTCAACCCTGGGCTCCACCCCTGTGTCGGGCGAGAATGGGGTGGGATGTGTCCCTCTATCTCCCCATCAGATTCCCCGCTGCACAAAAACAAAGCTCTGTGGGTCCCAGGCCCAAGACCAGACACAACTCTAAAAAGATGGTGACGACCTACCCATGCAATTAAAATACGAACAAGAGCAAGCTGCGAGATGCATGGAACAAGACCCATTCAAGTGCTGATTTTCCAGCGCTCTTCCTTCCTGGATGCACCTGTTGCAGGTGCCCCAGGCATGTGCTTGGTCTACTTGCTGGCTCATTTGGCATGTGGGCCTGAGTTCTGCAGTCAAATAACCTAGGCAGACCCTGCCTACTCCTCCCTGGAGAGTCACAGAGCAGTCCATCAACTCAGGAAAGGCTCTGATAAGTCCTGCAGTACTAAGAGACCTTTTTAACAGTGTTTCCCACTGTTACGTGACCACATACTACACACATACCTCCACTGCCATCAAGCTGATTCTGACCCTACAGGACTGAGTAGAACTCCCAGAGTTTGTAATCTGTATGGAAGCAGATTGCTACATCTTGGTAGCAATGAACCATCAAATTTTTGTTTAGCTGTTGAGCACTAAAGCTGCGTGCCATCAGGACTTTTTATATAACCACAGGGCTTTTCCTTTGCATATAATATTACCATCCAGTGTAAAATGCTGCTTATAAGATGCTGGCTTGGACATTCTCTGCGGAACCTCCAGTTTAGCAGTCATAACGCACTCCAGGTCCTTGGGTGGCCTGGGGTGAGGTGCTGACTGGGTGCTCATAGTGCAAGTGAAGGGCTCTGAAGAGGGTGCGGGAGCTGCAGACCACCTCCGTGTCCCCAAGCCCACCCAGGCCCCTGTCCTGATGTTGGGCAGAGCTGGCTGGCAGGTGGGGTAGACCCGCTCACCTTACTGGCTCCTGGTAGCAGGTGCAGCTTGACGTAAGGGTCTGCCAACCCATTGTGGTCCATTGGCTTCAGGCCCTGGGCAGGGACAGCAGAGGGTGAAGTGAAGACCGAGGCACACAGCACCTGGGGCCCCTGGGAGCCCAGCTCAGCGATGTCCTGGCCTCCACGGCCTCCTGGCTGGATCCATGTACTGATACCCCTGACCTCATGCTTCCAGACACAATGCCTCCACCCCTCACCTCAATCGTCCTGGTCCAGGGCGGCCTCTTTATGCACCAGACTTTCCCTCCTAGTCTCCGGATCAGCACAGCAAAGCAGGGGACACACACCACTTCAAGTGATGTGAAATGATCCTGCTTTCCAGCCTGCTGGGAAGCCCCTCCCCTCCCAATTTCCCTCCTCACATCCTAGCCTCCTCCAGGGACACTCCCTTCCCACACTGACCCTAAATCCATGTGACTCTCTATCCACACGCTTTCCTTATAGCCCCGGGGCCTGGGGTGTATGTATCTGTGTGCATGTGGATGTCTGTCTGTCTGTTTGTATGTCTGTGGGTGTATGTGTGCACGTGTATAAGTGTGTGTGTATGTCTCTGTGTCTGTCTGTGTGCATGTGTGTATGTCTGATGTTCTGTGAGACTGTTGGGGAGGACGGCACACCTCCCAGACAGGCCTCATCCTCAGAAGTCACACAGCTGGCCAGCCAGAGGGTCCCTCCACAAGATGGCACCGCTGACTAACTTTGCTGCCAGGTTCTTTTGAAATAAAAACAACAACAAAAACCCACCTTAAAACCAAAACAACTAAATGTGCACAGCCAGGGAACAAATGGGACTGTAAACAGACAGGGGCTCAGCTAACCTTATGTGTTCTTGTTTCTGAAAACTGTATTCCCCCTGCCCCCCGCAACCCCCATCAGGGATATATCGCACCTAGGGCACAGAGAAGCACTAGCAGACCAATGACGTTATACAAAGATGAACTACAAGCTTTCTTCACTGGGGGGCAGGCAGCTGGGCTGCGGTGACCAGCTCACCTTGCAGTGAGCCCAAGACCCTTCTCCTGGGCACCCAGCTCCGCCTGGCTTTGGGGCTCATAGCAGTGGCTATATTTGGGAGGGAAGCTCACAGCACCCATTTCTCTTAAAAGGAAGCTACGGGGTCAGCTGTGAGTTGACTCTATCCTTTTTTTTTTTTAATTTCAATGAACATCTACAGAGATTTTGGATTTCCATTCATTCATTGCTGCACCTTTCTCCCCGGAGTTGACTCTCTCTTGATGGAACATAACAACAACAACAACAACAACAACAACAACAATAAAAAAGAAAAAGTAAAAAGGGGAAAGGTGAGTGAAAGAATGGGAAAGGTTCAATGGGAACTTGCAAAGATGGGGTGATAATAGGCCTGTACTAATGGTAATGAATTATAATGTACGCGGGTGACTGTGCATGTCCATTGTGAAAACAATCTCCATAAGTGAAACACAATGTATATGAGTGACTGTATAAAACACAAAACACATGCATGGAAAAAAGAAAAAAAGAAGCTACTGGGGACGGGTCCAAGCCCGGGAGTTAGGCTTGCCTGGGCTCGGATCTCAGTTCTTACACTTTAAATGGATGAGTTACTTTGCCCCACAAGCCTAGGTTTTCCCATCTATTCACAGGAACAGTAACTCCAGGTCTTTAGGTTGGCATGAGCAGTGGGATCTGGCGGGCAGGGGACAGGTTCCTCTGCCTTGATGTGCCAGGCTCCTGGGGAGGTGGGGATGAGGGCTGGACGGGGGTATCGAGAGCTGTGGGGGCACTGAGCCCGGCTCAGGCGCCCTGCATGCACCCACCACAGTGAGGCGGCCCTCCAGGTCCCAAGGCATCAACCAGCTTCTCGCTTCTTTTCACTAAGTGTCCAGTGGTGGTCATCCTGGGCCTCTAGGGTGGCTGGTGGCACGGCCTGAGCTGGCAGGGATCTCCTTTGAAGACCCATGTTTCACTTGACAGTTCTTGTAAATTTGCCTGTAGTGATTGTAGCTAAAAATGTTTCCTCTGGGCCACATTTCTTGACTTTTTATTTGCTCATCTTTGCAGTCTGTGTTTTCCCATGTTTACCCAGTGGCTCTGCTGGTCCCAGCTCCATGCCCTGGGGTGCCCTTGGGAGCTAGGGTGAGGTAGAGGGGCAGCCGCAAGACCGGGCTGGGAGTGGAGTCTACTCTGTCCTCCTGGGCTCTTGGGTTCTGACAGAAGGCCTGCTGTTACCCTCCCACCACCATCAACCCAATTGGCAGGTCCTTGGGCCCCGTGTATGGCCATACTCTTAGCTGGAGAAGGAGGAGGCCCAAGGTGCTGCCTGTAGGCTAAGTTCAGCTTCCCACTCATGACCTCTGTGCCCAGAGGGCAACTTCCTGTCCCTACCCAGTCTGTCCACTGCAGATGACCAATGGAAAGAGGGGGGCCTTTCAGGTTGGTGGCCTGCTAAGGGTCTCTAATGTAAACACACCTCCCCTGCCAGCTTACTGTGTCTGTAAAGTCAGATCATGATCTTCTGGCACTGAGAGGGACAGGGAAGCAGAGGGTCTAGCCTGAAAGGCTACCTTCCACCAAAGCCTGCCCACCCGGGGCCTCTGGGCGCTGCCATGGGGATCACTGAGAAGAGAGGCTTTCTGGATGGCCCAACACAGGGGCCACATGTCTATCCAGACTGGCTGCTCTGATGGAGTTTTCTAGTTCCTCTCTGAATACATGTGTTCACATGTTCATCTCCATGTGGATTTGAACATAATGTACCTGCATGGATGTGCAGATAAGTGTGTGTGTCCATATGCACATGCACGGCCATGTAAGTGGACTTACAAATGACTGTGTGTGCAGGAAGTACACACACGTCTGTCTGTATGTGCATGTGTACACACATGACTACAAAGATGCACGCTCGTATGCATACACTCGTGTGCCAACATGTGTCCATGCATAACAGTGTGAGTGAGCGCATGTGTATTCTGCATGACTGTGGGTGTGCATACGTGTGCATGCATGGATGTGTACATACACGTGTGTGTACACGCGTACAAGCACAAGTGTGTGGGTGGGACATGCCTCTGGTCCTGTCCCCAGGACAGAGCATCACGGAGTGCTCAGTGTGTGTGTGTGTGTGAGAATTTATTTAATACAAGCACAACGTAGAGTGGGATTACCACTCCTATTGTACAGAAGGAGAAACTGAGGCTGGTTTGCAGGCAGTGGGTGGTCAAGCTAGGGCCCAGACCCAGGTCTATCTGACTTCTCCTCAGAGACCCCCGAGAGGCTCCTTCTATCAGCTCTGCTTAGCTGCCCCATTCCCTTCTCTGAGGCACCTCCCCACGCTCTCCCCCACCCCAGCTCATCCTCCACCAGCTACCGCCTCTTTCCTGCAGAACAGGGTTGGGGCAGAGTGAACTGGAGAATCGGGAAGCCATAGCTTCTCTTCAACCTCTAATGCCTCCAGGACACTCACAGTGTGTCACACCTACCCACACAGACATGTGCGCATGCGCGCCACACACACACACACACACACACACACACACACACACACACACACGCGCACACATAGGAATCTATGTAATCTACAGCCCTCCCCCAAAAGCAGGGAATAGAGCTGGTGTCTGGGGAGAGGGGCAAAGGAGTGGGCTCTGGCCAGAGTGGCCTGGCAGCCAGTGCCCATCCTCAGGCCCCAAGCCTGCACAAATTCTAGAAGCTGGGCTGAGGAAGAAGGGGTCTGCTCAGGCCTGCAGCAGAGATTCCAGATCCTCAGCTCGGTACCAGACCTGAAGCTCCTCCAGGAAAGCTGGTGTCGTCTGGGCAAGGCCTGGGAGCTCTGGGAGGAGAAAGTTGGGCAGGGACTGAGTGTGTAGGCCCCTCAGTGCCCAGCCTGGGCCTGACCCACAGTGGGCAGTGCTCACAGCTGTCCATGCAGCCTGGATCTGGTGGCCCAGCTGGGGTTGGAGGCACAGAGCTCTGGACAGCCCTTTAGGCAGGACGATGGGAAGGAGAGACAGAGGAGACGCCTTGCTCTGAGCTGCAGTGGCTCAGGGCCTCTGAGCACTACACACACACTTTATCTAGAAGGTTCTACCAGGCTACAAAGCTACTCTTACCTTTCGAGAGAACATCAACTTGGGTACCTTCCTCCCAGAGGGAGCGATGGGTGGGGAAGGATGAAGGGGACAACGCAGTTGAGAACACAGAGCTGATACTTGGCAGCCCAGGTGCTGGGCCGCAGGTGGAGGGTAGTAGGGGGTGGATATTAGTGGAATACCATGGCCCCAGGAATGCTGGCTGGAAGCTTGGCCAGCCCATAAGGCAATACTGAGGGCCTGTCAGACTACGTCCTGACACCCCAAAAGATTATCCCCAATAGCAGGGGGTTAGTAGTCAGACCTGGAGGAAGGTGGGGCCTGCGGACTCTGTGAGGAGTTCAGGAAGCTCAGATACTGGGAACTCTGGGGGCCAGAGGCAGCAGGATACAACCCACCTCAGGACCTACAGAGGAGACCTGCCACCTCACCCCTTCTTTTTGAGCACATCCCCAGGCCCTCCTGATGCTCCGCGGGACCGCCTCCTGACAGCCCCACTGCAGCCTGCATCCTCAAAAGCTTTTCTTGCCTCTTTCTTTGGTTCTGTTTCACACCCCCGGTACCTGGATGCATGGGGCTGGGCAGCTGAGATGGTTTAGGCAACAGTTCCTACCCTGCCCTGCATGCCACCCCCTCTCCCATAAACCATAAAGCCTGGATCGGAAAGAGAAATCCAGAAGGACTGCAAAGGGAACCCAGTCCCGTTTCCTGTCAACTGTCTGTCTGACCTCTAGAAGCCTGGCCGCAGGCTGGGGGGTGAGGGGAGCCTACCTTGGCCTTGCTGATGGTACAGTGGAGAGCGTTGTTCTCCTGGTCATAAAGCAGGCTGAAGTCCAGTGTGCCCAGGGCGGCTGCGGGCAGAGAGGTGACAAGTCACTGTTTACTTCAGGAACAGGCCTCACCTGGGGCACGTGGGGGTCCTGACGTGTCAGTTGTCACCCCACAAGGCCCTGCTGCCCACCAGGTACTCGACACCCTGTCCCTCCTCATCCACTCAGCCCGGGCAGTGAGCTGTAGTCTACCACTTTGCAGATGAGGCTCAAAGAGGTTAGGTTAGCCACTTGTAGTTGGGAGATGGAAGCCCAGATTTAAACAGCTGACCCCAGACCTGACCCCCAAGCCCCTGCTGCCCACCAGGTACTTGACACCCTGTCCCTCCTCATCCACTCAGTCCGGGCAGTGAGCTGTATACCACTTTGCAGATGAGGCTCAAAGAGGTTAGGTTAGCCACTTGTAGTTGGGAGATGGAAGCCCAGATTGAAACAGCTGACCCCAGACCTGACCCTCAAGCCCCTGCGCTGCTCAGCTGGCCGATGGCCCGTGTGAGTCCAGCTAAAGGTAGCTCCTGCCTTTCCTATGTTACTGCCAGCCTGGGCTCCGTGCCTCAGTTTCTCTTGCCTGCGAAATATATATATATATATTTTTTTGTGAGGAGTCACTGCCCACCTGCGGCAGTGCTCGGGGCTGCAGCTCACATGTCTCTCTGCCCCCTGGGGGGTGGGGGTGGGGGGAAGGGGAGCCTGGGCAGGGGAGCCAGCTGGGCCCTCACACTGCTGTTCCCAACTGGGTCCTCATAACTGCTCCCAAGCTTCTCGAAGGCTGTGGGTGATTCCCAAGGGCCAGGAGAATGGCCATCAAGGACTGGGTGCAGCTGCTGCCCCAAGGGTGTTCACGTGCAGTTACTGGGCATGCACGTGGCTCCCCCCAGGAAGGCGGAGGTGCAGGTCTGCAGGAGACAGGAGATGCCCGTCTGCAGATGCCTGCAGAAGCCCCAGCCCTGCCCCCAAGCTAGCCAACCAGCACCACATTCATTCACTCACCATTGACTCAGTGTTTACAATATGCCGGACTCTAGGGATTAAAAATATCAAGGAAGCAGGGGAGAAAAGGTACAAGGAAAGCACAGCCCCATTGGAGGAATGGACAAAAAGGATTCACCACAAGAATCCAGGGAGCCAGGAGCCATCAAGATCCAAGGAAGGCTGCTTGACCTCAGTGCAAACTGGGCCTGTCAAGGAAGGCTCCCTGGAGGAGGTGATATTTTAACTGGTCTCTGAGAGATGAATAGGAGTTGGCCAGAGGTACAGTGGGTTTGGAAGAGGGGTCACTGAAACCACAGGCAGCCAGGAGGGTAGGAGGCTGAGCGAATGGGGTGATACTGAGGGGAAGGCAGGGCCAGATTTGAAAGGTTTTGAGCTATTGGGCTAGGGGGTCCTAACATGACCAAACTCAGGACAAACTATGGCCCTCTCAGGGCAAAATCCACCAAACCTACTCATTTACAGATGATCCATGGTGACCTTCCCACCACAAAGGCAGAGCTGAGTGGATGCAGACGATCACAGAGCCCACAAAGCTGAAAAAGCTAATTCTACAGAAAAACTGCAGATCCTGGTCCAGGGAAGGGGCCAGGCCTGCCAAGTTTCTCCAGGCTGCAGACGAACGTTAAGGTCCACGTGGACTCTGAGTCGTACTGGCCTTGCTCCACAGCCTGACTTCTCTGTCTTACACTGCAGCTGCACGCTGGTTCGAATCCAGGTTCTGCACTTCATTGCTGTGTGATCTCTCACATCTTCCCAAATCACTTTGTGCCTCAATTTCCTCATCTGTAAAATGGAGACAGGAGTGTCCAGCTCACTGTGGAGGGCTTGGATGGTGCAAACAATGTTTGCTGTCAAGCCCAAGGTGCCTCAGAAGAAAACCCTTACAGTTGACTCTTCAAAAACCAACCACCGAAAACTCTGTGGAGCACAGCTCTATCTGACACACGCGGGTCAACCAGAATCGGAATTGACTTGGCGACAACCGGGTTTCACAGCATCGGGCTTTAACATCACGCTCAGGGTAAAGCAATTGCTCAGAAGATAATTATAGAAGCAGCAGATCCATTTAAGTGATTCTTCTAGACAACTGTTCACGGCCCTCTGAGATCTATTCTGGAATGAAATTGTTCTAAACTAGATCACCCCGCTCCGTGCCTTTGCGAGCAGAATAGACAAACAGTCACTTAAGCTTTCCTGAACAATCCGAGTCACTGCTGTGACTTCGATGACTGTTTTGTGTCACAGTCTGGCTGGGACACTGAAGGAGTGTGAGACCCTCCCTCCCACGAGTGGACCAGGTGGCTGGCTATTCTCTTTGAGAATGTCTTGGTTTTTCGCTCTCCTTCACCATCATCTTGAAAGCCTTCAGAGAACTAGCCCCCAGCAGCTCTCTCTCTTCAAGTAGCTGATGGCTCCTTCTATGAAGGTAGGAGAGAATAGGTGTTACAACTGCCTCAGCTAAGGGTCCAGAGGCCTCGAGAGGAGCTTGAGTGGATAATATTTGGCCCTTTGTGGTCTATGCTTCGTTCCCTCCTAGGCAGGAGAGCAGATAAGAACACTCTGGGGCAGGGGGAGGTACACATGGCCAGGCTCATAATCAAAACAGCCACGGACCCAAAAGTCACTGGTCTATGTTTCTGTGAAACTGTTCCTCAGAGGTGTCAGCTTTGCTGCTGCTGCTGCTGTTATTGTTGTTAAGTGCCATCAAGTCAACTCAACTCATAGTGACCTTGTGTACAACCGAACAAAACAATGCCTGTTCCTGCCCCTCCTCACAATCATCGCTACATCTGAGCCCACGCTGGCAGCCACCGTGTCAATGCATCTCTTGGAGTGTCTTCTTTCTCACCATGTTTTACCACACATGGTGTCCTTTCTTCAGGGATTGTTCCCTCTTGATCAGATTCCTAAAGTATGTGAGATTTTGAGGATTGGGGTTGCCATCCTCGAATCTGAGAAGTATTCTGGCTGTAGTTCTTCTAAGCCAGATTTGTTTGTTCTTTTGGCAGTCCTTGATATATTCAGTGTTCTCCAACTCCACAATTCAAAGGCATCAATTCTTTGGTCTTCCTTGTTCACTGTCTAACTTTCGCATGCAGATGCTGTTGGTGTTGCTAGGTGATGTCGAGTTGAGTACAACTCAGAGCAATCCTATGAACAACAGATCTGAACCCTGTCCTATCCTGGGCCATCCTCATACTTCCTGACATATGAGAACCCATTGCAGCAGTCTCCGTGTCAATCCACCTGACTGACAGTCTTCCTTTCCTTTGCTGACCCTCCACCCGTCCAAACGTCATGTCCTTCTCCAAGGAACAGCCTCTTTTAGCCACATGCCCAAAGTATGTGAGGCAAAGCCTCATCATTCTTGCCTCCAAAGAGCACTCTGGCTACACCCTCTCTAAGATATATTTGTTTCTTCATTTGGCTGTCCATGAGATGTTCAGTGCTCTTTTCCAATACCACAGCTCAAAGGCATCAATTCTTCTGCCATCCTTATTCATTGTCCAGCTCTCAGACGCACAGCAAGTGATTGGAAAGACCACGGCCTGAATCAGATGCACCTTAGTCCTCAAACTGACATCATTACTCCTCAATAAAATGCAGATGAGGTGTTAGAAAATAGCAAGGCTTGGATCAGATGCACTGTAGACTTCAAAGTGGTAGTTTTGCTTCTTAACACTTTAAAGAGTTGTGGTTTTTTTTAGCAGATTTATTGAATGCAATACGTCATCTGTTTTCTTGACTGCTACTTCCCAGGAGGTGTTGATGGGACCAAGGAAAATGCAATTCCTGGCAACTTTACTCTTTTCTCAGTTTATCACAATGTTGCTTATTGGCCCAGTTGTGAAGATTTTTGCTGTATGTTAAGGCATAATCCATCTTTGATCTTCAGCATTAAGTGCTTCAAGTCCTTGCTTTCAGCAAGCAAGGTGGTGTCATCTGCACATCTCATGTTGCTAATGAGTCTTCTTTCACTGCTGCTGATCCATTTTCTTCACTTAGTCCAGCTTCTCAATTTGCTCAGCACACAGATTGAACCATTATCATCAATGGATACAACCCTGACGCACACCTTACCTGATTCTAACACACGCAAGTCCCTCTTGTTCCAGCTGAGTGACTGGCGCGTGGGTTCTTGTACACAATTAAATATTCTAGAATCCTCATTCTTCACAATCTTATCTATAATTTGTTATGATCCAGTCTATTGCCTTTGCATAGTCAAGAAAATGTAAGTAAACACTTTCCTGGTATTCTTTGTTCCCAGCTCAGAGAGCAGACATCAGCAACGAGATCCCTCGCTCCACGTCCTCTTTGGAAGCCGGCTGGAATTTCTGGCAGGGTTTCCTTGCTTCTACTGCAGTAAATAACTCCCCCGTTAGTTCTTCCTGCTCATGGTCTGTCGCCCCTGGACACATCCCATCCACACCCATGAGACCAGCAGGGAGCAGATGCTCATTCCACATGGCTAATCGGTTCACACCCATATGGCTCTTCAACTGCTCAAAGGAGTGGGGACAAGATGTGACACTGTGTGTAATCTCTGCCGTTTCCCTATCCCAGAGAAACACAGGCCAGCGAGGTGAAGGGCTGCCTGCTTCCCACCAGGAAACTGAGCTGGAAGAAGGAGGGCAGTGGCCCTTCACGGCCTCCACAGACACCCCTCTTTAAGGGGGTCTTGCATGACTCTTAGCCGAAACACAGCCCCTAGTACCACTTCCTAAGAAACAACACCATGCTCAAAGCATTACCAGGAAGTTATTAGCAGATTTCTTTGAACTCCAATGTAAGTTTTACAAGAACCTTTGTTCAACAGAATGGCACGCTCGCTGCCTCACCCGCGCCATCTTCAGCACTGTTCCTATGCTTGAGTCCACTCTGGTGGTCACTTTCTTGGTGAGTCGTCCAACCTAGGGGGTTCATCTCCCAGCACCAGATCTGACAATACTGTGTTGTGAACCACAAAGTGTTCACTAGCTATTTTCAGGAGGAAGTCACCAGGCCTTTCTTCCTAGTCTTAGTTTGGAAATTCCACTGAAAGTTGACCACCATGAGTGATCCTGCTAGTATTTTAAATATGGGTGTCAGAGTTCCCAGCATCATCGAAACAGGCAAACAACCAAAGCCCAATAAATTGACAGGCAGGTGGTGGTTGCGAGAAAGAACAAGTTATACACAAAAGCTCAGTAAAAATGTTTAGAGACTTGCTAGGGTTGAAACTCTTGCAGCAAGGTCTTGTGGTCCATAATTCTTGTCTCACTTGGAGAAATGAGGCTCAGAGATGGGTGGTAGCGTGGCCAGGTTGCATAGCAGAGATGGACACAGAATCCAGGTCTGTTCACTCTCCTCCAGATAGTTTGGCCGTTAAAGCCTATTGTTATGTGCCACTGAGTTGGAACTGACTCATAGCTGACCCTCCAGTGAGTTTTCAGAGGCTGTAAGTTGCACGGGAGGAAACTGTCCATCTTTCTCCCACACAGCAGCTAGAGAGTTTGAACTGCTTGTTTTTGGGTTGGCAGTGCAGCTCCTTCACCCACTAGGCCACCAGACCTCCCTTTTAAAGCCTAGTAATTCCCAAAATTTTTAGTATGTGACACTTTAACAAAACTCTTAGGAGAACATAGTGAAGAAATAAGGTTTGCTCTCTTGGTACCAGCAGCCAGGCAATCAAGAGACGAATTGCATTGGGAAAGTCAGCTGTCAGGGACCTCTCAAGAGTACTGAAGAGCAACGACGTCAGGCTGGAGACTAAGGTGTGCCTGATCCAGCTATAGTCTTCGCAATTACGTGCTATACATCGGAGAGTTAGACAGTGAATAGGGATGATAGAGAATTGATACCTTTGAGTTGTGGTACTGGAGAAGAGTGTTGAATATACCATGGACTGTTAGGAGAACAAACAGGTTTGTCCTGAAGAAGGTGAAGCCAGAATGCTCCTTGGAGTCAAGGATTCTGAAGCTTCGTCTGACATATTTTGGGCATTTTGCAAGGAGGGACTAGTCCTTGGTAAGGGACATCATGTTTGGGAGAGTGGAGGGACGGCACAGGAGAGGAAGACCTTCGATGAGATGGATCGATTCTGCGAGTGGAGTGGTGGGAATGAGTGTGTTTGAGATGGTGAGGTTGGCACAGGATAGAGTGCCGTTTAGGGCTCTTGTACATAGGGTCACTATGATTCGCAAGCGACTCGATGGCACATAACAACAACAACTGGAAGGAAAAGAAGATGGGGCTTGGCTGTGGCCCTGGATGGGGAAACGGAGATGGAAATGGTGCCCTGGGTTGAAGTTTAGGGTGAAGAGAGCCTCAGGGCATGATAAGGTGCCCCCTGCCTTGTCCTCAGAGTCACTCAAGTCACATGCCCTGACTGAAATTTACATCTTTAGAAAAATAAGGAGGGTTGGTCACTAATGGGCCTTTGAGAGTTGTCACCTGCATGCCAATAATTACAGAGCTTTGATGCGCTAATTCAGAGCAAGCCAGCCTCAAGCCCTGTGCGTCCTGGAAGGCTGACCCTCGCCGCCCTGCCCTGCCGCCCTGCGCTGCCTCCAGACTGGCAGCCTCACTATGACCTTGATTTCCACAGAGCTTTCCTGACAGGAACACCCTTGGGAAGAGGAAATCTGCCCTGATTTTTACTCCCTGTTTATTTATTTACATTTTAAAAAATTATGGTAAATATCACAGCTGTTGAGTCATCTCCAACTCATATTAACCCTCTACCGAGTTTCCACGGGTCTAAATTGTAACAAGGGGCGGGACTACCCAACTTCCTCCCCTGAAGCCACTGGTGGATTAGAACCGCTGGAAACTGAGTCTGGGTTCACAACAGCTCGCTATAGGCTGTGCCACCAGTGGTCCCTGTGCAGGGAACAGACAGGTAACAAAACACTTGCCACTCTGATAATCCTTACATATACAGTTTGCTCTTAAAATTTTATTTAATTTTTTTTTTAAGGAAAATGTTGGTGCAGATAGTTAACATCCATGATGAACAACAGAAAATGCCTGACGCTGAACCGGAAGCATTTCCTAGATGGGGAAACTGAGGCACTGAGTCAGGCACTGACTCAGGAATGAAACGTGTAGTCCTGCATCCTAGGAATTTACAGCCGAGGGTTAGGACTTTGTAAACCAAGTTGTTCCCTTGCTTAAATTCTTTTCAAGTGTCTTCTAGGGAGGCAACAGGCCGCCTAGACTCAGTTCAAATTCATTAGTGTTGCATTTGAGACCCTCTGTGAAGGACCAATGGAGCCCTGGTGGTATAGTATATAACATAGAGCTGCTAACAGAAAGGTCAGTGGTTCAAATTCACCAGTCGTTCCCAGGGAAAAGATTTACAGCCTCAAAAAGCAATGGAGGGCTGCTGTAAATTAGAAACAGCACGATAGTAGTAGGTTTTGGTGACATGGCTTTCAGGAGCCCTGGTGGCATAATAGGTTAAGTGTTGGGCTATGAGCCAAAAAGGTCAGTAGTGAACCCATTAGCTGCTCAGAGGGAAAAAGATGAGGCAGTCTCTTCCCATTAAGACAGCCTTGGAAACCTTGTGCGGATCACTACAAGATGGAAGGGCACTGGGTTGGGTGATATGGCTACTTTGGTTTCATCATCAATCTTTCCCCCTTGTGTCTCAATGGAGCTATTTCCTGCAGTACACACGGAAGGCTCTCTTCTCCGTCCACTTGACCAGTTTGCCTCCTCCTTCCTCCCAGCCTCGGGGCAGGGCTCTTTCTATGGCTGCTCTCAGTTTCAGTTGTTAACAACTTTAACTTTCTCAGCTCCAAAATCAACAATCTTGGCACTAGAAGCCAGGAAATCAAAAGATGACTTGCACTGGGGAGCTCTGCTCTCAGGGATCTCTCTAGAGTACAGAAGAACAGTGATGCCAGTCTAGACTAAGGTGTGCCTAATCCAGGCCATGGTCTTCGCAATTAATTGCTATGCACCCAAGAGCTGGACAATGACTAAAGATGACAGAAGAAGGATTGATGCCTTTGAGCTATGTGTGCTGGAGAAGAGTATTGAATATACCATAGTCTCACATACTTTGGGCATGTGGCCAGGAGAGACTGGTCCTTGGAGAAAAAACATCATGCTTAGAAGGGTAGAGGGACAGCACAAGAAAGGAAGACCCTGGATAAGATGTATTGACATGATAACTGCGGCAATGGGATTAGATGTGTAAGAATCAGTGAAACTGGCTCAGGATAGGGCAGGGTTTAGAGCTGTTGTACATAAAGTTGCTATGAGTCACAGAAGACTCGATGGCACATAACAACAACATTGCTGACCCACTCGTTTGTCTTTGTTTCAGAGAACTGCCTGACAGCAGAGGTGCACAGCAGGCATTCTGTGTGCCTGACATACCGTGGTGCTGTCATGTTGAGCAGAGGAAAATAAGGAGACGGGTAAGCAGAGCTTAAGAGAAGCTGAAAGAAGTTCCAAGTCCAAAGGATGAGAAAAGCACAGCCAGTGTGAACTGGGAAGTGCCCCGAGTTGAGAAGGGTCTTTATGGAGTCCACTTTGTTCTTGCTTCTGGCCTCCATAAGCCCCGACAGACTGAGCCCTGCCCTGATACGGTGTTCAGGTTAAGCATGGACACATGATATAAATCTGGCCAATGAGACAGGAGGACAAGTCTCCTGGCAATTCGGAGAGTGCCTCTTTCTCTTGAACACAGGCGTGAAAGGGGCCCTTATCAAATTTAGTATCTTAATGCTACATGTGACAGCTGGACCCCCAGCAGCTGTTTTGGTCCAGGAGGAAGGTGAGTCTAAGAGGAAATGATGATGGCCAAGTGGAAAGATGGACAGGCCCAGCACACTTGACGAGGTCAGTGAGCTGCTAAATCAACCTCCCTAGGTGCTGCTGCCCTCACTGTTGAAGCCTCTTTGATTTGGTTTTCTGTTACTTGCACCCAAAGGCACTCTCGCTAGTACAGTTTTGAAGGCCAGAATGAGTTTCCAGAGGAGGAGACCAGGGGGGGAAACATCTGAGCTGTTGCAGGAGCATGGAGCAGGGGCCCCCCTCTGGTGGGCACAAGCAGTTGAGTCCAGCTTAGCCAGAACCCACCATGGATAATTGGCAGCGGTAGGTACTGGGTGGCATCTCCAACTGCATTTCACGGCACTTTGTCTCCCACTGTCACTCTTCTATTAGATCTATTTGGAACATGTGAGTTTTATGCTTATGCTTTGGGGAGAGTGAATAAAAAATGAGATTTGAGGGAGGTGGGGGGATAAGGCTAAGTAAATAAATAGCACTCTACTCTCAGCCTTGGACAACAGAGCAACCGCCCTAATTTCTTTTTGTCAGAACAGAGATAATCCAATAATTAGGGCAGCAAATAGCATAACCCTGGCTAAAGCCATAATGAACCATCTGGCTTGAATCATTTAGGCTTATTCTAGGGATCTGGCTGTCAGAGCCGAGAGGAGCATAGTCAATGGTGGTTGGGTGGGGGGTGGTCCTGCCCCAGAACCTGGCCTCCCCCAAATGCACCAGCCAAGATTTCTGCACTCCCACATTTGGACTGTTTGCTCTCATTTGCTGAGGGGGTCTAAACCCGAGTGGGCCTCCCCTTGAAGGAAGGGGATGAGCTTGAAGGGGACCTGAACTGGCCTGGCTTAATCACACATCTTTTTCCATAAGCTCTTTTCTATGTCTTCATTACTGGTTTTTGTGGGGTGCACTGGTGACATGAGTGTGTCCAAACCACAGTTTAAGCTGACAAAGCTGTGTTGTCCAGGACCACCTTGCAGTGCTGGTCCCCTGTGATTCTGCGCCTTGCCAGGATTCAGCCCTGTTCCCCCACTGTACCCCAAAGGAGGAAGAGGCTGCTGGCCTGGAGCTTTGCCTTTCTGATTCCTTTTGCCTATGAGTTTAGGGATGGCCAAATTTCTCACCGCTTGTCATCAGAGGATCCTTGGTGCCACAGAGCAGGTGGTCTGCTCTGCCCTTCTCATTCCTCTGGCCCAGCATAAAAGATACTGCAAATGGGGGTTGGGGTGGATTTGCATTCAGGACAATGGGGTGATTGGTTTTTAGCCAGGGCCTCCCGCAAACGAGGGGTGCATTTTGCATGGGGTGCCAGGAGCTGGGGGTTGGAAAGATCCAGGACACAGCCCTGCGGGCAATAAGCTCTCTCGACCCAATTTCCCCAAGCTGGCAGAAAAGTGGAGGGGAGGACTGCTTCTCACAACCCCACGCCCGCGTGCAGGGCCTCAAGATGCCAGGTGCTGGCCAAGGGCTGTGGTCCAGGCCTGGAGAAAGTGCAGCGCAGGCAGTTTCCCCGCACAGGCTGGGCTCTGACCCGCAGCGACTACGACTCCTTCTCCTGGGCCTCCCAAAGTGGGGCAATGAGGGGTCTGCGCCCTGGAGTGGCACAGGTAAGCCTCTCTCTTTTCAGTTTCCAGAGGCGCATTTTAGGTGCCCGGAAACTCCCAGCCCTCGGCCGGTGTGAGCGCCCACGCCAGGCACAGCCAGCTTCGCAGCGCGGAAGAGAGGCCCGGGCAGCCTTGGCGAATGCCCTGAGGGACCCCCGCCCCACTGGAGCCGCAGGCAGGTGGGCCTGAGGATGGAGGCTGTTTCAGGTCGGAGAGAGAGGCGCGGCTGGGGTCGCGGCTGCGCTGCGGGCCTTGCGCTCAGCGTTCTCCTCCGTCCCCACCCCCAATCCGCGCAAAACGCTTCTGAGCCCGACTGCGACCTCTTCCCGCCTCAGTTTCTCCGCTAAACCCATGTCCGGCGAGGCAGACATCCCTAGGCACTGGAAAAGGTGTCCAGAACGTCCGCCAACCGGGCCTCAGCCCCGGAGACCCCAGCACTTGTGTGCCTCCTGGGGTTGAGGACTCAACCTAATAGGAGGGGGGCTGGGAGCGCCCTCGCGGGCAGGGGAGCGGGCGTAACAGGTGGGCGAGGTCGGCGGCTTGAGCAAGCGCGCCGCAGGGTCCACAGATGAAAGAGGAGGCTTCGCCAAGGTTTTTCCAAAGGACAAGGGGCCGCACGATCCTCCTGGTCCTCGGCCCGCGCGCCGGCAGAGTCGCCGCAGGGCCCACCCCTGAGCCGGCCCTGCCCCAGCCCCGGACTCTCCCCCACTCGTCCAGCCCCGACCCCCAGAGGCAGTGCCAGCCCGGAGCGGACTCGCCCAGCAGAGACCGACCCGGCGGCCGGCAGCAACTGGTGTCTCCCCGGGCGCAGCTCCGCCCTTCCCAGGAACAAAAGCCGCCGCCCGCGCCCGAGCTCCCAGCAGGCAGACCGAGAGGGGGCGCGGCGTGGGTTATGGGGAGCCTGACCCCGGATACAGGACACCCGCAGGGGGCGCCCCCTAACTTTCCACCTCTCCAGTCTGGGCGGGTGGGACGCCGGGTTTGGGTCTGCAGAGCGCGCGGGGAGCGCAAAGACCAGGCGAGCGAGGGTGCCGCCCCTGAGAGGGGGGATTTGCCGAGGGGAAGCGAGAGGGACGCGCGGGAACCCCGGGGGCGGGCGAGGGCAAGGAGGGCGCCCCGAGCCGCGAGCTGGAGAGGGCCGGGAAGTGGGCCACTTGGAAACTTACTGCAGTCGTCGGACTCGTAGCCGTCGGCGTCCGGCTCATCCTCGGGCGGCTTGGCTGGTGGCCGTGCTGGGCTGGGGCCGGGGCTGGGACCCGGGCTGGAGCCATAGGCTCCGAAGAGTTGGTCGACATCCTCGTCCTCATCGCGGGCGCCGTCGGACGGGCTGCGGCGGCCGGCACTGGCCGCAGCCGGGCGCGCGGGGGT
>NW_006399844.1:10953933-10992913 GCF_000299155.1 Elephantulus edwardii | reverse complement strand
GGGCCCAGTTCGCGTCACACGGTAGCAACCGAGCCGTGTGAGTGCGCGGGCTGCGCGGGCGGCGCGGAGCGGAGCGAGCCTAGCGGCGCCACACTCACTCGCGCTCGCCCCGGCGCGCACCCCGGCCCAGGACCCCGCGCGCGCGCGCACACACACACACACACACACACACGCACACACACACAGACACGAGGCCGGGCAGGGCCACCAGGGCGCGTGCCATTCACTCGCACTCACTGGTCAAGCAGGAAGCGGAGCAGGGACCCCCTAAAGCCCCCCAGGCTCACGTTCTCACCCCTGCCAGCACAGGCTGGACTCTGGTCACTTTCACAGGACGCACGCAAGTGTACAAAGACACTTGGAGCTTACACAAACGTGTGCAGAGACAGTTGAGATCCATGCCCTCTGGCTCATAGCTGCAGGACACACACAATCATGTGTACACATACGTGGTAGAGGTTGTTGGAGGATGCTGTGCACACCAACCTTAACACACACACATACGCACCATTTAATAAGATAACACATACACATAGAGGTATCAAGGATATCCAATGCACTGCTTCCTATGCCCCTAAGCAAGCCTAGCAGGACACACACATAGGAGTGATTGGGGTACCCAAAGACACCTCCCACTACATACATCCCTAGACACGTAGCCACACTAGGAGGAAATGTAAGCAAGAGTGTGCCTTGTAGAGTCTGCCTACATCCTCCTCTGTTGACTAAGCCTCTGTAGCCTCAGGTAAGTTCCTCTCTGGAGCAGTGATAGGTTTGAAGTACCCAGATCTCTAACCAGGGCTGGAATCAGGGGGGATAGGGTCGGCAGGTCTGGGAAGAGGTGACCTTTCTGGTGCCTGATGATTCAGGCTGAGGTGGACCAGCAGGGTGTGGCCTACCCACCTGCTCAGGCCTCAAGAACAGATAATGAAACAAATCCCAGTAGACAGCCCTGCTCAACTGCTGTCTGTCTTTCCGGGAATCACAGAGCAGTTGGGAAAAGCTGTTGTTGTACAGGTGTGTCCCAGAAAGCCCTGAACCTGGATGGAATCCTGCTGACTTGTTGGCTTCCACTGATTGTCAGAGCTATTTATTTTTTTGGACAAGTTCCTTATGGGGGTGTGAGTGAGGGACCTCAAGCCTGTGCTGCCTTCCTCGTAGTTCCTGCAGCAACAAGAGGTCTTGCTACCACTTTCATGATTCTGGGTAGAACCTCAATTTCCTCAGCTCTGAAATGGGTTCAGTATCAACCCTATGGCATTGCAGTGACCCCTTCATCTAGCATAGAGCATGGCAGGGCTGACTTTCCCTTCTGTGGTTTTTTTTTTTTTTGGAGATGAGACTTTGAAAGAAATAATAGTGTGTTCTATGCCATCTCATGGAAAATGCTGAGTTGGTGGTGACAGGTGAAAACTATGTAACAATATTCCAAGAACCTTCATAGAATCATTTTAGTTCGTTTCATGCATGATCCCAATTGGTAGGCAGATGTCCTGCTCCCATTTTGCAGGTGAGGCTATTGAGGCTTATAAAAACAAAATGACCTGCCTACAGTGACGATTGGCTGGTGGCAGAGCTGGAAATAGATTTGAGATTTCCAATCTGAAATGCCATCAGATCTCAAGGGCATTGGAACAGAGCTGGAACCCTAAAGCTTCTTGGATAGAGATTACCTGAAGGAGGAAGAGGAGAAGAGATAGTGAAAAGAGAACCTCAGGGATTATGGCGGGAGTGAATTGGCCGACGGTCCCTTACTGGCCCTCTAGGATCCTGATGGAAGGAAAAAGAGAAAAATGCAGCCCTCTCAAGAGTCAAAGGCCAAGAAAGGACAGAAGAGCCTGGGAAGCTAGCCTGGCACAGTGGGTTTCCCATTTCCAGGAATGCTTAAGGGGATTAGTCCTTAAATAGGCACAGGAGTGACTTTTTCTGTGCCAGAGGTGGCTGCATCACGGAGTGATTATATAATGATACGTGTATTAAAATGCAGACACCTAACCATCTTTTCATAATTCCTTCATTGAGTGTGTTGTTACCATTTGACAGCTGAGGAAAAGGAGGTTTCTAAAGGTCAAGTGACCAGCAAGAGGTAGACCAGGGTGGAGCCAATGAATGACCCCTGACCCTGTGTTGCTTTCAATGCGAAGAGGCCATTGCTGTATCTGCTGGGGAGGGAGCAGGTCAGCAGATCTTTCCCCTCCTCTCTTGACCTTTTGTGGGGTTGACTGCTCAGAGAATTCACTCACAGCTACTGGCTTCGCAATTTCTAGAAAATGGGATCAAATGCTAGTGTCTACCTCCTTCTTCTAATTCTGTGTGACTTTGGGCAGGTGGCTTACTTAAGGCCTCATTCTCACTTGTGAAAAGGAGAGAATAGGAACCCCCTGGTAAGGATTAAATACAAGGATAGCCATAAAGTGCTCAGTCCATTGTCTGGTGTGTAACAGCTAGTTGCTGCGAGGTGATTCTGACTCACAGTGACACGGTGACATGAGTGTTTCAGAGAAGAATTGTATTCTGTAATAGTTTCATATGTGATACCTTTCAGAAGCAGACATCAACCCTTTCTTCTAGTGCCTGTGGGTGGATTTGAACCACCAACCTTTTAGTTAGTCTCTGGGCACATAACCGTTTGCACCAAGCAGGGACTCTGGCATATAGCAAGCATTCAGAAAATTGTAGTTCCTAGTGTGAACCATCAACCTGTGTGCCTACTTCAGTTTTCCAGTGGTGAAATGCAATTGGCTATCCTCTCTAAATACCTAAAGAGCAAGGGTAGTATCAGTTTAAAGACTAAGGTGCGCCTGATTGAAGCCATGATTTTATTTTTCCAGTTGCTTCGTAGGTACCTGAAATTTGGACAGTGAAATAAGGATGACAGAAGAAGAATCAATCCCTTTGAGTGGTGTTGGGGGAGAGCACTGAATGGACTGCCAAAAGCACAACAAACAAGTCTGACTTGGAGTAAATGCAACCAGGGTACTCCTTAGAGATAATGATGGTGAAACTTCCTCTCACATACTTTGGTCATGTTATCAGGAGGAAGAAAGGTAAAGCTGGGAAAGTTAGACGATCAGCAAAAGAGGAAGACGGATTGACACAGTGACTATAACAATGGACTCGGGAGACAGTGGGATGGAATTGGGTAGGGCGGGGTTCAGAGCTGTTGTTTATAGGGTTGCTATGAGTCAGAGTCGATGCTAGGGTACTTTACAACAACAACAACAACAACCACCTTCTCCCTGTCTGCAGTCAGGACCAAGTGAGAATGTTGAGGAGTACACGGAGAATATAATACACTTGCCCGGGCTGACAGTCGCTGGCATTTGTGGGATCTTAAAGCAGTTGGACGTGTCCAGGCCACATCAGTTGTGTTGCCTTGCTTTCTCTGCGTTGTGGTGGGCGGCTCTGCAGCTGGACTAGCTCTTGGCAGTTAAGTGGGTCAAGTCAGCTCCCAGGCCCTCCGTGGCCTCACTTCTTCCTCACTGACTTCTCCCACTTTCTCAGAACCTCTTGGGAGGTCCCTTCCCAAGGAGATAGCAGTGTCTCCACCCCTGGGCATCTGCACCACCACGCTGTCCATTCACAATACAAAGACCCCTCGGTGTGGATTTGGATTTTGGCATCAGGAAACTGCCTGAACCAGCATCCTCAGGGTATGTTTCTGCCCTGTGAAGGTGCTAATGGTTTAATGGAGTCACTGTTCACACGTGTGCACACACTCCTGTTGCTAACATCTCTCAGTATTTAATGATTTTTAACTAGGAAGATGAGACTCTGTCTTGAGGGGTGTTGGAATCCTCGAGCTGTTTTGGTGAACCCCCTGGAGAGCTGAGTACAGCCGCTTTGCATACTGTGACCTCTTTCCTGGCTGAGAACCTACCACTAAAGCCTGTCCTGTCAGTGGGTGACGTGCATTTTAGAGAGATGACCTCCAAGAGGCACTCGGCTAGGTGTCCTTGGTTGGTTCGTGTCTGCACCTATTCGGGGGGGGGGCATCCATGGCCTTGACTTAACACGCACCCCCACTTTCCACCCTTCCCTGATTCCTGGAGGAGCTCTCGGGGTGCGTCATGCTGTGCAGGTACCTTCTCTGTATTAATGGGTATTTTTAACCCAAAGGAGAAGCTGATGGAGGATTTCAAGCATGGTTGCAGGTTGATGGAAAGAGCCTTCCAGAGGCTCTTGACCATGCATTTATTTATGAATTCACATTTCGACAAATATTTATTGAGCACCTATCCTGTGATGGGCCCATGCTGTGTTCTGCAGGGGCCCTGGTGGTGAACGAAGCTCTGTTTCCCCTCCCCGCTCTGAGATTTTAGGTGGCGGAGGGTCAAACAGGCAGGACGTTAGCCCTGTCTTCTTGTTTGTGTACGCAGAGGCCTGGGCGTGGGCAGCTTTGTGGACCGCTGACGCAAGCCAGCCAAATTAAGTTTTTGCAGTATAGCTCGTGGCGGCTGAGAGGCAAACTTGATGTATTAAGCGATATTAAAAATGCAGCTCTTTCTGATAATTTATTATGCACATTCTCATAAACACATTACACTCGTCACAGTACATTTACTAGTGCCAGACCTACCAGTGGGGGAAAGTTAACACTTACCTAATGATGTTGTTCTGCAGACGACAACTGTTCTGGCAAAGCAGCAGCGAGCCAGATGGCTCAGAGAGAGGCTTCTGCCCTTTGGGGACAGCTGAACAACCTGTGCAGACCACGAAGCTGTACGCCCCTCACCCCGCCCACCCACCCTTCTTGACTTCCAGCTGAGGAAACAGGCTTCAAGCAAGAGAAGACTGGCTGGAAGCTACTGGGGCAGAATTAGGAGCTGAGCCCAGGTGCCTTTCGGTCATCTACCATTTTTATTATGTTTTGAGCAAAGGTTTACAGAGCAAATTGGTTTTTCGTCCCATCACACTCATATACATGTTTAGTTTACAACATTATTTATAATATTCATAATGCACTTTCCCCACTCCCTCCTTGTGATTCTCATTTCCACACATCCTTCTGTACTACCCCTTCCTGCCTCCAGACCTTTATCCTGGGGCACATATTGCTCTTTTGACCATATGTGTTTGGTTATTCTATGTTGTGTTTTCCTGGTGTTACTGGTTCCTAGTCTCAAGTGAACTAGTTAGCCTGGCTTTTATTGTCAATTGTCAACAGTTTTGTGCTGATTATACAGATTGCTGTCGATTAGGTTCCAACCCATGGTGATCCCACATGTGTCAGAGCAGATGATGCTCCACAGGGTTTGCAAGGACTGCTTTTGATGACCAGAAACCACCCACCTGTCTCTAGGTGGACTTGAACTTCCTCTCATTTAGCAACTGAGAGTGTGAACTACCACCCAGGGACTTGAACCCAGGTGACCTGTAGCATTGCGTTCTTTTTTTTTTTTTTTGTATATTCAATCATTTATTCCTCACAGATACTTTTTCTAAAAAACACAGATGGTGACTGCACACATGTACCTCACCAGATGGACTGCACAGGAATCAGATTGACTACATCTATGGAAGGAATCATTGGAGAAACTCAGTATCCACAGTCAAAATCAAACCAAGCATAGGTTATTATGGTTATCACAAAAGTCCACAATTAAGGTTGCATAGTGGAATGTACTTGGGGTGGTGGGAGGGGTGCAGGGGGATTGTGTACCAGGGAGGGAGTCTTTCTTTTACTTTTGAAAGAGAGGAGCGAACTGGGGGGCGAGGGGAGAGGGCTGAGCAGGGAGAGAAGTGCAACAATTAATGAATAGAAATCCAAATTCTCTGTAAATGTTCATTAAAATTATTTTAAAAAAATCAAACCAAGCACTGACAATGGAGTAGACCATCAATTTCTCATGTGCAAGTTCAAGTTGAAGTTGAAGAAAATGAAAACAAGTCCCCAAGAACCAAAGTACAACGTAGGGTCTATTCCACATGAATTGGACAATTATAACCAGTAATTTTCTTGCTAGGTCTTTGGAATTTTTCTCTATGTAGGATGATATTATCTGTAAATGGAGATAGTTTTACTTCCTTTTTGGCAATTTGGACATCATTTCTTTCCTTTTCTTGTCTTACTGCTCTGGCTAAGCCTTTCAATACTAACAGTAGTGCCTGTTGTTGTTGCTATTAGGTACTGTTAAGTCAATTGCAACTCTTAGCAACCCTACAAACACAGACAGAAACCTTGCTCTATCCTACCCCATCTTCACAATTTTTGCCATGCTCAATCCCATTGCTGTGGTTGGTCAAACTATCTTACTGAAGGCAACTCTTTTTTATTGACCCTCTATTTTTCCCAGCATCATGATTTTCCCCAAGTACAGAAGCCTCCTGACAATATTCCCAATGTATGTGAGATGAAGTTTCACCATCTTTGTCTCTAAGGGACACTATGATTGCATTTCCTCTAAGACAGATTTGTTTGTTCTTTTGACAATCCATGGTATTTTCAACACTCTTCACCATTACCACACTTCAAGGACATCAGTTCTTCTTTCTTCATCGTCCAGCTTTCAGATGCATACAAAGTAAATGAAAATACCATGGCTTGGATTAGTCACAATTTAGTCTTTGACATCCCTGCTATTTAACACTTTAAAGATATTGTAATAGCAGATTTGTCCAGTGTAACACATCTTTTTATTTTTTAATTGTGTGTGTGTGCTTGCCATCAAATCAGATCTGAGTAGTACAGGAGGGGATTGCCCCTCCTTCTCCAGCAGAGCATCATCTGGTGGATTTGAACCACACACCTCTGGGATTGTAGTGCAGCTTCTTGCCACTAGGCTACCAGAACTCCCCATCTTTTGATTTCTTGACTGCTGTTACCATGGGTGTTGTGGACCCAAGAAAAAGAAAATCATTGGTAACTTCAATCTTTCTCCCGTTTATCATGATGGTGCTTATTGGTTCAGTGTTGAGAATTTTTGTTCTTGATTGTTGAGATGTAACACACATTGAAGGGTATAGGTTTTTTAAAAATCTTCTTCAGTAGGTGCTAGCATTGCGTTCTTGCCCCCTCCCCCCCACACTTGCCCCAGGTCAAGGACCAGGCTGCCCGATTGGAAAGGGCCTGAGGTGAGAGGCACTTCCCAGGAAAGACTTAGCCCAAATGAAGCTGTCTCTGGAGGGGGATCAGATGCCAGGGAGGGATAATGCTGAATCCTCGGGAAGTTCCAGAAATAACCTGTGGAAGGAGAAGAGTATAGCCTGAGGCTTAGCTGGCAGGATGACGCAGTCCCCTCCAACAGGCTTAGGTGGTCTCAGCCCAGGGCAGGAGTGGGGGCAGGTCTGTGCATTATACCTAGGTTAGAATGGACTGGGATTCCACACAGTCACAAACGCTCCCTCCAACACGCAGGGATTGATGATGTCGCCCAGAAGCTATTAGCAATGAGAGCAGTGATTTCCCATTGTACCTCTTGATTCTTGAACTTTTCCGTCATTCATATGAAAAAGACCTAGAGTGTGGTGTAAACGACCTGCCTTCTGCTGGAAAATACAACCCCGGATCATCAGTTTCCACACGTGGTGACTTGATGGGGCAAAGTCCGTGTCCATCTGGTTTCAAGGCTGTGACCTTTGTGGAAAATGATCATCATCTCCTTCGCATGAGGAGCGGCTGGTGGGTTCAAACTTTGGCCTTTCGTTTAGCAGCCAGGTGGTTAAAACATCACACTACCAGGACCACTTCAGAAAGAAAACATTACAGATGCATTTCAAATAGTCTATTGCTCCCCCCTCAAAGTGAGCTCAGTCTTGAATTTGGTAATTTGGCCCACACATTGATTTTTTATTTTGTAGGGTCACTCAACTTGTATGAGTCGTACTCAACTTGACACATAATAACATATGTGTATATATAAGCTATAATATTGTTTTGCATGCTGTTGTGTTCTTTCCATAAAATAAACATTACAAAATTCACTATGTTTTTAATTGTAAAATACACATTACAAAATTTGCTATGTTAACTAATCATTTTTTTGGTCAAAGATTGAAATTTTATTGTACACTCCTTAAGCACCCATAGTATCAGCAGTGAAGAAATCAAAAGACAAGACGGCATTGGATAAAATTTGTGAAGTAGTTGTTTAAAGTGCTAAAGGAACAAGATACGAGTTTAATTACTCATATTTGCCTGATCTAAGCTCTGGTATTTTCAATTGCTTCTTATGCATCAGAGTTGAACAGTGAATGAGGAAGATCAAAGCAGAATTCATATCTTTGAATTGGGTTGTTGAAGAGTACTAAATATACCATGAACTGCCAAAAGAACTAACAAATCTTATCTTTGAAGAAGTGTAACCGAACTGTTCCTTAGAGGTAAGGATAGTGAAACTTTGTCTTACACACTCTGAGTATGTTTTTAAGAGAGGTTATTTCTTGGAAAGAGACATCATGCTGGAGACCGTAGAAGGTATGTATGTGAAAGAAAGATTCAATGAGATGGATTCACATAGTGACTGTAACAATGGCCAGAAGCATGAGGATAGCGAGACCGTGAAGATTTTGCAAGATAAGGCAAGGTAGCAATCTCTTATTCATAGGGTTGTTATGATTTGCAGTGGACTTCAGGGCATCTAACACAAACAACTATTTAGGGAATTCTAGTGACTCGTTTGTGGGAAGTTGAAATGTTAACCATTTTTGAGTGTACAATTCAGTGGCATTAGTACATTCACAATGTTGTATAATCATTACTACCTATTTCTAGGGTTTTTTTTTCATCACTCCAAACAGAAACTCTCTACCCACTAAAACAGTAACTCCCTACAATAACTTTCTCTCCCCTTATCTCTCTCTCTCTCTCTCTCTCTCTCTCTCTCTCTCTCTCTCTCTCTCTCTCCAACTCCTGGTAAACTCTCGTTTCTGTCTATGAATCGACCTCTTCAGATCCTCAGTGAGATGGATTGGCACAACGACTGCAGCAATGGGTGTAAGCTCAGCAGAGACGGGGGCATGGACCAGACCGGGTTTCCTCGTGTTGTGCATAGGGTCGCACTTAATGAGAACCCACGTGACAGCACCTCACAGCCTCAAGAGATCCTACATCCATGCGAAACCCTACAGTTCTTGTTCCATTGTGCCTGACTTAGTTCACTTAGCAATACTGCTTCCAAGGTTAGACTATGTGGTAGCATGTATTAAAACTTAATTCCTTTTTATGGCTTTATAATATTCCAGTATATATATATATAGCATTTTGAGTATTCCTTCATCTGCCTATGAACACTTGAGTTGTTTTCATCTTTTGACAATGGCAAATAAATTTTTCAGTGAATGCTGGTGTGCAGATCTGTGTGAATTTCTACTTTCAGGTCCTTTGTTTTGAGGGTATATGTCTAGGAGTGAGATATTTTGCAGATCTTAGAACAACATAAGTGGCATCATGTTCTACGTATTCTTATTAGGTTTTAATTTTCTCTTACGTGAGATCTATTCCTGTTGAAGCCTGCAGCTGTTACTTGTTTCCATGACTATGCAACAGTCAATTGTGTGAAGACATTACAATTGTATTTCTTCTGTTGATGGATGTTTAAGTTGATTCTCATGCTTTGCTGTTATAAACATGCTGTAGTGGATGCTTTTCCCTCTTCTGTCCTATTTGTGGGAGAGTGTCTTTAAAACGTCCTGGATAGAGACTTGATAAAGAACGTTGGAATCGTTAGCTGACCAGACAATGCCAGACTGCACTTCAAAGTGGCTGTCACAATTTCCACTTCCACCATCAGATCTGAGAGTTAAGCTTCCTCCATATACTTATCAACACTTGGCATTTAATATACTTAAAAAACTTTTCTTGTCTGATACATAATTTTTTCTTCTGACTAAGGAGGCACAATTTCACTTCCCCTGCAAAAGGTGGGCCTGCTACAGTGTAGCAAATTGAAAACTGAAGCGCCTCTATCAATAAGGGGTTGGTTAAGTACGTTATGATTTATATGCACAATTAATGCAAACATTGAAAAGAATGTGTGAACTGATGTGGAAAATATATTAATTTCCCGGTGCACTAAAGAGCTTTTTCATCTCTAAGATTCATTGTTTAAAAAAATGAGAGACATGCCATGGTGTTTTCCTTCTGCATATACATAGAAGGATCCACACATAGATGCATATTTTATATATACAGGCATAGATAACTTCTGAAAAAGTATATAGAAAATGAGTAAGAACAGTTGAGGTGGAAAGAGAATTGGGAGACAGGGACATTTCTGCTCAGTGAATTTTTAGCACTTAAAGGACTTAGATGAGCTCTGGTGGCTTATTAATAAAGGAATTGCCCTGCCAACCCAAAGACGCACAGTTTGAATCCCCCAGCAGCTCTGTAATTAATTGCCTCTAAAAACCCACTGGAGGGTCACCCATGAGTTGGTTCCAATCTCCACAGTACACAGCAACAATGTACTTATTACCTATTAAAATAATGAACTCTGCTTTGGAACAGATGAGGGGAAGAACGGTTGGAAAGGAATATATAACTAGGCATTATATATATGCCAACAATCTGGAACAAGAGGTGCATTGCAAAGTGGGCTGGGAGAGGGGGAAGGGAAAGGTTGGGCAGAAATTGGGCAACAAAGAATGAACAAAACCCCAGCCTTTCTGTAAACTTTCCTAAACATCACAATTTAAAAAATGTAAATAGAAAAAATATTATTGCAGGCATTCATTAAATATGTGAAATTATAATTAATTTTGTTGCTAATATATAATATTAAATTAATTTGTTTAAAAAAGCTCACAATGAAAATACTTATTGCAATATTAAAAAAGATATTAATCATGTACAATTTTGTGATTCTGAATTTCCAGCCTGGGAGGCTCATTATAATCACAGTTCTCTCGTGAGGATGGGCCAAGCTCGGAGTCAGGACAGTGGGTCCACCAGGCATGACTCCCCTTGGAGGGGAGCTGTGACTCCCTGAGTTCTCTTCTGTGGAGGAGATGCCAGTGGCAGCCTGAAGGTGACCCCATAGCTGAGGGCTGCCTGGCTTTTGTCCCCGTCAGCCTGCAGCCCTGTGCAGCTCTAAACTTCCCTCCTCATCACCTTATCTCATTGCTGTCATGTCAGGACCAGCTCATAGCTGAACCAGGAAGTTCTGAGGCTGTAAGTTGCACAAGAGGAGATTGCTCATCTTCCTCCTGAGCTGCTGATGGACTCGAACTACTGGAGAGATACAATCTTTGGATGAACAGTGCAACTGTCTACAGACTATGTTACCCGAACTTCCCTGAGTTCCCCATGTTTGCATCCATCCCTGCCTCCATCTCAGCTCTACTCCATACCTTTGACATCTTACTTCTCTATAAACAAGCCTTCTAGGATTGGGCTTCTCTGACTGTTGTGAAATGAATTTCTCTATGTGGCCCTTGTCTTGGCTTCTTGGGAAAAGCAGCTTGATAGCTTTCCACCCTAAAACCGGAAGAGTTTTCCTTATCTTAGTTTTCTACCCTAGAAGATTTGCTACTCTCCTTGGGTAAACTGTATCCAGCTGCAAAAGGAGCAGAAACAAAGTGAGAGTGGCCAAGTCTGACTTCTGCCCGCTTTATAAAGGGGAACTGTCCCCATTAACAACATCCATAGCACCATAAAAATAGCTACATAGTCAGTCATGCCACCCCACATCCTCCTTCACTTATATCTTCCAATCATTGTATCCAATGTTCGTTACAAGACTCACAGACTTTACTCACAGTTGTGGGGTTTATTAGAGAAATAGGCTGTAGAGTGAGCGAGGCAAAGGTCTCTCACAATCAAGTCCACATTTAGTCCAGCAGACTCAAGCCAGATTAACAAAACATAATTCCTCAATTAGTTCAGACAGTTTCTCAGTCAATAAGTGAAAGTCTAGGTTCAGTTCAGCAGCTCAAGTAAACTTCTGGTTTCCTCAATCATCCAGCAAACTTTATCTCAGAGCAGTTATAAGTCAGCTTCAGTCATCCAGCAAGCAAAGCTTTTAACTGTGGCCTTTAGATCCAGGATTTCTCAGGTTGCACCTTGCTACAGGCTCTTCAATAGCAGTGCTACAGTCTCTTCATCCCTCTCCACCATCATACTGCCTTCTCTCACAGTTTGGTGAGCACTCTGTTATACTGGTCTCACAGCTGTTGATGATTTGTAAGACCGTGAGTCTGCAGTTAAGGTAGCTGGAGACCATGCCCCACAAATGGGGGCTAATGCAATGTCCAGTAAAGCTAATTTTTAGTTTTTGACAGCACAAACTTGTTTTGATACTTTTGTGTGTGTGAGAGAAAAATAATGTATTTAGAATCAGCCAGCTGGACTGTTTAAATGATCCCAATTTTGGCTGTGGATGCCCTTCAGGACTGCCTTCTCGGCTTTTAACGCCTTTGCTCTGGCTTCAGTTTTGGGAGGGACAGGGGCTTCTTCACTTTTAGTGCCATCTTCATCTGTTTTGATACTTTTTATCTGGTCTGGGCGGCAGCCTGTCCTATCATTGGCATGTTTAAGAAGCCAACAGAATACGCAAATAAAGTTACTATGGTCTACTATGCAAATGAAGTGTCTGTGACTTACCAAGAGGAAATTGATCAATTCTTGGCCCTGGTGGGAAGGACATGACTTGGGATTGACAAGGAGTGTGTATGCATACATATACATATACATACATATACATATATATATACACATATATCTATATATATGCATATGCAACTAACTCCACAAGGTTTTTAAGGCACAAAAAAGCAGGGGGCGGAAGAGCAGAGAAGGAGAGGAGGCAAGGGAAACCCTAAAAGAGTCGTAACACAGTTCAAAGTCTGTAACTGTGAAGACAGTGAGAGGCCAGCAGGCATCTGCAGCAGAGTTGGTGGTGACAGGTGGCAGGGCTGAGAGACGCTGGGAGTCTGTCCTGCCCTGAAGAAGGGTGATTTTGCCACATGCTTCCGGATCCTGATTCCGAGTTGTAGCCTTTGATCTTATTGCTATTTTATACTCTATCACTTCCTCAATAAACAGTTCACTCAGTTAAGTAACTTCAAGTGTGGTCCATAAACTGTGTGTGGCCCTTAGAGTGGATTATTGAGTCCAGAAGAGAAGCAGTACAGTGGGAGGCACGGTTGGTGTCAGGACTGGCAAAAAAGTTGGAGTGTGGAGGAATGTTTGACCTCTGACCTATGGGAAACAGCTTTGGGATGATTCTGGTCATTTTTCCTACTGAAGTTGGGTACTGACGCTATGTGTTATGTTCTTACATTTCACCTTAGCCTTGCTCCCTCCCTCTAGTCCTCTGAGGTTCCTGCCCGAGTGTTCACCATCATACTCTCTGTGCCCTGACATTCCTGGTGTTTTGTCGTCCCATGTGGGAACCCTTCAGTCCCTGGACTGCCTGACCTCCTGCAGCCATGTTATCCATGGCACTATTTCAGCCACCATCTCCCATGGCTCTAAGCCTGGCCCTACCAAGCCCTGAAGCAATTCTGCTTCCTAAATAACTCTTGCAGTCCTGCCTGCGAAGGAGGTCAGACACCAGAGAGGGGAACCAAGTCTGTAAGAGTAGACTCTTCCACTGACCACATAGGGAGGGCCCAGTCCCTCCTCCACCTCTTGCCCACTAGTCTGTTACCCTTCACTGGCCTAGACCCTCTGACAGCCCCAGGGTCTTGAGAACATTTGTTCTCAGATCAAGTTTAAACTCCTCCACCAAGCAGACTAGATCCACATACCCACACCACAGTCATTTATGAGCTAGTACTTCATCTGGGACCCATGCTGTCATGCACTCCATGTTTTTATATTCTTTAAATTGGCTCATTTTAAAATGCCTTAAAGCCCTTTTTCTTCAGTGCACAGCAAAGATTGTAGTGTTGCCCTGGGCCACCGTCCTGCCTGCCTTTGCAGGTACTGTAATAACAAGCTGTACCGAGTCTCCTTCTGCCTAGACATCCCTGATGTCAAGAGCCACATCTTCTTTGATCTGAGTCAGAAGAAGGCAAGAATGGGTGGGCTCACACTCTGTGGCCAATGGTCTCTGATGGGTATGAGCAGTTCTCGTAAGAAGCCCAGGAAGATGCCTGTATTTGTGCCAACAAGTACTTGGTGGAAAGTGTGTGAAGGATGGTTTCCACATCCAGGTAAAGCCCCACTCTTTCCATGTCATCTACATAGACAAGATCTTGTCCTGTGCTGGGCTCACAGGCTCCAGGTAGCTCTGCCTAACGGTAACACCTGTGGGAATTCATGTGCTTGTTATAGGTCTATACTACTTAGTGAAAGAATATTACAATGATTTTTTTTACAATGAAATATTTTGCAGTAAGAAAAGCAAGGTTAACTTTCCCAAGATCTCCTAACAAGAAAGGAGCAGAGCCAGGATTTGAACCCAGGTTGTCTGCTCCAGATTACATGCTATTGACTCTTACTCTCTGTAACAACCCTGCTGTGTTCGTCCTTGTCACCCAAGTCCCTCAGACAGGCTGAGTTTGTCAAGCACATTTTAGCTGATGTTAACAGAGCATGATTCTTGGGAGATGGTCAGGTCTAGTTGAGGTTTGCTCCACACTTTCATGCAGTAACGCCTGCGACCTTGGGCTGGCCCCCTGCTGCCCCATAGGACAGTGACCTGGGTCAGCAGGGGTTGGGGGGCATCCCACTTACCCTTTCTCAGTGAGCTCACATCTCCCTTCCCTGCCCTGCCTGCTAGGGTCTCTGCCTCCCTTCCACTTCAGGTCTTCAGATGGAGCTGGATCTTGACCTTGGTCCTGAAACATTCCAGGCTGAGAAAGAGGCTGCCGGGTGATGAGGATAGAATGGGAAGGCTGGGGCTCCGGGCAGAGGGCACAGGACACACTGCCATGAGAAAGCGCTCATTGCACTGAGCCTGGCTGGGACTTGCTGTGTGAAGAAGGGGATGGGATTGGAGGAGGGCTTCAGGGGACAAGGTGGCCTTATTGAGAGTGTCCCCTGGCCTGTCACTCTCCTGTCACAGCCTTCAGCATCTCCAGGACTCTGCAACCTTCACCTCACCCCTGCTTCCTGAGCCCACATTTGTATGGCTTTGCTTGGGTTACATTTGGAGTCCAAGACTCTGCAAACCTTAGAGCTCAGCCTGCACCCCTACCCAGCAGCCCAGGCCCAATGCTTCTGGCTGCCCTCTGACGAGCAGTTGCTGCCCTCATCCTGTGCTGACCACCTGGCACACTCCCTTACCCCCTTCCATGCCCTCCTCAGGTGTCACTCCCACCCCCTCCATGAAGCCAGCTCAGAATCTGAGTCTACATTGTCACTATAGGACTTACGGAGTCAAACTTGATGTACCTTCAAATCCCCTGGGAGATTCTCAGCCCACCCCCCCATTTGTCTTCCGTTTAGGCTTTAGAGCTGGGCGTTTTATTGTTAGGTGCCTTTGAGCTGACTACAACCCAAGGGGAGCCTCTAAATAATATGTCAGCACCTTGCCCTATCCTGCGCCATTGTAACAGTCACTGGGTCAATCCATGTCTTTGAAGGTCTTCCCCCTTTTCACTGACCTTCTATTCTCCCAGCATAATGCCTTTTTCTAAGGACACCCCCGTCTGACAGCTTGCCCAAACCATGTGAGACCCAGGTTTCACCATTTTTGCCTCTAATGTGCACCCTGGTTGCACTGCTCCAAGACAGACTTGTTTATTCTTTTGACAGTCCATGGATTCTTCAGTACCTTTCCAACAGGAATCGACACCATTTTCTTTTGATGAAGCTGTCCAGCAAGTAGAACCTCAGCAAGCTTGGTGCATCATTGTTGGCATGGACCCCAAGGCCCAGAGACACAACCTGCCCAAGGCCACACAGTAACTCTGAGGTCGAGCCAGGGCTGCAGGCTGCGTGCCTCTCCTGCTCCCTCCGCCTGCACAGGGTCCCAGGAGGGCGGGCCTGCCCTCCCTGCCACATGGGATTCTCTGGCTTCAGGCCCATGGGGGTGAGGCCAGCAGGTGGCTTTTCTGGAAGTATTTGTTTGGCCCTCCCTGGTGGCCTGGGTGCTGACTATATGCAAACCCCTCCCACAGAGTCCTGGCAGAGGGTATTTCCTGCTAAGGAGGAATTGACATCATTTCTTCCATTCTATGCTCCCCTCTCTCTCTGCCCTGGATCAGTGATTTTATTGCCCACTGCTAAACTAGCTAAGTCCTGACCTGCCTCAGGGCCTTTGCACAGGTCAGTTGCACCTCCTCTAATATCTTTATGCCATTTTCTGGAGGGCCCTGACCATGATTGCTACCAAGGAGTGCAAGCGAGCAGTCTCCCAGCACGGTGCCTGACCCCTTCACTGAGGCTGAAGAGAGCTCTGAACATGGAGGCCACGGTAGCCTGAGATTCCATGGGTGACCAGCAGGACCGCTGTGTGGCAAGAGGCCAGGCTGTGGGGAGACTGTGACCAATAGGGCCTGGTGCCTTGGCCCAGTCCAGCCCCTCCCTGTCTGTATTGACCCCTTTCCAGGAGAGCATCAGCCTTGGACACAGCAACATTTAGAGGGAGGAGGGAGGGGAGCGCACGATCATCCAGATGTGGAGAGCCTGTGAAATCTGAGACTGAAGTGCTTTTGCTGTGTCTGTAAGCCGTCAGGGGGCCTGGGCAGCAGGCTGAGGGTCTGCTCCAACCCAGCTGCTCCCATGGGACCTGGAGAGCACCAAGGGGATCGCTAACCCAGCCCCGTTGAGGGAGAGGGGCTGCTTCCTTGTCCCTAGCACACCACTGTTCATCCCACAGTTTTATCCTGATGACCTTGTGGTCCCCACTTCATCCTACAAGGCAGGTCTTGGATTTATTTAATTTCTTTTGAAAAGAATTTTAAATACACAAAACCACAAAATGTATCACCAAAATGAATATTTTCATCTAGTTTTTAAACTTTTTCTTTAACAGCTAAGAAATTGTGAAATAGTTTAATAGACTCTTGCATGAGTGGTACAGTGTAACGAGTAGTGATAAAGCCAACAACCTAGAATTACCATGTAAGTCATGAAAGAGGAGCCTCTGATGGCCTAGTGGTAAGGAGCTGTCGTGCCAAGCCAAAGGTATGCGGTTCAAATCCACCAACTGCTATGTGAGAGACAGATGGGCAATCTCCTCCCGCGCAATTTACTGCCTCTGAAAACTCGCTGGAGGCTGAGCTGTGATTGGTTCTGATTGACAGCACACAACAACAAGAAGAAGACATGAAAGAGAAGACGGTCCTGAGACCATCCTGTTGCCCCCTTTTAATTACACACTTCTTCCCACCTCTATTAGATTCTGAACTGGGTATTTTTTTTTTGTGCGATCACATCCTACCTTTTTTTTTTTAAATAAAATTTTTATTTTATACTGGTTTACTTACAAAGTTTGTATACTTTGTTTTTCACAGCAGATATTTCCAATTTCCTTTACCCACCCCTCCCTGTACCCATCAAATTGTGTAACCCTGTGATTATCCCCCTGGCCATCCTCACCCCTCTTCTAAAATATTAGAGAAAATAAACCCGTTATTTTTCCCCTGAGTCTGAACCCCACCCCAGGGAGCAGACATAATTATGAAACTGATGTCTATTGTTCTGAGTAGTGTTTTGCTTTGATGCTTTTACTACTTATTAGGGAGGTTACTATTTTATGTATTTGAGAACTTTCCATAAGTGCAATCGATTCTGTGTGTACTATTTTGCAACTTGATTTTTCCAATTCTTCTCTAAACGCTTTTTAAAAAACATCTTTATTGAGGCATAATTTAAACACCATAAAATTCTCCCATTTCAAGTGTGCAGTTTAATGATTTTTAGTAAATTTGCCGAGTTGTGCAGCCGTCAGCACTGTCCAATTTTAGAACATTTCCAGGCTTCCTCAAACATTTATGTGCTTTTTTGTTTTCCTTTTTTTCCCCTTCTCAAAATGTAGTCTGGATCGCATCTTAATAGCTGTCTCCTTAGAGTCTCTGTGTGATATAAATGTTTAAGTACTTACCTGCTAACTGAAAGGTTGGTTGTTCTAATCCACTCAGAGGTGTCTCCAAAGAAAGGTCTGGAGATCTGCTTCCGAACCATCCCTCACCAAGGAAAACCCTGTGGGATACAGTTATACCCAGAAACACATGAGGTTACCACAAGTTCAATTCATTTCTGGCAAGAGTATTTATTGAACAGTCCATGAACTACTAGGAGAACAAATAGGTCTTTCCTGGAGAGAGTGAAACCAGGCTGCTCCTTGGAGGCAAGGATTCTGAAAGCTCCATCTGACATACTTTGGACATGCTGCAAGAAGGGACCAGTCCTTGGAGAGGAACATCTTGCTTGGAATGGTGGAGGGACAGTGCAGGAGAGGAAGACCCTCGATGAGATGGATTGACTCAGTGACTAGGGTTAAGGGTGTAGGTGTGTTGGAGACAATGAGGTTGGTTTAGGAGAGAGCAGTGTTCAAAGCTGTTATAATCTTATGTTATAAACATAAGGTTGCTATGAGATGCAAGTGAATCAACATCACATAACAACAACAACGGCAACCCTCAGGGCAGGGTGTCATCTTATTTGATCCTCAGAAGGACTCCATAAGGTGGATCTATTTTAAAAACAATGAAACAGAGACACAGAGAGGGTTGGAAATCCTGTCCAAGACCACTGTGTTAGAGACGGATGGAGCTGTGGGCCCAGCATCAATCACGCATCCTGGCTTCGTTGGGCCGTCTTGAGGGTGCATATCTCACACGTGAGGATGAGGCTTTGGGGCTTGGGGAGGGAAAGTGGGCCCCTCAGTATCACCAGGAGGACCTGGGACCAGGTCTACCGGACTCCCAAGCCTGGCCTTTCCCTGCTGTCCTGTTTTTCTTTTTTTCATTTGAGGAAAGGAGAACAAGGGGGAGGGAAGTGGGCACAAAGGGGGAGAGAAGATTGTCAGAAAAGAACTAAAAAGTTTTTCATCGCATGCATGTATCCATATCCAAATATGCTTAAGAACCTGCACGTGTGTGTGTGTGTGTGTGTGTGTGTGTGCGCGCGCGTGAGCACGCTCACGGGTGCAGGTGCACACACTCACAGACACACTCTTGCACAAGTGCTGTCTCGGTACATACACATGTGTACACACACAGGTGCGCAGACTCACCTGCCCAGAGAGAAGAGAATGTGTGTGTGTGTGAGCGCGCGCGCACCCGCGCGTGCACGTATGCTTAGGTCCTTGTGTGTGTTGGTAGGAGGTGACAGGACTGAATCTCTTGGTGATACCTGACAGGGTGCACACCCCGGGTCACATCTGCCCTCTGAGTTCCCCTTCTGCCGGGGTGCCTGCTGAAAGCTTTTACAAAATAAATTTACAGTGTTCAGGAAGCAGAGTCAGCATGATCTCTGGGGACTTCTCTGTCTTGCAGGAGTCCCAGGGTGAGCTCAGCTTGTGTTGCTGGGCATGGAATCTGTGTCTCTTCTTGCTGGTTTGGATGCTTCCTGCCTCAAAGATCTTTCCTGTCCCTCGACCCACTGGAGCACTTCAGATCTGTGAGAAGTTACAGGAGGGTCCATGAAAATATTTAGCCAATGTGCCGAGTCAGACGCATCATCTCACCTCATTTTATAGATGAGGAAACTGAGGCACAGATCCCATGGCTGAAGCGGGATCAGCACTCAAGGCCAGGCTGTGTGTACGTACAGTCTGGGCCTTAACTGAGGGACAAAAACACTGGGTTCCAGGTGTGCAACAGCAGAGCACCCAGAAGTTAGAACTCAGGAGTTCCAGTGCCCAGGCCCTAAACTTTGGTCTTGTCCCAAATCAATAAAAAATCAGACAAGTCAAGTTGATTGTAACTCAAGGCACATGTAGGTCATGACCTTTTGGAAGCAGCCCACAGAGCTTTCTTTCTCCTCAGGTGCCTCTGGGTGGTTCTGAACTGCCAATGGTGCAGTTGGTAGCCAAGTATATAAGCAATTTCACCACCCAGGGACTCCTTGCACCCAGGGACTCCTTGGCCTTGTCCTGGTAGTTTGCAAAAGCTAGCAGCTTGTGATGAAGCTTTCATCTCTCCAGGCTAAATTGGAAAAACAAGGGATAGTGTAGGGTTGTTTTTGGTTTTGTTGTATTTTGTTTTGTTTTACAAAATAAAAGGGTGAAGCCAAGCTGCTCCCTGGAGGTAAGGATTTTACATACTTTGGGTACGTGGCCAGCAGGGACCAGTCCTTCGAGAAGGACCTCAAGTTCGGAAGGGTGGAGGGACAGCGCCAGAGAGGAAGACCCTAGATGAGACGGATTGACTCAGTGACTGGGGTAATGGGTTTAGGTCTGTTAGAGGCAGTGAGATTGGTTCAGGAGAGGGCAGGCTTCACTGTAAGTCACAGGCGACTAGATGGGACACAGCAACAACAACAACAACAAAGACACACAAACTGCAGCTCTGTACCAGCTCTTAAATCTGAGGGAGGCTTTTTTTCTGGATCATGGACTCCCTAAAGTTTGGGTGTCTTTGGGGGTGTCGTGACTCTGAGCACCTCACCCTGGATCAGGGACCTCTTTTTCCTTGGTATCTCTCCTTGCCCAGCTTCCTATCTGTGTTTACCAAAACAATCTAGTTAAGGAAATCCTAGCCAGGATGTCTGAGGTCGTTACAGCTGCCTGCTCAAACTTTAGATTGAGTTAACAACAAAACAGAGAAAAACTCTCTCTTTCCCGCCCCTCAGTCAAACTTCAAGGCAACCTCAGGCCTGGGAACTCAGCCAGCTCCTGGGAAGTGAGGAATCAAAGGCCCTGGACAGTCAAATATGTCTTTAGAACTGAGCTCAGCTCCAAGCCAGCGCTTTGGCCTTCCTGTAAATTAAGGACAACGATTTGGACAAGCTTGTTTATCTCTCTCCCACCAGCAAATGCTCAACTCTGCAGAGGCGGTGGACGTCGGATTCTGAAGAAGGCTGTGGGGGCGAGGGGGCTGGCTGTCTACTGTCAGTTAGTGAGGAGATACAGGGAGAAAGTAGCAGCCTCAGAGCCCTGGGGCTATCGATCATGGTGACAAAGACGTCTGCTCCACATCGCAGCTGCCTTGTTGTTGGTGTTGGGTGCCATCAAGTCGACTGCTTCTCATACGGACCCGATGAACAACAGATCAAAACCTCACCCAATCCTGCGTGCCCCCCCCCACCTCCACCATGTTCAAGGCCACTGTTGCTGTCATCGTGTCTGTCCATCTTGTTAAGCGTCTTTCTCTTTCGCACTGATCTACTTTTCCCAGCATGATGATTTTTTCCAAGAACTGATCCTTCCTGACAACATGCCTAAAAAATATGTGAGAAGAAGTTTTACCTCCTTGCTTCTGAGGCGCAACCTGATGCCTTGATGTTGTTGTTAGGTGTCATCAAGCTGAGTAAGACTCACAGCGACTCTGTGAACAGTAGACCTGAATTCTGTCCTGTCCTGCGCCGTCCTCGTGGTCTGCGATGTGCTCGAGTCCACTGCTGCAGTCACTGTGCCAGTCCCCCTCCATGGGGTCCTCCTTTCTCCCGCTGACCCTCCACCCTCTCCTTTTCCAAGGAACAGCCTCTCCTATCAACACGTGCAAAGTATAGGAGAAGAAGCTTTGTCATCCTTACCTCCAAGGAGCCTTCTGGTTGCACCTTCTCCAAGACAAACCTTAGGAATAATGAGTAATAATAAAAAGGGATTTAAAATTTACATACACTGTGTTTCTCTGGAAAAAGGATGTGCCCCTAAAATATTTTACAAAGAGTTTCATCAAAATGTCTTTAAAAGAATCATAAAACCCAAATCGCCCCGATTTCAGTTTTCTGGAAGCCCCAGTGAGACTGGACGGTCCCCCAGGGAGGGTCCTTGGCAGAATGGGTGGGAGACAGGGTGGGCAGGCCCCGGCCTCAGCCGTGTGTGAACAGGTAGGGAAGACTCTGGGTGGTGCAGAGAACCCACTCGGTTCTTAATGGCAAGGTTGGGGGCTTGAGTTCACCCAGAGGTGTCTTGGGAGAAAGTCTGGAAATCTAAATGCCACAGAGCACACATGTAGGAAAACTCTCTCACACACAGGCTCACCGTGAGCTGGCATTCACGCAACAGCAACTGGTTTGCCGGCTTCATTGGAACAAGTGAGATGGCCTGTCTAGTACCCAGAGCCCGACAACCATTCCACGCCCCTTCTGATGACATGGAGTGGGCACAGCCAGAGGGGAGATGCCCAACATTTTCTTCCCACTGCTTTTAGCAGGAGCCAGGCAGTTCCAAGCACAGCCCACTTAACATCGTGTCTTCTCTGTTATTTCCATGTAGGAGTCTTGTAGTGCATAACATATTGAACTGTTAACCAAAAGGTCAGTGGTTCAAGCCCACAAGTGGCTCTGTGGAAGAGAGACAGGCAGTCTCCTCACATGAATATTTGATGCTGTTGTTGCTGTTGTTGTTGTGTACTGCGGAGTTGAAACCAATGCACAGCTGACCTTCTAGTAGGTTTTCAGAGGCAGTAAATCCACAGGAGGAAACCGTCTGTCTTTCTCTCATGGAGTAGCTGGTGGTGGATTTAAACTGCCGGCCTTTGGGTTCACAGTGCAACTCCTTACCACGGAGCCACCATTTACAGCCTTGCACACATGACAGAGGGTCGCTGTGATTCAGAACAGATTCACGGGCAGTGGCTTTGGCCGGGGAGTCATCTCCAAGCAGGGTCTTGGTGGTGCAGTACTTTATGCATTCTGCTGCTAGACAAAGGCCGGAGGTCTGAAGCCATCAGCTCCGCAGGGCAGAGACGGGCAGTCTGCTTCCTTTGAGATTTACAGCCTAGGAAACTGGATTGGGGTGGGGGTCACTGTGAGCCAGACTCTACTCTCCAGCATTGAAGTTCTCGATTTTTATTTATCGCTGTAAGACTGAGGTGCAAGTTACTTGGTGGCAGGTCCTGCTGCTTGGAGGACCCCCGGCTCCCAGGCCACCTTCTCACCAGGCCTGCATGTGACCTCATACTCGCTCTCACCCCAGGGCCGCACTGATTGTGGTGACCAGTTTCCCTGAACGCACACACAGTGCTTTCTGAGTCAGGCAAGGTGAAAGGAAAATTGTTCTTTGCGTGGAATAATTGATCATCTTGTTCTTTTCATTAGCCAACCCTGTTTGAGCCTTTTCGGAGCCGAGCTGTTTAAATTTCCAGTTTGGAAATCCCCAGGTTGGGCAGGAAACACTGCTTCCAGATCTGGGAGGGGTTGAGGGGGTGCTGTCAACTGTTGAGGTGTGTGTGTGGGGTGTTGGGGGTGGGTAGCTAAAGTGGCTGCTGTGTCCCCAGAGCAGTAGGGAGGAGGCTGCGGACAGAAAGCAGAGCAGGTGCACATCTAAAAACGGGGAAAAAGTATTTGGTAATGACATATCAGATAAGGGACTTATATCCAGAATTTATAAAATATATGAGAACCAGAACAAAATAAAGGTAAATAATCCAATAGAAAAATGGGCACAGGATATGAACAGACACTTCACTGAAGAAGACATTCAGATGGCTAACAAGCACATGAAGAAATGTTCAAAATCCCTAGCTCTAAGAGAGACGCAAATCAAAACAACTATGAGATATAATCTCACCCCAGTCAGAATAGCAAAATTTAACAAAACCCCAAGCAACAAATGCTGGCGAGGTTGTGGAGAAACTGGAACCCTTATTCACTGCTGGTGGGAGTGTAAAATGGTGCAACCACTGTGGAAGGCGGTATGGCGCTTTCTCAAAAAGTTGCAAATAGAGATACCATTTGATCCAGCAATTCCACTACTGGTAACATACCCCAAAGAGACCATAACTGACATCCAAGCAGATATATGCACACCCATGTTTATTGCAGCTTTGTTCACAACAGCAAGGAGTTGGAAACAGCCTAAGTGCCCATCAACAAACAAATGGATACAGAAGCTGTGGTATATTCACACAATGGAATACTGTACTGCATTGAAAAACAAGGAACTCATGCAATATTATTCAAAATGGGTGACTCTGGAGGACATTATGCTGAGTGAAATATCCCAGTCACAAAAGGACAAATATTGCATGGTGCCACTGTTGTAAAACAGGACTGACCTCGGGGTGGCGGGGGGGACTGATAAAGATGGGTTCAATAATGTATACTACATTGAAACAGATGAGGGAGAAAACTGTTTAAAAGGGATATGCGATTAGGTATTTTTGTCATGATAGGAGTCTAGAGCGAAGGCTACATGGTGGAGTGGACCTGGGGGAGGGTTTGTAAAACAATGAAAGAATTTTTCTTTTATTTTTTCCAAGGGGGTAGTGTACTAGGGGGGAGAGTTCGGAGGGGAGAAAAGCATAACAATAAATGAATGGAAATCCGAAGTCTTTGTAAATTTTCATTAAAATGAATAATAATAATAAAAAGAAAGCAGAGCAGGAAGCAGGAAGCTGTTCTGTTTCTTCTGAATTCAGGGTGTGTGGTGGTTTCACAGGAGGTTTTCCTGGGTTAGATTTCCCCCCCCCCCCCCACTGCCATTAATATGCTGAACTACTAAACAAAAAGTTTCTGTTTGAAATTTGATCCAGCAATCCCACTACTGTCTATAGATCTCAAACCAAGAAGAGCTGACATACTTCCTGATGTCCTCATGCCCCGTGTTTGTTACAGCTCTATTTACAGTAGCAACGAGTTGGAAACAAGCCAAGTGCAAATCACTGAGTGAGTGGAGTGTCTTATGCATCACCAAAAAAGGCTCAGGAATTTGTGAAATGCTGAACAGCATGGCTGAATCTATAACAAATTATGGTGAGTGACATAAATCAGTCACAAAAGGACAAGAATAAAAAGCTAAGGAAGGTTTATACACAGAATTAATCTTGGAAGGTTTAAAAGGGATGAGAAGGGAGGGAGAAGGGAGCAAAACTTAATACATAAACCAGTTAGACAAAGGGAAAGTAATATACAATAAGAGTTAAATGAGTTGGCATTAATTTCATTAATCTATAGTAATTGCTGTTGTCTTACGCACTGTTGAGTCAGAACTGACCCATAGCTGACGATGCAGCAGGTTTTCAGAGGCAGTAAATCGCACAGGAGGAGACTGTCCATCTTTTCCCGCAGAGCAGCTGCTGGATTGAATTATGATTCTTTGAGTTGGCAGTTCCTCTCCTTAACACTAAGCCATCAGTACTCCCTATTGTAAGAGTGCTATGAAACAAATGACTGAATAAAAACCTAACGATTTATAAGCGTTAGCACAAATTAAAAATATAGCCAAATGAAAAAAGAACAGTTTTTGAAAAAAAGAAAGTTGAAGATTCAAGTTCATTCAAAAGTCCCTGGAAGAGAGGCCTGGAGACAGAGCTCCAATGACCAGTGAGGCTCAGCTCAGCTTTGATTCCGACACACCCGGCACCAGGCGTCAGGGTCCATCAGCCCCCAGGACTGCTGGGATGCTCTGTGTGTGTGACAGATGGCTGCTGGGACCTGAGCCTGGGGTCTCAAGGAGGAGAAAACCATGGGCACGAATGGGGGGCTTGGGATGGAACCCCAAGAAGGCTGTGGGATAGTCTCTGAAATCCAGGCACAGAGATCATGGAGCAGACGAGATGAAGATCTCCAGGAGACCAGTAGATGCATAGAACTTAAAAGCACAGGCTTTAGGTTCAAACCTTGAGCCAGTTGTTTAACCTCTTGCAGCCTCAGTACTCCCATCTGTGAAGTGGGGAAGTAATGTCTACCTCCTGGGGTGGTGAGGTGAGGTATATGTGACCTAGGTGGTAGTTTTTTAGGGTGACGAATTTGGGAATTTCTTTTTTCAATACTGGAAAGTTCCCCACATCTGGGAAACCCTCAGTTTTGGGCAAAATGGAACCAATGTTCTCCTGGCTGATGTGTCCTGGCTCTTCAGACCCTGAGAGGTGCTTTGAAAGTTCCTTTGGTTCCTGAGAAGACAGAAGCCTTTGCTACACTTTTTGTAAAATCCTGGGTCTTCTGTTCTCGAGGAGCGCTCTTTTAGCGCACTCCGTAAGGCGCTGCGCTGCTGACCCAAAGGCCATGACTCTCTGGAGGTTCAAATCCACCAGCAGCTCCAATGGGGTAAATCGGGCAATCTCTTCCATGCCAGCGGAGGGTCAGTTATGTGGAGGTTCTGACTTGAAGGTAATGAGCTGAGTTCTGTTCTCAAAGGCGTCTGCGGTGCTGAGATCTTAAGTCAGACTTGAGGACTGGGTCTCTGCAGTGCGCGCATGCATGTACACCACGTCATTGATGGCTTCGGACTCATGGCCAGCCCAGAGCTGAGAGTAGAACCTCGCCACAGAATTGTCAAGGTTGTACATCTTTATGGGGGAGCTTCGATGACCTAGTGGGTAAGGACTTGTGCTGCCAATGCAGAGGCTGGTGGTTCAAGACCACCAGCTGCTCCTTGGGAGAAAATGGGTAATTTCTTTTAGAGATTTGCAGTCTCGGAAGATCAGCTATGAACTGGTGGTTCTGACTCAATGGCAATGAGTTCTGACTCAGTCTTTATGGAAACAAGCTGACTCCTCTTTATCCCGGGAACTGACTCGATAGCAATGAGTTAGAGAAAAGTTGGGAAAGGTTCTAGTTGAGATTTGTTCCAGGATTGGTGGGTTCCTATTCTCAGCTTTTTTTCCTGAGGGCTGAACCCTACTTTACAGCCTAGCTAACTTCTGGGTGTTCCAGCTGCTGGGCCAGACTCAGCTCCTTAGATGGTGCAGCTGAAGCTACTGGGGGTGGGGGAAGGCCTCCCTCACGTCTGTATCTTTGGTTTTGTAATGTCAACCACTTAGAGCTGGTGCAGGAAGCCTGCCTTCTCCCCAGGGCCTAGGAGAGGGGTGGACGCGAGCCGCAGGCCTTTAGAGCCAGGACACTGATGAGCCTGTGGTCCAGCCTCTTGTTTGACAGGAAGCTGAGGCCTGTGGCAGGGTGACGTTCTCTCATCTGTACTCAGACTCGGGCAGCACAGGCAGACAGCCAGGCTATCTCGTGTCTGGGTGAAGGGCTTCCACATGCAGGCATTTGAGCATGTCCTGGGCTGCGTTCACATTGCCTTTCAGTCGATTCTGATCCCTGGTTACTTCTGTGCACAGAGCAGAGTTGCTCTGTGGGGCTTTGAAGGGGACCTTCTGAAGCGGATTGCCAGGCCCTGTCTTCTGAGATGCTTCTGGGAGGATTAGAACCACCAACCTTCCTGCTGGTGGATGAAGCTCGTTTGGTAAAGCACCATGTGTAGTAAACCAGGTAATCTTCACCTGCAGCACCACTGCAGGGGTGTTTTACTGACACAAGAAAGCCTGGCAGTGTTGGTAGTGGGTCAAAGGTGGGGGGCACCGGGAGTTGTGCACACTCTGAAGGAGGGTGCTGGGGCAGGTGGGGCCCACTGGGTGGGTGTCCTCACTTGGGTCATCACACCCTTCCCAACCCCTCTGGCAACCCTCAGAAGTGATCTACCCCAAGGATGAGCCAGATGTGACCCCCTCCAAGGACAAGCCAGGCTGGGTGGGCCTGGCCAGACCTGCTACTCCCAGCTGAGGGGGCCCAGATCCTGTCCTGGACTAGGCACAGAGGAAGGGGCCTTGGGGCTGCAAGGAGGGACCTGGCCTGCACGGACCCAGCAGACTGGGGTTTGCTCTTTGACAGGCACTTTGTGTGGGGCGGTCCCTCAGAGGAGACCCTTGCCAACAGCGCAGGCCTTCAGAGGAGGGGGGCTGAGTGGGTAGGGGGCGAACCCTCATAAACCGTCAGAGGCTGGGACGTTGGGATGGGGGAGGTAGCATTTTGGGGGGGGAAGTCATAGGGTCAGGTCAAAAGTGTTTAGAAACCAGTCTCTCAGCTAGTTGCCAGACTTCCAGGGAGCCCCAGGCAGGGGATCCTAGGCTGGTGGGGAGTGTAGGTGGGGTCCCTGCTCTGCTGGTCTTTCCTGAGGGTTAAGAGGGGACCTTGGGCCTGCACCTGGGAGTCTCCGCCCAGCCACCTCCTCCATTAGGATCGCCGTCATCCTTCTGTCCACCCTCCCAGACATCCCTCAGGACACTGCTCCAAGCATTATATCTGTGGGCCTGTTTCTCCCCCCACCACTCCATCAGTTCATCCAGTTACCCAGCCCGGCCCATCCATCTATCGACCCAGCCACATTCTTGACACTTAGCTAAGGACTCCGAGATGAACACGACACGGTGTCTGCCTTTAAGGGGCTCTTGGGGATTCTCTAGGGAGTCCAGCGACACCACATCATGTCTCAAAGTGGAGCTGGGTGGAGGTGGAGGGGCTGATGCCAGCCAGAACTCTGCACCCCTGTCCCTCTGGCAGATGGATATACAGGGTACGTGGCAGCTAAGGCACCACCCTGGGCACCCCTAGGGGTGGGGGCTGCCTGGTCTGGGCACCCCAGGGGTGAGGTCTCCTCACTCTGGACACCCCTGTGGGTGGGGGCTGCCTATGAGTGGTCCCCATCACCAGCTGGGAGAGATCAGTCAGCTCATTGCCAGGGTCACTGATTGAATCTGTGGGGGTGCTGCTGTCTGTCCCTTTTCCCTGTTAAAGGGTGGGGCCTGGGGAGGGAAGTGGAAAAGATGGTGGTCTGGGGAGGGGGTGGACAAGGGAGGGAGAGGCCTCACTTGTCAGCGGCACAGCAGGTACAGCAAGACTTAAAATGTCCCTGGTGAGTGTGGAGCGGCAGGGGGTAGGCACGCTGAGTGATTCCTCCTTAATTGGTTCTGAAGAGGCCGCAGAAGTCCTGGTGCATCAAAGCAGGATCAAAGCACTCAGAGCTTCCACCTGCCCTCAGAGGATGGGGCAGCTTGGGGGGTGCGGTGCTGGGGTTCTCCCAGCTTCTACCCACCCACTTGGCCACCCTCCACTCCTTGATGGCTGGGTGGCATGGCTCTCCAATGCTTCCTACTTGAGTGTGTGGCTGGGCAAGTGCAGGCCAGAGCCCAGAGTGCTCGCTTGTGGGGAAGGGACGGCGGGGAGCAAGAGCCCCGGGCCCTTCCTTGCCTGAAAAACCAGGATTTAGCCTGGGCAGGGGTACTGCTGCGGCTGGTGGGGGCCCTTAGCCTCTGCAGGTGGACAGTGCCAGGTTTCCCTGGGGCTCATCCCTCCCCAGTGCAAGCTTTCCCGGTGCTCAGAGGAGCAAGTGGAATCAGGCAGCTGGATGCATTTAGTCAGCAGAGGAATCTTTCTGTGTCTGTGTGTGCATGTATGTGAGATGCATATGTGGGCACCTAAGATGCATGTGTGCATAGGTGTGTGTGCACAGGTGTGAGATGCATGTGTGTGGATATGTGTGTACAGGTGTGTATGTGCACATATCTAAGATGCGTGTGTGTGTGTGTGTGTGTGTGTGTGTGTCTGTAATATTTGTGTTTGTCTCCATCGATGAGGACCCTTTGCCATCACACTTCTGCCTGGTACCTAGGGCACCTCTCCAACAGCTGCGCCCTCCATCTGGTCACCTTCTGCTGGACACTCTTTCTCCCTCCTGGCAGCCCGGGTGCAGAGGCAGATGCAGTCTGGGGGTACATGCAGGCCAGGATTCCAGCCAGGTAGGTGCCCGCTGTCTTCCTGCTGTGGAATGTGGTACAGAGAACAGGTCAAAGGGAGGCCTCTGTGTAGCTAGTCAGTGGACAGGCCCCATGCTGCCCGCTAACACTTCCATCAGCCCCTCAGGGACTCGGGGAAGACAATTAGAAAACCTAGATTGTCCAGTTCTCTCACCTCACAGATAGGGAGTGACAGTCACACAATCCACAGATGACTGGCGGGAGGGTCAGGACAAGGGTCTGTGTCCCTGGATGTCCAGTCAGGGACCCTCACCCCCACCCCAGGCTGTCCCTCAGCAGAGAGTGTGGCTACACTACTCTCAGACCAATCAGCACTGCTTATGTAATCTGAGGGTTAGAGCTTGAAATAAAAATGCTGGGCCTGGTTACAAATGACGGCCTTCTAGACAGTGACGGCAGAACATTAAACCAAGCGCAGGGCCTGCTAAGCATGGACCCCGTGAGTAAAAACCAGGTGCTGTCAAGTCGATCCTGACTCGTGGGGACCCCCAGTGTGTCAGAGTGGAACCGCACTCAACTGAGCTTTAGACAGCCTGATCACCAGGCCTTTCTTCCCAGGTACCTCCTGGTGATTGCATTTTGATTAGCAGCTTAGGATGTTGTGTGTTTGCACCACCTAGGGACTCCTGTACAGGCTGATACCTTAGCTGTGCAGTGAGCCACAGGGGGAGAGAGAGGGGAGTGTCCTGTAGGATTTGATCTTAGAAAGTGAACAGAGTGAGAAGATCAGGTTTGTTGCGCATAAACTGACCTGGTTTACTAGGTGTCACGGTCAAAGTTCAGCTGTTTAAACGTCAGCATTTTACCTTTAATGAGAGGTCTTGGGAGGAGGAGTAAACAAAGCTTGAACTGTGAAGAGGTTCCTTGTAATTAGAGGTTGGGGTCTGACCCGACAAGAAATCTCAGGCCCACCATTGTCTTCTCTCAGTGTTGTTATGACGTGCCATCGAGTTGACCACAACTCACAGCAAATCTATGAGCAACAGATCGCAACCTTGTCTTACCTGCATCATCATCATCGTCATGATCTCTGATACGTTCGAGTCCGTTGCTGTCAGTCCATCTCGCGCAGGATCTTCCTCTACGTCTCTGACCCTCTATCTTTCCCAGTGTGTCTTTTTCCAAGGACTGATCCCTCTTGAAAAGATGCTCAAAGTACAGGAGATGGGATTTCACCATCCTTACCTCAAGGGAGCAACCTGATTGCATTTTTCTCCAAGACAGACCTGTCTGTTCTTTAGGCAGCGCATGTGATCTCAGCACTCTTCATCAGTCTCTCGATTTAAAGGCATTGGTTATTCTTTGGTTGTCTTTATTCACTGTCTGACTTTTAGGTGCATAGGAAGCAATTGAAAATACCAGACTAACACTGCTATTCTTTATCTCTCAGTGAGAGAGCAGAAATTTCGGGTCATTTGTGATTGGTCACTTTGGCTCCACATGACAAGGGCCAGTGTAACTCCAAAGGATTGAGTGTCATGTTAGAACTTTTATCCAGGGTTAGAGAGCTGTCCAATACCGCATCTCCTGAAGGTTAGGATTTAGGGAGGTTGTTTAAGATTTATGATTCAATATTAATTTATAGTCAGGAATTCAAACCAATTACATTAGGAGAATCTGCTTGCAGGAACCCCTTCAGAGTACTCATGAGCAATGATGTCAGTCTAGAGACTAAGGTGTGCCTGAGCCAAGCCATGGTCTTTGCAATTGTTTGCTCTGCACTGAAGAGCTGTACAATGACTAAGGGGGATAGAAGAAGAATCAATGCCTTTGAGTTGTGGTGCTGGAGAAGAGTATTGAAATTGACTGCCAAGAGAACTAACAGGTTGGTCCTGGAGAGGGTGAAACCAAGTTGTTTCTTGGAGACAAAGATTTGAAAGCTCTGTCTCACGTACTTAGGGCATGTTGCCAGGAGGGACAAGTCCTTGAGACATGCTTGGAAGAATGGAGGGACAGCCCAAGGCCCTGGAGGAGATGGACTGACACAGTAACTGGGGTAATGGGGATAGGGGTCTCAGAGACTGAGATTGGCTCAGGATAAGACAGAGTTCAGAGATATTGTACTTCAGGTCGCTATGAATCACAAGCAACTTAGTGGCACATAACAACAACTCATTTACAAAGATGAGCCATCGTAGCAAGACAAGGTGTCGTTTACACTTTATATTTCACATGCTTCTATGTTTCTCTGTCTAAACTCCTTCCCTATGACCTACTGGTTACTAATCCATATCATTAATGTTTGTAGGTCTCACAAAGGTGCACATACCTATATTTCCAAGTTCATAGCATGAGTGCTTATGCACATGTATTTTGAAGGCATGACAGTACCTTATATCTGATAGGAGTGAGAGCATTATAGAAGCATCCAGAGCAAGGAGCGAGTGCTGGAGACTCATGGAGAGATGCAGGAGGAAGAGCTCTGCTTAAAAAAGCAAGCAGGTGCCTGTGGGAAGAGGAGGCAACTGTGTGGCCTGTAAGGTGTGGCAAGCGGCTGCCACCTGGCAGTGTCTGTCTTGCGCTGCAGCTCCACAGACCTCAGAAGAGCTGGGGGAAGCCTGTCAGGGACAAGCTTTGGATGCCAAAGGCCCCAAGAGGCTACGGGATTGATGGACACTCCTGGAGATCCTCCAAGCCAGACTCTTCCCTCACCTGCCCACACTGGCCTGAAACGGCAGAGCTGGATCCAGCAACCCCCAGCATCCCGGGAAAGGTAGACTGCTGGCACCTGGAGCTCTCGGCCACACTGCACCAGGGATGCCTGGCCATGTCCAGGACCGGGTGGCACTTCTGGGTCACTCTTTATCTCATTCACTGCACTAGCAGAGGGAAAACTCTCCAGCAAGACAGACCCCAGAACAAGCCCACTGCTTTCCGCATTCCTTCCCTGCAATTCCCCTTTCCCTGCCTTCTGCCTCTCTGCTGCAGGATGTATTTCTTGAGTATCTTCCCTTACTCTAGTCATACCGTGTCACTGTTGTGTGTGTTGTGTGTCGTTGAGTCGGAACTGGCCCACAGAGGCAGTTAATCGCATGGTGAGGAGGAGGTTGCCCATCCATCTCCTGCAGGGCCCTGGTGGATTCAAACTGTGTGATTTTGAGATTGCAGTGCAGGTTCTTACCACTAGGCCACCAGAGCTCATATCGTGTAGCTCATCCTCTTACTGTATATTGCCAGAGATGATCCAAGGCTGTAAACCTTAAAGACTGCTGCATCTCTCTCCCCAGGAGCTTCTGGAGGGGTTCCATGGCAAATCTTCTGGTTAGTAGCCAAGTGCTTTATCACTGCACCACCAGGGCAAAGGGCTGACTCCCCTGCCTCACTGAGATGTTTGTAGCCTCCTTTTGCACTCAGCATCCAGCATCCCCTGCTCTAACGACTCTAACTTGCTCAGAAGCAACCCCAGTGGAAGGTTCCAGAGCATCATTTCAGATCTCTGAACGGCCTGGACTAAAATTCTAGCTCTCTTGACATTTCTCTGGAGTCTCTCATGGCTGCTAAGTGGACTCCCAACGCAAAGGTAGGTGGTTCAAACCTACCAAGAGGCAGTTTGGAAGAAAGGCCTCGTGATCTATTTTTAAATGGTCACAACAGCATGAAAACTCTATAAAGAGTTCCACACTGCAACGAAAGCCACTCTGTGATAGCTTTTTTTTTAAGGAAAAAAATAAAAGAAACAAACCCTCTATGCCTCAGTTTCATCCTCTATAAAATGCAAATGGTAGAAACATCCCTTAGAGGCTCTGAAGAATCAAGGTCCTTGCAGTTGCCTGATTCAGGACATAGTGGCTCTAACGCTTCCTCTCGTCCTGGCCCAGCTCAGCCACAGCGGGCTCTATTTATTGTCTGCAAATAAATCCAGTTACCTGAAGGGGCGGAGTGCAGGGGTGTGACAGAGGGCAGTGGCCTAATCCTTGGTGGACTTGTCTCCTGTTCTTGTCTTTGCTGCACCCAGGAGAGGTGGGAACAGAGACACTACAGGCTTCTGGGCACCTTGCTGGAACCTTGAGACGCATCTCCAGAGAGCAGGTGAATTCTGACTTGGGAAAGATGCCAGCGTCCTCCTTTAGGGGGTGGAAGTGAAGCTAAGCCTCCTGACTTGCCAGAGTTGAATCCACTGTGGCGACGAGCTCCAAGGCTGAGCGACAGCTCTGAGCAGAGCTGTGTCCACAGGGTGGGGCCCTGGGGAAGGATCTAGTTGTTCATCTGCCCCCTCGGCCACCTGGAGGCTCATTTCTCTGCCAGGCTCGTCCAGATCGCCCTTACCTTTTTCCCCTGCAATGCTGACTCAGTCCCCCCACTGGTGTGGGTTTAGGGATGTCAGCCTAAGGACATGCTGGGTCCACTAGGGCAGTTCTCAAAGGCAGGGAACCTTTTGGAACCTAGTAGAAATGTACACTTACAGCCCCACCCAGACCTGCTGATCCTGGGACAGGAAAGAGGGGGCCCAGTGATCTTATTTGAACGATGAAGGAAGTATTGTCCCATTTTATAAAAAGGGGAGATTCAGGCACAGAGAACCTGTAATTTCAGGTGCTAAATCACAAGGCAGGATTTGAAGCTGGTGATCTAAAGTTCATAACTGTCCACCTGCATCTTCTTTTAGGGGCTACATGGGCCCTTTCCCAGGGGGCTTCTCTGATTTCTACAGATGACACATTCCAGTGTGTCTGAAATCTGTTTCCAGAGAAAATGTGTTAAGTTGGCTACTTGGGACTTTGCATTTTTGAAAAGCAAAGATTTCCTGGCCTCCAGTCCAGCTTGTTTAGGCCCATTGACTCCCAAAGTGCCCCCGGACCCGGATCACGGGAGGGAATTGACATTCTGTCTCTTTCTAAAAGCTGAGAGATTTGAGTTTAACCCAACGAGCCCAAGATGATGCTAAGAAGTGCGTTTGGAATTCAGCCTGAGGACTGGAGGATGCTCTGAGCCCCTTCCTAATCGGAACTGGCCCAGGCATGGGGTCCTGATGGGGGTTAAGTGCGAGGCCTCAGGTCAGAGAGGCCTGGAGGGTTGGTTCTAAGCAGATCCTGCAGCTTGGAGCCCAAAGGCCACGCCAACAGCTTCATAAAGGTAGATAACTCACAGAGTGATTAGACATCTCAACTCAAACTCCTTGCTGCTGAATTGGAGCCAACCCTGCAGTGAGTTTCCTGAGGTTGTAAATCCCATGAGAAGAGATTGCTTGTCCTTTTCCACGGAGTCGCGGGTGGATTTGAACCTTCAGAGGCGCACCACCTTTGGATTAGCAGTGCAGCTCCCTTAGGATAAGCCACCAGAGTGCAATATATTTGGACAAGTCATTCTTGTTAGGTGCCATGGAGCCAATTACGACTTATTAGTGACCCCAGGAACAACCTTGGCCTGGTCTGTACCATCCTCACCATCTGTGAGACGCTGGAGCCCATTTTCACAGTCAGTGTCTCACTTGAGTTGGCCTCTAGCTCAGTTACACAGCCACTCCCACCAGGCTTCGGGTTTTCTCTGCCTTTCTCCTCTGTTGCATCTCCAGGTTCCTCTTTCCCACATCCTTCTCTTTCCTGGCTTTCTCCCTTGTTTGCTTGCAGTGCATCCTGCAACAGCTGCCTTTGAAAGACTGGACGGGAGAGAAAACTTTCAAGCCCCACTGTCTGAAAACGTCTTCATTCCACCGCCACACTTCACTGAGATGCAGCTGGACATGAAAGTCTACATTGGAATTCAGACCGTACCGCGTCACTGTGTTCTGCCTTCAAAATTTGCTTTGGGAATTTCAATGCCATTTAAATTTTTGATCTTTTGTCTGTGACCTGCTTTTATTCTCTTTGGAAAGTTTTAGGACTTCCCCTATCCCACCCCTTTATCTTGATATCCTGCAATTTCATGAAAAGAATGCTTGGTACATAGTTCCTGAATTAAAAAAAACCCAAATATTTAAAAATATAAAGATTTAATAAAATATAAATGTTACAAACCCATTTGCCCACAACCCAGCTTAATAAAACATTACCAGTGAAGTTGAGAGCCTTCTTTAATTGTAGCCTTGTTCCTCATAAGATCTAGCTTGAATCTAAAGTTTCCCCTTCCTATGCATTTTAGTCTTTATGGAAACTGTATCTCAATATATAAAATTGTTCTGCATGTTTTAACCTCTCTCTATAAATGGTGTCATAATACATTTATTTTTTTCCTCAGTCTATTTCTTTGCTCAACACTGTGAAATTCAGATATGCTGAACGTGGCCATTCATTTTCATTACTGCATCTCATCCCATTATTTGAATATTTTAATATTCAATATATAGCCCACTGTTTGATTATATTGCAATTTGTGTATCTATTCTTCTGCTGTTTTTAGGTTGTTTCCAAATTTTAGCAAGTGAAAAGGCACCGTGGGAAGACATTCTGAGGTCTACTGGTTGTTGCTGTTGTTAGGTGCTATCGAGTCAACCACGACTCCTAACAACCCTGCGAACAACAGATCTGACCCTACCTCTTCCCTGTGCCGTACTCGAGCCCATTAGTGCAGTCGCTGTGCCAGTCCCCCTCCCTGAAGGCCTTCCTCTCTTTTGCTGACTTTCCACCTTTCCAAGCATGATGTCCTTCTCCCTAAGGATGAGCTCCTTCTAACAAACATGCCCAAAGCATAAGAGATGAAGCTTCACTATCCTCTTCTCTAAGAAACACCTTGGTTGCATTTTCCCCATATTTGTTTGTTCTCTTGGTAGTCTATGGTATTCTCTTCCAATGCCACAACTCAAGGGCGTTGGCTCTTCTCCTGTGATTCTTATTCATTGTCTGACTATCAGATGCATGGAAAGTTATGGAAAAGACCATGGCTTGAATCAGGTGCACCTTAGTCTTTAACATTATTGCTCCTTAGCACTTTGGAGAGGCCCCTGATAGCAGATTTTCCCATTCAACGTATCTTCTGATTTCTTGACTGCTGGGTACCAAGGGCATTGATTGTGGATCCAAGCAGGATGAAATTGACAACTTCAATCTTTTCTCCCCCTAACATGATGGTGCTTACCAGCCTAACGCTGAGGGGTTCTTTCCCCCCTTGATATTGAGATATAGGAAAGGAGAGAGGGTTAGCACTCCCCTTGACAAGGACGGAAGTGGCCCTTGGGCTGTACAATATTCATACAGTTAAGGATAATAGAAGAAGAAGAATTGATGCCTTTGCTGCTGGGGAAGAGTGTTGAAGATACCATGGACTGCCAGGAGAACAAATGTGTCAGTCCTAGAGAGGGTGTAACCAAGCTGTTCCCTCGAGGCAAGGATTTTGAAGCTCTGTCTCACATGCTTTGGGCATGTAGCCAGGAGGGACCAGTCCTTGGAGAAGAACATCATGCTTGGAAGGGTGGCGGGACAGCACAGGAGAGGAAGCCCCGGATGAGATGGTTGATTTAGTGACTAGAGAAGTGGGACTGGATCTGTTGGAGATGATGAGATTGGCTCCAGATAGGGCAGGGTTCAAAGCTGTTGTACCCAGGGTCGCTATAAGTCACAGGTGATGCAACAGTGCATAATAACAACAGCCTACTACTCTGTGGCATTTAACCACTGCCTACTGGTGTTTCCAGAAAGTTTCTTTAGGGAAGTGATCCTCAGCTCTGACCTCATGTTAAATCATGTGGGGAGCTTCTGAGGTCCCTGGGCGGCATAAGAGATCTTCATTCAACAACTAATCCAGAGGTTGCTGGTTCCAACCCACCTAGTGGTGCTGAGGAAGAAAGATCTGGCAATCGGCTTTTGTAAAGATAAACCCTAAGACCTTTTGTCAAGAAAACCCTATGGAGCAGTTCTACTGTGTAACTCCTGGACTTGTCCTGAGTAAGAACCAACTTGGAGGCAACAGCTGGAATTTTCTGGGCTTGGGGCAGCTTTAAAAATTTACAATACCTAGGCTACATCCTACACGGACAGAACAAGGATCTTGGGACAGGTCTGCTTTCGTATTTTTTTTAAATTCTCCAGTTGATTCCAGGGTGTAGCCAACAGTGAAAACCATTTTCCTGGATCAATGCTACTCCATGTGGAGTCCTCAAATTAGCAGTATCGGAGTCACCTGGGAACTTGCTAGAGACATGATCAAGCCCCTTTCAGGTCTTCCGTCAGCCACTGTTTCTGTAAAGCTTGCTCCAACCCAGAGTTTTTCTGGTTTATCCTTGGCAGGTCGTAAACTTGTTTTCCACAGGATCAGTTACTCGGTTGTGAGGGCTGAAGTTCCAATAATTTCCTTTTTTCTCCTTTCCTGAACATGCTATTGTAGTTTAGGTATAAGTTTGCAAAGCAAGTATCATTTCCATTTCATCGATTTATACACGCCTTGCTTCATAACCTTAGCTGCAGTCCCCTCAATGTGGCAGCACCCCTTCCCGCTTCCCCTGTGGGTTCCTCATTTCCAGCCTCTTCTTGCCTTTAGACTCCGTGTTTTTGAACACCACTTCTTTCAGTTAGGGAGCTCTGGTGGTGTAGTGCACAGGGAGTTGTGCTGCTAAACCCAACGGTAACGCTCTGTGGGGAAAAAGGTGAACGCTCTCCTTCACTGATTTACCACCTCGGAATCAGAATGGTGGGCTGACCATTAGTTGGTTCTAACCTGATGGCAATGGAGAGATAGATAGATGATAGATAGATAGACAGATAGGCAGAAGATAGATTAGATAGAGACTAGATATGATGATAGATAGATAGCTAGATAGAGGATATATTAGATATAGATAAATAATAGATATTTTTCACCTTGATGCTATTTTTTTTTTAAATTTAGGTTGTTTATTTTTCATTTCAATGAACATCTACAGAGATTTTGGGATTCCATTCATTCATTGTTGCACCCTTCTCCCTGCACAAACCCCTCCCCCCTCCCCCTTGATGCTATTTTTATACCCATCCCTAAGCTTTCACCTTAGGGTTATCTGGTCACTCCAAGTTCTGAGCATTTGGGGAGTTGTGTAGAGTAAATAAGGTCTCTCTTTTGCTGTAATGAGGTTTGTTGTGGTGAAGCCTAAAAGATCAGTGGTTTGAATCCACCAGCTCTTAGAGAAAGATGGACTGTCTCCTCACAGAAAGATTATTGTTAGGTGCCATTAAGTTGAACACAACTTGTAGTGACCTATGAACCCTGTCCTGTCCTGTCCAGCCTCATCATCTCTGACACTCTTGAACCCATTACTGCAGTCAGTGTGTCAGTCCACCTGGTTGAGGGTCTGCCTTTCTTTTTCACTCTCCTAGCAGCATGCCCTAAGTATGTGAGACGAAGCTCTATCGTCTTTGCCTCTGAGAAGCACTCTGGCTGCAGTTAGAGCCTTGGAAACCCGATGGAAGGCTTGCATGAGTTGGGATCTGCTTGAAAGCAGTTGGTTTGGCTTTAGTTTCGGCAGAGCAAACAAATGACCTGTGTATGGTTGACTTCCTTCTTGTTGACGTTTTTTTTTTTTTTAAATTTAGGTTGTTTATTTTTCATTTCAATGAACATCTACAGAGATTTTGGGATTCCATTCATTCATTGTTGC
>NW_006399844.1:10923034-10953809 GCF_000299155.1 Elephantulus edwardii | reverse complement strand
CTCCCCAAACCCCACCCCCTACCCCCAAATATAATCCACTCTGATGTTTTAAGGAGAGGTGAGCTGATATGAAACAAATCCCACTTTTCCAACATTTTCCACACAGGCCTGCTCTGTTGCCACCTCCTCTTCTCTTTATAGTTTATGCTGCATTCACTTTTTTAATGTAATTTTCATGAAGTTTTGGAAAGCAGAGACGTGGGTGTGTTCAGTCCATGATACTTAAAAGTTTATGTCCATGTGAAAGTGTTTCTATATTTATGTAGATTTATGCTCATGTCACTCATTGTATTTGTACAGGTATGTACATTTATTTCTATTTTTTTACTTGCATTGATAGCTTTGTTGTTTCTATTTGACATCACGCTTGTGGGCCTGATGTGTGCAGGTGGCCTTAGCGAACACCCTTCTCTGCAGCTTAGGAAGGGTTCCCACCAGACATCAACGTACTGCCTTTCTCTCATCACTTCTCTACTGATGCATTTCAGAAACACAGGCACTGCAGGTCTTTGAGTGACATACTGACTCCATGCCAATTTTCATCTTTATTGTTTTAATTCTACAGCATAACATGTCAGGGGGAAACATTTGATTTTTTTTTAAACCATCTGCCAGCAGCAAGGACCGAAAAGTCACAAAGCGAGGGCTCCAGGGCTTGGGAGAGAAAGTGGCCCTTGGAGGACTAGGCACATGAGGTGGGTGTGGGGGGCATGGAGGGTGGGATTATTAGACACTGACACACACACACACACACACACACACACACATTTCCTCTCTTCAGGGAAGGATTTTCCAGATGCATTTGCCAGCACTTTGAAAGAAGTATTTTTCATGCTAAATGGAACCTATTGAAGAGAAGTAAATTAATGGCTTAGGGGAGCCACGTGCTCTGGCTGGGGACTCAGCGAAGGCAGCTCTTCAGTGACTGAATTCATGGTATTCATCAGAATAGCTTCCAGCTCCACCAGCTGAAGAGAAGCCGATCAAATCCAGGGAGGCTATTGGAGGGAGGAATTCAAAGAGACTTAGCAAAGGGCCTGGTTTCAGTGGCAGTCCTGGGTCAGTCCTGCAGGAAGGGAGGGCATTGCTTGGTTACCCAGAGCTGATGAGGAGAAGGGTGGGCGCTTGCTCCAACATCACTTCTTGGGGCCAGGCTTAGCTTGGAAAGATCAGGGTTATTTTCCTTACTGCTGTTAATACAGCCCCCAGCCAGCTCCCCTCTGGAACAGTGCATATGGGGAGACCTCACAAGGTGGGCTAAAGTCCTTTCTAGACCCAACCCAAGACACAAGCAAGCTCTAAAGGCACACAAGGTGGACTGGAGACAGGGATAATGAAGGGTAATAAATAAGTCAGGGGCTGAATGGGGGCGTCGTGGAGTGATGGTACAGAAGGGATCCCCAGGAGAGAAAGGCACTGGGTGGGGGAAGTCGATTCAGCACCCCTAACACTGATTGTTTGAGTCAGAGGTCACCACCAACCTAACAGCTGACCAAGGGGACAAGGACTGAGGAAGAGGGATCTGCGAAGGCCGGGAAGGTCTGGCTCCAGCTCTCTCACAAAGTCTTCCACAGGAAAGTCAGCTCTGGGCACCTGACACGCCTCCGCTCAGGGCAGGCTCAGGCGGCTCCTGAAGGCCACATCAGCAGCGAGGACTCGCCCAGGTGTGTCTTTCGCCTTTTGGGGGAGAGAAGAAAAAGGCCACCACAGAGTGAGCAGAGAGCAGCCACCGTGCCCTCCTGGCAGATTCCTTCCTCAGCGACAGACTAGCCCAGGGACACATTAGCATTTAGAAGCATTTGGTTTGTGGAGCGCTGAGGTCTATAGTGGAGCGCTGAGGTTTATAGTGGAGCAGGCTTTACACCATTTCTTGACGATTCTTGATGTGGGTTCAGATGCCATTTGAGTGCTTTCAGACCAGTCAAAGAGCCATGTGGCTTTGCCCTCAGGGACAGGGCAGTTGAAAGTGGATTGCCACCTGCTAGGTGGTCAAGGAGGGGCAATGTGCTCTCAGGATGTGCATGGAGAACCTGGAATGCTCCTGGGCGTGTCCTTAACGATTTCTAAGAGTCATGGTTCTGACCACGTAGCCAGCATCCCAGCACCAATCCTGTGAACTTTCTTAATCTGAAATTGTGTTAAGTACTCTAATCATGGTCATCGTCCCACGTCTGTAGTCCTGCCTACAACAGTGACAGATTGCAACCCAAACCAGTTGGGACCTAGTGGTGATTTCTGTCTCTGAATTATATAAAGGAAAGCCATGGCCATAATTTGTCAGAATGTCTTTGGCACCGTGCTGATGGCGTTCCTCATTCCAGTATGGCTTCTCTTTACCCTCGCCTTAGTAAGAGAGTCTCCACAGAATATGTTTGAATCTGGAATGTCTTTTTCTCCCCAGAACAGGGGACGGAATGGTGGCCTTCACAGATGGTGGCCTTCACAGATGGTGGACTCCTGTGGGAGCAGTCCCAGGCCCGTGACTGCTTCTGTCATCTGAGGCTAACTCTGGGGGCTGCCACCCTCGTGGGGGAGCTTTCCTCCAGGCCCAGCAGTGCCATGCTTTGCTCTGTGATCTCAAGCAAACCACCTGCTCCTGTACTGAGGTAATAACACAGGTGAGCTGAGAGTTCTGGAGGGAGCAAGTGGACATGAGAATATAAAATTTCCCTCTGGGTCAATCCAATCCTTTGCTTCCCAAGCCATGGAATTCCTTCTACCTACTATGTACGTGGCCTGTTTGTCACTGTACTCCTCCTGAGGGCTTAATAGTAGTGGGCATTCTATATGGATGCTGGGTTTTACTCCCTTACGTGTGTATATGTGAGAGATGATGCTGTCCCCACATTAGCTGTCATGGAACTGGATCAGAGGGATCAAATAGGAGGTTGAACCACATCAAATTTCTGAGTCTTGACCATCTTTTGACCTACAAAAATGCATCGTCATATGGTTCAACTTATTTGCCTCAAGGTCACAAGGCTATCATGACAGGGATGGGGCTCGAACTCAGTCAGTCCTGCCTGATTCCTAAGCTGTCCTTCGCGCAGGACCTTAGCCTGTAGGAGGGAGGGCGAAAGGGCCCACCTCAAGCTTACACACAGGGATGAGGGTTCTGTCTCCCAGGATGCCTGTGGCCACACAGAAGGTGTGTTTTCCAGGACTATCCCATGCACCTGCGTGTGAGCTTTCTTCACATGGTTTGCCAAGTGAGGCAGAGCAGGGTGTCACTGTCCCTGAAGGCCACGCTCCTCCTCCTTTGGCCTGGGGACAGCTGCCATGCTGACCCACGTATGCTTCTTTAGCTGACCCCCTGGCGGGAACAAGGCAGTCCTGATGAGGTGTGCTTTCTCACAGGCAACTGAGGTGGACTGTGGTTCCACCCAGCACTCAACAATCTGCTCATGACTGAGTGTGAGAAGCCCCCAGCTTGGATTCTGCATGCGGTGACTGTGGGCTGGGTAGGAATCCTGACATCTTGCCCTTCTACCGTGTCTCAGTCTCCACACCTATCGCTTGATAGTGCTCTTAACATTCAAATTCTATGACGTCATGAGCATGGGGAAATGCTTTGTCAGATGACATGCTTCAGACAGCTCAGGAGGTAACATCCCCTGTTGTAATGGGCCCATCAGGGTTATTCTGGGATTCTCTGGGCTCGCTGCAGGCAGGCAGGCGGTTCCACCAGCACCTGGCACCGCATGCAGGGAACGTGGAGAATTGGAAAAGCTACCTGCCCCAGCCCAGTTTTGGGGGTTGAGTGAGAGAAGTGTGGGAAGGAGCTGTAGAAGAGGGAGAGGAGAGGTTACGAGGAGAAGCGTGGTACTCACCCACACCCTTGCGGTCAGGCCGGGGAGGGGTGCCCCCCTGTGGGCTGGCCAGGCTGCTCTGGCTCCCCGAGAGGTGGCTGAGTGGGTGGGCCAGCTCCATCCTGGGGGACCCTGTGTTGCCACCTGCAGGAGACACACATGGACCCAAGGGCTCAGTTCTGGTTCTGTGGACCTCGAGCTGAGACGGGGCTGATAGAGGACTGGTGCAGTACTTGAGCTCATCTAAAGGAACCCCCATTTGGGATGTCGTGGGTATGTCCATGGGCTGTTTGCCCAGCATCCCCTACCCTGGGGACTGTCACTTCACCTCCCACCCACATGGCTTTCATGTTCTCACCTGGCCCCACCCTCTGGCCACTGCTGATGGGTCCAAGACATATATAATCCAGCAGAATGAGGGCCTTTGGGTCATTTCTCTAAGAGCCAACCATCAATACGACAACTGGAAGTTCTTTTTCTTGCTTTCCCAAGAGAGCATATCTGAAGAATACACATGGAGTGTATGAAGAGTGGAGAGACATTAACTGCTGTTTTGCTAACTAAAGCCTCTTCATTCAAACAGGGCTGCGAGTCTGCATGTGACAGAGATGGCTGATGTGGGCTGGGTTCCTGCCCCGTCTTCTCTATCTCAGGTATGCTTGGTCACTGCTAAGAGCTGGCGCAGGGACAGAAGCTGTGCTGGGGTGGGGAGGAGGGTGAAACCCGCCCGGGACACCAAGATCGGCCGGCGAGGCTCCTTGAAACTTCCTTCACATAGATCACTCTTCTGAAGGGACGTAAGATGCCATCTAGTCCAGGGACAGTTTTCATCTCTTGTGTCATCCCCATATATCGATACTGATCATTGGCAGTGCAGGAAAAGTGCACTGAAGAGGATCCTGAGGCCAGAGATCATGGTCAGTTAGTAATGTCTGGCACGGGCACCAGAGCGGGGAGTGGTAGCAAGTGTGTCAGGCAGTTGTCGCCTCTGATGTACCAAACTCCCATCTCCATCAGGAATTCAGTCTACATCAACTGTGACTGGGGGCCATCCAGCCCCGCCTCAGGAAAGCCCCCTCAAGCCACTGCATTCCAATTTAGGACAGTTAGTTATTACAAAGCTGTTTCTCTTTTTCCCCTATAGGGAGCTCTGTAGCAGCTGTGCTGCTATCCCAAAGGTGATGCCTCTCTGGCAGTTTGCATCCACCAGTGGCCTCTCGGGAGAAAGGTGGGCAACCCCTTCCCGTGCGGTTCACAGCCTCTGGAAACCCGCTGGAAGGTCAGCTGTGAGTCCGTTCTGACTGGACGCATGGAGATGGACTTTTTCTTGTGCACTTAAATCAGCCTTTTTATAACCACTTTCAAATACCTCTAGGTCTAACCCTTATAGCAAATTTTGAATAAATCTGGGGTCATTTCCCCTGGGAAGACTCTATGTGTTTATAGAGAAGGAAAATGTGCGCCCAGGCCTTCTCTGCTCCACCCTCAATGCCCAGTTAACTCTCTTTCACATGCCTGGGTTGCGGAAGTGAGCTAGTGATGTGAACTTCAGAAGGACTTTGCAGACCACCTGCTCCACGCTTCTATGCTAAGAGAAGCAAGTGGGGGCCTGAGGCCAAGGCTTCTGTGTGGGATCCCACAACAGCTCGGCGGCAGAGTTTAGCTAATGTAGGTTGTTGATGTTACTGCTCTGTCCCATCAAGTCAGAACCCTCTCATAGCCGACCCTCCAGTGAGTAAATCACATGGAAGGAGACTACCCGTACTTCTCCCACCGAGCAGTTGCTGGACTTGAACAGCATGCTTTTGGGATTGCAGCACAGCTTCTTACCACTAGTTCACCAGAGCTCTTTAGCTGACCCAGGTAACTCAACATGTTGGGGGCAGCATCTCACAGGTGAGTCGGGAGGAATCCCAGGTGTGCAGGCAGTGGGGCCCAGAGGTCTGGCTGGCCCTGTCTCAGCCTTCCTGTCTTCCTGCCAGCTCCCTGCATATGAACCTCACTTTTTAGCTTCTAGAGGTCCCACCTGCAGGCCCACATCTCCTCCCTGACCTAGAAGGACTGCCCTGGGAGGAGCACCAAGGAGCAGCAAAGTCGCTGTGCCCCTGGACCCTCTAACATAAGCCGTGTACTCCCCCTCCCACACTCACCTGATTCCCCCCAGGACTTGTTGCCTTTTGAATCACTGGGACCAGTGGGTTGGAGTCTGTCATCCAGGCTCGAGGAGCTGAGATCTGAGTCACTGTCTGTGTCACTGGAAATCACTGTAAAAGACACCAACACGAGAGGTCATGCTCCCTGGCCACAGCCACCAGGCATCTTAAGACAGATGCACAGGCCTCTCTCTCTGGCACAACACAGCTCAGTTGGCCCTTTTGTTCTGTGCACAGGAGACAACCTGACTGAGGTGGAATAAGAACCTGCTGGAGCTCCAGCTCAGTTCTTTCAGCAGAATCAGGGGAGGCTCTGAGCTTGGGCTCTGGAGTGACTGCTGGGCTGGAATCCTGGCTCCTCCATTTCTGACCTCAGGCAAATGCCTCAGTTTCCATCTGTAAAGTGGGGATAATGATGACTTCTCCCTCACAGTGTTGTTCCAGTCAGTGAATTCCTGTGGAGACCTGGGACGGACAGGCTCCAGAGAGGTCAGCTATCACGAACATTTTTCAATGGTGCAGCTGCACAGCGTCGCGTTTTGCCTTTAGGACTTGCTACCTCAGAGCAGTGGTACCTGCACCACGGTGCTGGTCCCACCACACAAGTGGGTTCTGAGTCTGCCACAGGGCTGGGGTGACAAACGAGGAGGCTGGCCCAGGATGCCTCTTCCCTGTTGGTCTGGGTCATGAGTTCTAGCCTCCCTGCACAAAGAGCAATTCTTTGGCCCCACAGGGGATCACTATGTGCTGACATTTGTCATGATATGACCCACCTAGTATCCTTGTGGGACATGCTAGCAGAAGTTTCTGCTTTACCAGGCCATTCAGTGAAGGAGCTTGGAACTGGGTACAGTGGGATCTGGTTTGAATGGAGTGGGAGCCAGGGGTCCCTCCTGCTCTTTCATGGTTTCCTTCAGGGCCTAGATTGGTGCAGGACACTGGTGGGCCCCTAGTCCCTTCTGCATGAATGTTGTTAGGTACTGTCGAGTCAGAATCAACTCAGAGCTGACCCTCCAGTGGGTTTTCAGAGGCTGTAAATCTCACGAGAGGAGACTGGCATTTTTCTCCCCGTGAACAGCTGGGGGATTTGAACTGCCTGCCTTTGGGTTGGCTGTGCAGTCCTGTATCACTGAGCCACCAGAGCTCGTGTCTTCCTCAGCAGGGAGGCAGGAGGAGGGTGTGGGGGTGGCCCCTTTGGGACCAGGCCTCCTTCACCTCACCGGCACCTTAGCTGGGTGCTCACTGGCTGAGACGAGTGACTTCACGGTGGGAGGGGTTGCTGAATACTGCTCTTGCCTGTTGTGGGTCATCAGGGTGGGAGGAAGGGGTTGCTGCCAGCCTTGGAGTCCATGGTGACAAGGCACAGACTTCTCCGGGTCACAGTGCCCTTTAGTATCAGCAAGACGGGTGTGGGGGTTCCTGTGGGGGGCCGGAGTGGTGGGAAAGGGGAATGAGAGGGAGCTAGCATGCAGCTAACAGCCTTCTGGCTTAAGTGGGACTAGCGCTGGCTGGGGAATCACAGTTGCAGTTATAAAGCAGGATATACACATCCTTCAAATGTTCTACTTTTATTTTAAACGCATAAATACATACCACTAGCCAATCTTTTTTGATGCAGGGCTTGGGTGTTTCTTTGAGCTGGGGCCCACACACTGTTTCATATATAAACCACATCTCTGTAGGGTCGCTGGGAGTCAAAATTAACTTGGTGCCAGTGGGTTTGGTTTTTGGCTTGTATTGTCTTGTCTGTATTCCCAGGTTTATTCGCTTTAAATGAAAGCGACCTGAAGCAAAAGGAGCGCAGAAGCCTCTTCTGTCTCCCCATTGCTTCTTCCTTTCATAGTTGTCCTGCCCACACCCAATTCAATAGACTTGTAAGAGCAAGTTGCCTCGATCAAGACTTTTTTAGAAAAGACTTTATTATTTTTTAAAGCAGTTTCAGGTTAATAGAATGACGCAAAAGGTATAAAGAGTTCCCCCTCCGTACAGGTCTGTTATTAACATCTTGTATTGATGTGGTACCCTTGTCACACTTGATGAATCAATGCTGATCCATCATTATTAACAAAAGCCTGTTGTTTACATTAGGTTCACCCTGCGTATGGGGCAGCCCTGTGGGCTCTGAATGCTTAATGTCAGGGTAAGCATGGTCCCAGTGTCACATAGAGTAGGTGCACTGCTCTGTCCCTCCACCTACCCCAGCAACCACTGACCATTTCATTGCCTCTGCCACTCAGTCCTTGTAGAGTTGGGCCTGGCCCACAGCTGACTGCTGTTGGGTTTCCAAGGCTCTGTAAAAGGCACAGAAGGGAACTGCCCATCTTCCTCCTGCTGGTGGATTTGAACCAAGTGGCCTCTGGGTTAGCAGCACAACTGCCTATTGACCACACTCCCAGAGTGCCATCACTGTCTCATTGACTTTTCCAGAATGTCAGACAGTTAGGATTGTATAGTGGGCAGCTTAACTATATGCATTTAAGCGTCCTCCATGGCTTTCTATGGCTTGATTGTTCATTTCTTTAATTTGCTGAGTAACACTCCATTTATAGTTGGACCACTGTTCAATTATCTATGCACCTACTGAAGGATGTCTTGGTTGCTTCCAAGCATTGGTGATTATTAATAAGGCTGCTAGAAACACTGGCCTGCAGGTTTCAATGTGGACAAGTGCTATCAGTTTACTTGGACGAACACACGGGAGCTCTTTTCCTGACTGAACTGAATGGTGAGCCCATACACTAAACTCCCTGAGAAACCACTGGACCACGTTTCAGAGTGGCTGTGCCATTTTATCAAGACGTTCAAAAAGTCTGAGCTTTAATGAAATAGTGCTTTCCTTACTGTGCATCAGTTTATACAATATTTAACTAAATTATGTAGCTATATAAGAAGTACAATCGCACAAGGGCAGTCATCTTTCATAGATGCACAGCTCTGCAGACACAGGAGTTTATAGGAGCCAGAGGCCACGGGGTCAGGAAAGAAAAAGCAGTGGTTATGAGGGAAGGGTAGGAGCGTCTGGTGGAGCTGGTCATGCTGGCCATTGTGCTAGGTGCCATATGTACTACGGTTTCATGCTGTAAGAGACAGGATTAGGAAAATACCAGTCCAGACCAGGGGTGGCTAACAGGTTTCATTGGATCCACCAAGTCCTTCTGGGGCAACATGTTGAAAAGGCTCCTGCATCAAAGCTCAGCAGCAGGTCAGTTAGGGACAGGAGCTATGAGGAACATGAGGGGAGAATGGTGGATGAGTGGTAAGGAGTTGAACTGCCAACTCAGAGGTACATGGTTCAAATTCACCAGTTGCTCCCTGGGGAGAAAAAAAGGGGCTATCAACTCCTGTGCAATTTACTGGAGGGTCAGCTATGAGTTGGTTTAAACTTGATAGTGCATAACAACAACAACAAGCCATGTTTCTCCATGCAGATCTAGAACCTTCTGGAAGGCTTTCATGTCTTTAGCCTGTGCCATCTTTCAGCTGTGGAGGCTCTGAGAACCAAGCACGACCGGGCATCTCAGCTGTGAGAGATTCTGCCTGTGCTTCAGAGCTGAGCTGCATGGCCGCCCGCCCGTGCTCCTCGCTTCCTGGAGAGGCTCCTCTCAGCCCCCAGCTCTCCAATCCCCACGTCCTGCCAACTTGCTCTCCTAAGTGGCTGCCGGATCAGTTGCCTTCTCACTATCATCACGGCCCCTGCTTAATTCCAGCCCATCTCCTCTCTGTGGACTCCATGGCAACTTCCCACCGGGGTCCCTCCACACAGCCAAAGGACCCTCCAGAGAAAACACAAGTCCCAACTTAAGGCTCCTTAATGGCTTCCCATCACCCCACAAGCAGCGCAAGGCCCTGCTCCTCTCCTTTGCCTATTTCTCACATCACCCGCTGCTCCAACTCCAAAAAAAGCTGTGTATTGTTATCGTGGTCAGGGGGTATCAGGTCAATTTTGACTCGAGGTGACCCCACGTGACAGAGCAGAATTGCCCGGCAGGGTTTCCTAGGCGCTTAAGAGGAGCAAATTGTTGAGTCTTTCCCCCTAAGAGTCACCAGGTAGGTTTGATCTGTCAATCTTTTGGCTAGCAGACATGTTCTTAAGCACTGTTGTCACCAAGGCTCCTTAAAAGGAATGGAATTCTCACCAAACCTCACCATTCACCGCCTTGCCTCGTGCCTGGCTCCAGGCTGCCTTCTCCTGGCTTGGTTAGGCCTCCTCTTCTCCAGGGAGCCTTCTCCACCCCTTGGCTCCTGAACACCCTGTGCATACAGCTACAACCACACCAACCACTTCTGCCTGGGACTTGTGCATCTGTTTCCCCCACTAGATTAGGATGCTCCCTGAGGGCAGGGATAGACGAGGCTAGTGTGAGTTTTTACCCCAAATTTACCCTATGGTTCTGCGGGAGAAAGACCTGAAGGTCTGGTCCCATAAAAACTTCAACTTAGAAAACCCCACAGGGCAGTTCTGCTCTGTAACATGGGATCTTGGAGTGTACTCAGGGAGACCCGGGAAAACAAAGCTTAATCAGTGAGCTGGATAGGGAACGCTCTTCTTAATGTTGTCCTTCTCATCCTACCCCGTGCTGATCCAGCTCACTGATAACGCTAATCCCTATGCACATCCAAAACCTTCTCTAACAGGGCAAAAAGAAAGCCACAGACTGGGGACAAAAACTTCGGTAATGACATGTCTGATAAGGGATTTTTATCTAGAATTTATGGAATACTCGAGCACCATAACAAGATAAAGGTAGACAACCCAATAGAAAAACGGGCACAGGATATGAACAGACACTTCACCAAAGAAGACATTCAGATGGTGAACAAACCCATGAAGAAATGTTCAAAATCCCTAGCTCTAAGAGAGATGTAAATAAAAACAACTCTGAAATATCATCTCACCCCAGTAACAGTAGCAAAATTAAACAGAACAGCAAATAAATGTTGGTGAGGTTGTGGAGAAACTGGAACCCTTATTCACTGTTGGTGGGAGTGTAAAATGGTGCAACCACTGTGGAGGGCAGTATGGCACTTTCTCAAAAAGTAAAAAATAAAATACTATTTGACCCGGCAATTCCACTACTGGGAATATACCCTAAAGAAACCAGAACTGCCACCCAAGCAGATATATGCACACCCAAGTTTATTGGTGCTTTGTTCACAATAGCAAAGAGTTGGAAATAACCCAAGTGTCCATCAGCAAATGAATGGGTAGAGAAGCTGTGGTATATTCACACGCTGGAATACTATGCTGCATTGAAAAGCAAGGAACTCATGCAATATTATTCAAAATGGGTGACCTTAGAGGACATTATGCTGAATGAAATATCACAATCACAAAAGGACAAATACTGCATAATGCCATTGCTATAAAATAGGACTGAAATTGGGTTTGGGGGGGAAACTAGGAAAAGAGGGGATAAATAATGTACGCTGCATTGAAACAGAACAGGGAGAGAACTGTTTAAAGGGTATATATGATTGGGTATTGTTTGCAGGCCAAGAGTCCAGAATAGGAGCTACATAGTGGACTGGGGGCAGGGCAGGTGGGATTGTATAACAATGAAGGACTTTTTTTCTTTTCAAAGAGGAAAGTTAACTGGGGGCAGGGGAGGGGTGGGCACAGTGGAAAATGTGCAACAATGAATGAATGGAAATTCAAGTTCTCTATAATCTTTCATTATCAGTTAAAAAAAGGAGAGAGCATTCTCTGTTTTTTCCCCTTGACTGCCAAAGGCTCCTCTTTTTCTTGTTCAGTTTCTTTTCCTCCTTTGCCCTCAAGGAAGAGCTCTGCTTTGATCTTTGTGATGTAGAATCAGGGGGAAACATGGAGATGAGAGGAAACTGTGGTCCACATGCCCTCTTCATACTACCTGAGAAATGCAAGGGAAAACCTGTGATGGTTAAAACTGGTGTCACCTTGACTGGCCATGATGTTCTGGTTTGTCAGTTATGATGCATTTATTCCTCATGATGAGATCTGATGAGATACAGTCACATCAATGTGTTGATGTCTGCTTTGAGCAGCCAATCACTTGGAAGGGGGTTTCCTTTGGAGTATGACTTGTATGGAACATAGATGTTCTGGCAAAGCTCACCAGATTTTTTTTCGCAATCTGGATCCTGCACCTGGCTCTTCACTATCTGCTCTCTGGTTCTTTGGACTTGAGCCGTATTGCCTACTAATCTTGGTCCATCAATTCTGTGAGTCAGGAGGCTTCTCCAGTCTGACATCTGACATGTGAACTTGAGACTTGCCAGCCTCTAATACCATATGAGCCACTTTCTTGAGACAAATCTTTCTCTATATACATATATAAGCTTCAGTGGTTTTGCTTCTCTGGAGAATCCTACCTAAACCACGGACAGACTTATTTTGAAGTTCCTTCTCAGCTCTGGCCGGGTTTCTTTGATCGTGTATCTGTGGAGCCCAGATCTCAGAGCTGTTGACTTCATAAGCACAACATGTTTCTGACTCAATCACTAATGACTAAACACCAACCCTGTGGGTCTCGGAAGGGGGTCAGAGTAGGTGGGCAGGAAGCAGAGATTCTCGAGTAACATGCTCAGGAAGCAGCATCTGTGTCTCTCTTGAGGTAACTTTAAAGGAGTTGGGGAGGATCCTGGGCTTCCTTCTCCCTGGGGCGGGGAGAATTCTGGGCTCCCTTCTTTGTGGAGTGGGGGGGAGGTCAACATGGAAGCCTTGGTCTGTCGTTTGAGCAGAGGGCATTCATGGAGCAGAGGCTGGTGACTGATCTCCACATGAGCTTCCTCAGCTCCGTGGCAGAAATACAGGAGAATATCCCTTTATTCTTTCAGACTTAGACTGTTCCATGTCCCTCTCTCCATGGTTGGTGCAAAACTAGTTAGCAAGAATTGACTCCCCATTGTGTTAGAGCAGATCGGTGCTCCTCCAGGTTTCAGTGACTGACGGATTTCTCAGAAGCAGATTGCCAGGATTTCTTCCAAAGCACCTCTTTCCTTGTGGTTGGGAGTCACGTATGCCAACTATTTTCATCACCCAGGGACCCTGGCTGACCTGAAGGATCTGTTTAATTGTACCACTGATGAGGATATGAGGCTTCAAGACAGGCAATGCCTGGATCCTTCGGGGTGCAGGGGTGTATGTCAGAGGGCACACAGTCCCAAGGACACACACACATCCCTTCTTATTGGAAGGGGATGACAGGCAAGCCTGTCCCAGGACTGAGGTTATGTTGGCAAGCCCACTTACCCCATTTCTCCCCCACCCACCCTATCATCCACTGTACAACGCCACCATGTTGGCATGGAAGCGGGCTAACACTGCTGTAGTCTGTGCCATGATACGCCGGAGAGCAGATGTGTGTGAGTTGTGTCTCATCCACGTCAATCCTGGAGATGCGATTAGGACCCCATATTGTCTATTCCCAACATGGTTCCCAGGATACAAAGATTTAGCAAAATAAAACATCAACTCTCCAAGTTACAGTCAGCAGGCTGCTTCTTCTGAAGGCCCCAGAGGGTCATAACGGAAAAGGGGGAAGTCACCTCAGAGGACAACTGAGCTCCCAAAGACACTCCATGCAGGGACCCAGACAGCCGATGAGATGGATTTAGCACTCTCAGCCACACTCTCCCTTTGCTCCTGGGCTTTCTGGCTGGGGTCAGGGCTCAGCTTAGAGGTTTTTGTAGTGCAGACCCAGATCCCATTTCTAATCCACTCTGATAAACACCACTTGAAAGAAACAAAGCAAAGGGGGTTGGTGTTGTCCGTGCTTGGTATCAGCACTTACTGTCAGTGGGAAATAAATACACTTCAAAAGCATTGCTGGGAATATCCCTGGACCACAGCCCAATGCAAAGGCCATTTCCCCAAATATTTCCAGCTTCCTCTGGAGGAAAGGAAGATGCTTTTTCTCCTTCCTCCTCCGAAATGTCACCTAAACCCCAAACCTTGGCTAATTTGCCATTCGATTGCTATTGCCACCTCTCTCCCTGCACAGCAGCCGTGATCATAAATCTTCGAGGTCTATTAACAAAGCTTTTAGGCTCATAAATCTTTTGGCCCTTGCTCTTCCATCCTCAACAAAACACTCTGTGTGTCTGAAGGCTGATTTTTTTTTTCTCCTCCCCTTTCATTCCCCAAAGGATGAGTCTGGGATGGCTCAGTGATGAGAACTTGTATTCTGCCCACGCCTGATTTTTCAGATTGAAGATGGGAAAACACCAGGGAGAGGAACATCCCGGTAGCCTTCTCCAGAAGGAAGCATCTCCAAATGGATTCGCCAGGCTCTGCCTCCAAGCAGGAAGGGGGAGGGCTCCGCCATGGCCAGAGCTCCCGGACCGCTTGCTGGCCTGGGGACCTGGCATCCCTGGGATTTTCCCATCCTGCCCTAGAAGGGCTGCCTGTTGTTCAACATGTATCCTCACCACCGAGAGCCCTGGCGCCAGCCATTCCTACTTCTCTGGGGATAGGCCAGGTTGGTTGCTTCGCCCCCCCCTCCCTTGGCTCACTCTTGGATAGATTTGCAATTTGACTGTCACTATGGAAACCTGGAGTTTTGGTAGATGGAGGGGAGGAAAGAAAAGTCTCTTTTGGAAGTCTTGCTTGACTGCCTGAGAAGGACCCTGGAATTCTGGCCACTTGCACTCACAGCACTGAGCTGGGACTTGGGGCTGACTTTCTCTCTGTGACTTTGGACATGTCCCCACATTTCTCTGGGGACAGGGAATATCTCATGTGAAAACAAATAGGCCAATCTGGATGGGTCTGGGTCTGACTTTAGAACTCAACTTCGTGCCACCTCTGTTGCATGTGGGGACAGACCACCAGTGTCTGTCTCTGGTTTGAGAGACAGGAAAAGCCCCTTCTGGCCCCATGACAGCTGCTGCCTGGCACCAAGACAGCACCAGCCTGGGAGCTTGGAAGGTGTTTGTGAGATGCAGCCGCTCTGCTCAGAGCCTCCCAAAGCCCCCAGAAATTATGGGAATTAGAGAGGAAGAGATATTTTCAGCAAACATTCCGCCAAGGCAAAGCAGATGGTGGAAAATTCTGCATACTAAAAACAAAACAAAAATTTCATTTTAAATGTAAAGGAAAGACAATAATGCCCTGGGGAACAGGGAGATGGACCCAATTAGCTCTATTCTGCTCAATGGGCTGCAGAGATGTGAGCTCCCACTGGGGTAGGTGGGGTGGCCCGTGCACCCACAGGGCCAGCTGTGTGGTCCTGGATCCCTCTGAGATGTTGTTCCATGTCTGGGGCTCTGCTTTGGTGGCAGCAGGAGGGAGTATGGGGTGGCGAAGAGGCGCCAGCTCTGAGTCAGACAGACTTGGGTTTGTGTCCAGGCTCTGCCACTTCCCAGCTGTGTGGCTCTGGGTCTTCTTACCATCGAGGAAATGAGGGCTGTGGTGGGAGAAGGACAGGCAATCTCCTCCCATGCGATCAACTGCCTTTGAAAACCCACTGGAGGGTCAGCTCTGGGTCAGTTCCGACTTGATGGTACTTAACAACAACAGCAGGTGCTAGGTGCTTGATTGATGGGACCAATTTCATTTGGAGGAGTCCCCAGGAGGTACACAGGGGAAGCACGTGACAACTAGCTGAAAGGTTGTACGTTTGAACCTACTCAGAGAAGCTTCAGGTGACAAATCTGGAAGTCTGCTCCCCAAAAGTCTCAGGTTTGAAAACTCTACGGAACACCTGATATGATTAGACACAGGGGTCTGCCAAGGCTCAGAAGCAACTCAATGACAACTAGCAAAAGCAACACTTTGATGTGAACAGCAGCATCTTGAACACATGGGTCCATACTATTATCCTAGGTGGTCTCTGGGATCAACACACTCAGGACCCAGGTCCCTCTCGCAGGGCAGACTTGGCCCTCCCAAGGGAGCTTGGACTCCCAAGCTTTGCTTCTCAGGGATGTGCAGAGGCCTGGAAGCTGACAGGAGTCCAAGCTGAGATCGGAATCGGATCTACTGAGGGCCAAAATCCTTGGTCTTCCCACCTCACCAGGCCTGTTCCACCTCCTGGTCCTCCCCTTCCAGGAGGCCTCCCTTGCTGTCCTTTCCATGCTTGCCTGGGAGCTGGGGCATGAGAGAGGAGTCCTGGCCGTTTAACAATACCTAGGGTTGAGTTCTAACACTCTCCTGGATACTCCTAGGCAAACACTCCAATCACTCTGAACCTCAGTCTTCCCACCTGCAAAATGGGACAATGATCACGACCAACAAAAGAGGACTAAGTATGAGCAAAGATTTGTGAGGTTTCAAAATGATGCAAACTGATCACGTGCTTAAAACTCAGAATCCAGTCCATCTCAGACACACATTCAAATTGGGCCTCGATGGAAAAACCTCCCAGCCTCAGGGAAAGAGGAGAGAGGTGAACCTTCGTTACTGGTCCCCCTAGGCCTTGTCAGACACCATCTGGAAGGACATTCATTTTCTGACAAACACCTGCTTTGACTTCCTCAGCTTGAGAGGTCCAGGGATCATGTCTGTCTTCTCCCATCTGCCTCCTCCCCCATCCCTCAACACTGGGCCATGAGCAAATTGGGTGTGCAGGCCATTCTTGCTGACTGCTTTCCCCAGAAACTTCCCAGAGGAGGAAATAGCACAGTGGAGGGGGTCTAGTAGGTCAGGGCAGGAGTCAGTCAGGCCAGGAGGAAGAGAGACCCAGAGCCTTGACTCCCGCCTGCCACCCCCCATAGCGCTGAGCTTCCACCAAGCAGGTGCCTTCTCTGCAGCCTCCCCCTCGAAGGACACTCAAGTGGGACAAGCCAGGCAGCCTGTGGCCTCAGCCATGGGAGGATGGACTACAGGGGGGAGGGGATGCCCAAGGCCAGTTGCCATGGACACGGGATGAGTGGGCACTGGGGGGAGAGTGCACTGTTCACAGAGCAGCTCTTCCACCAAACCCAAGCCTGGGTGAACAGGCTCTTGTTTCGGAATCTCCCTCTAGGCCTGGGAATGTTGGGGTTTAGAGGGGGTAGGGGCAGTGCCTGAGGTCAGGCGCTCTGTCTGCAGAAGATGGGCCCACTGGTGGCTGGAAGAGGTGACTCGCAGCTGGCTTTCTTGCTCCCTGCCTCTCTCCAGCCATCTGAGCACTCTGAGCCTTATTTCACTCCAAATATGGGACGAAGCCCCAGGTGCTGCAAACAGTTAACGTGCTTGGATGTAAATGACAGGTTGGATGGTCAAGTCCACCCAAAAAGTGTCTTGGGAGAAAGGCCTGCCGGTTTCCTTTCCAACAATCAGCTACTTATTTTGCTCTGCATGTGGGGTCAGCATGAATTAAATGGCTCAATGGCCACCTGGCTGGTTAGGCTGGGATATGCATGGTACCCGCAGGACCACCTCCTGGGGCGGTGGGAAGGTGTGGCACTCAGGGAGCTCCTTCCCTGGCCTCCTTTCTGGGTGCTAAGGGTGGGCTGGGCTTGAGGCAGGGCAGAAGCCAGAAGGATGGTACAGATCAGCAGGGAGTTCAGATTTGGTGGGTGCAGGGTTTCCTGAGCTGCTTGTTCATTCAGCATCGATTTTAATTACCTCCCTCCTTTAGGCTCACAGACAGGAGGCACCGGGTAATGAAGACGAATCCTCCGATCAATAAAACGTGGTTGCCAGCACTGAAATCCTGTAGTCCCTGCCCTTGTTTGAGGAGCTCCAGATAGCACAGGGCTTGACGGAAGATAAGGACATCTGTCCCAGGAGAGATGAGACACAAAGGTGGGAGTGGGGTGCTATGGGGAGAGCAGATCAGGGGGACTTCCTGGAAGAGGTGGATTTAAGGGTGGGACAATTTAGAGAGAAACGCTGGGTTGGTGGGGAAGTCTGCTGGCCCAAAGGGAGGCTCTCGCTGACACACGCGTCTTCTGGGTCAGAGCTGGAGCAAGGGCGTGCCTCCCAGCCTCCCCTTCGCAGGGATACAGAAGCTCCTTCGCTCCAGGATGTAGCTCTCTTTCTACCTTCCTCTCCTTGTGTCTCTGGGCCTTTGCTTTTTTTCTTACCACTCTCCAAGTCTCCCCTTGAGTTCCCCCACTCTCTTCACCTCCCTGCATCTCTCTTGTCTTCATCCCCTTCTCAGAGTTTTGAGTCTGTGTGTTCTGAGTCTTTCAGATTGTTTTTTCATTCCTCTCCTCTTCTTACTGGTTTCTCTCATTCTCCAAGCTCTGCATGTCTGCATCTCTGTCTTGGGGCCTCTGTCTGTCTGTCTCTCTCTCTCTCTCTTCAGGCCTGTTACCTTCTTACAGACCTTTTGTGGTCTGCTGGGTCCATCTCACTGCCCATAGGGTATCTGCTCAGAGCTTGGGGACAAAATCTGGGCTCCTAGTTTGTATATCTACCCCAGGGGCAGATGGGTGGGGGAAACACCTCTCCCTGGACAGAACCCACAGAACTGACCCTTTCAGCCTGTGCTGCACCAGCTGTGGTAACTGAGCCCCATCTGCGGGGCTGGTGTCCACCGTGATGGACAGCAGGCCTTGGAAAGCTGCTGTATTGAGCGGAGCCAGTGCTGGTATCTCCCAGGGCTTTAATAGAGTCAGATGGGGCAGGTGGGCCCAGACTTATTCCCTTCACTGGGTTCCCCAAGGCCACTAAATCTAGAGGGGGAGGAATTAAATTGTAGGATAACATGACCAGACAAGTGAGCGGCCACTCGTTCTTCTTCACACAGACCCCATGCAGACCAGAATATTGGGGCGCATGTACTGAGCGGAAGCTGGACATCGGTTCTGGGGAGCCCCCTATTTCTTCATCTCAGCTCTCACGGGGACAGAGAGCCCAGAGACTTCACCTTGCAGCTGGAGTTGACCAGAATGCTAAGGATGTGATTTTGTTTGGGCAAATTAGAGGTGACAGCCGTGCCCCTGACCTCTGTGGTGCAGCTAATGAGGGCCTTCTGCTCTGGGGAAACACATCTCGGAGCTAGCGAGGACAGGACACCAAGAGTAGGGAGGAGGGCTGCCCGGGAGAGGTGAGGGTGATGGAGGTCGGGTAACACAGCTCATTCAGGCTCAGAACTTCTGGGACGAGACCCCTTTCATTTATACTCAGTGACATTCGTCCAGTGCTTGGGGTAACCGAGGACTCCAAGGACAAAATAAGTAGGTGTGAGCTTCTATTTCAATACAAAGACACATGAGAGGTGGCCAAATGTATTGGCCCACTGTCTGACCCTGAGAGGCAGGAGGGCAGTTGCCTGAGGGCTGTGGTTACGTATAGAGGTTGCATGCAGTGAAAGGCATCTCGACCCCTCCGTGCCTCAGTTTGCTCATCTGTGAAGTGGGGATTCCAGTGGTGTCCTCATCACGGTGTGGCTGTGTATTATGTGAAACAGTGGATGGCGGTACCTGGTGAGGCATCTGAGACCAGGTATCATTTAACCTGGGGCTGCAATGACAGCTTTCTACTTGGCCCTTTAGTGCCAAGGCCTGCAGCCTGCCCCTGCCTCCTGCACAGACCAACAGGTACGCAGAACCCAGCCCTTCACTGAGGTGGGCAGAGGGGCAACCACAGTCAGAGAAAACCGACCATCTGTGATGGTCTGATTCAGGAGGGCTCGATCATTGGAGGGGAGGGGACACCAGTCTAGTGAGAGAGAGGGCTGGGGACGGTGAAGGAGACTCTGGAAAGACCCTGGGTTGGAACAATAGCCGTGGTGGACATATTGGTGACAGAGCATGTGGGATGGAGCCGACTAGAAGCTGGCATCTCCATCAGGGAGTACTAGGCTGCACGGTAAAAGCCTGCTGGCCAGGTTGATTGACACGGACTTGAAAAAAACCTTCAAAGTTTGTGGTGGCAAGGAAAACCCAAACTCAGAATGACATCTAATATGAACACACTCTCCAGCTCTGTATTCCTGTCTACTGGCTGAACCATATAAAACTGTCATTTGCATGGGTTTAAAAATGTCTAGACCTGCACACCTTCCTATAACTTAACTGGAAATGCCTTTGCATGTTTGTAGATGTGGAAATAAGGGAGCTGGGAGGGTCCACGCCACATTAATGATGGTTCTCTATGAGGAGCTGACTAGGAGGCTCTATCACGTGTGGTTTGAAACGACCACTGGCTCCTTGGGAGAAAGATGGTGGGCCCTCCCATTAACCTCAGAACTCCGATGGAGGGTCAGTATGAGTTGGACTCCAGGGCTGGGAGTGTTTGAGTAAGTTTATCTTTGAGGCTGGTACAGGATGCGACAGCTTTGATTTGGAGCTGACACAAAGGCATCATTGACACCACCATCACCACCATCTTTAAGGAGGGAATTAGAGCAGGGGGAGGTAATCAACGGGGCTTTAGCTTTTCCTGTAATTTCAACGATTTCTTGTATAATTACAAATTAATACTATTTAAGCTTCTCCTTCCTCTCCTTTTTTTTTTTTTTTTTTTTTAACCAAACAGCAGACTTGGAATGTGAAGGCCTGAGTCAAAAGCTTTGAAGGTATCACGCTGGGACAAACCTCTCCCCCTCTCCGGAGTAAAAGCCAGCTTCTTCCAAATAGTCCATCTTTCTGGCTCCTGTGTTTCTCTCTGTGTGTATGTGGTGGCTTCTATTATTTTTGGATTAAAAAAAAATCCTAGGTACTTTGAGCTTCCCAGGAAGAGGACCCATGCAGGGAGTAAAATGAACAGAGACAGGGAAGGTGATAATTAAGCATAAGAGGCGATCCTGGGGACAGGACTTTGAAGGGAAGATTCAGCTAGTTCACAGGCACTTAGTGAATGCTTATCACAAAAGCAGCGGGTGGTGGGTGCTGGGGTGTGACTGGCAGGTTTGAGGGGATTCCTCTGAAAGTACCTAAAGCCAGAGCTTTAGGGAACAAGGAGGGTGGGCCTAACACCAAAACAAGCTGGTCTTACAACTCTATGCAGCCTTGGGGTAGATCTCAGATTTGTGTGCCTGCAATGTCTCCAGTCAGTCTGCATCACCTGTTCTATTCTTTCCTACTCTACACAATGAAAAACCAAGGCTCAGCAGTGCCAGGAGACCCCCTAAACTAAGGTTTTCCTTCCTGGAACACTCCCTCTGGAACACTGAGCTCTCTGCCAAGGTTGCCCTGAAGCCCTCTTGGTGAAGTGCTGAGGGTGATGGTTCGGGTCCTCTACACCCACAGCAGAACACCCACAACAGCATGGGCAGGAGTGAGGGGTCTTTACCAGGGCTCTGCTGCCCACGGGCCATGTGGAATGGTCAGTGAGTGAAGAGGGCTGGACAGGAGAAGCCTTTACATCCACAGACAGGCATGTCTACAATCTCTCACTTTTCATAGGGACAGAGACCAGAACTACCTCCTTCCTTCTTAAAAAAAACTCTGCAAGGGTGATGATAAATGACAACTAACAGAGTGTAGGAGGCAATAGGGAGGAGTGAGGACTGTGGCAAATTAGAGAACAGGAGCCTTGTGCAAACAGATGTTATTTGGCTTAATGGTAAGGAGTCGCGGTGCCAACTCCAAGGAATGTGGTTCAACTCCCTCCAAAAATCCACTGGAGGGTCAGCTATGGGTCAGTTCTGACTCGATGGTACAAAACAAAAAAACCCCGATTTTTCCAGAGGGGTTGGGAGTTGATCTTTGTTGTTGGCACATGCCTCCAAGTAATCTGTGAGTCACAGTAATTCTGTAAACAATGTGCCCTCCTTATCATCTCTAATATACCTGAACTAAACTCACCACACCAATCCATCTTATTGAAGGTCTTCTTCTTTCACATTGACTCCCTACCTTTCCAAGCATGGTATCTTTTTCCAGGGACGAACACTTCCTGACAACATGCCCAAAGTATGAGAGACGAATCTTTACCACCCTTGCCTCCAAGGAGCATCTGGGTCATCTTAGGATTCTCAAAAAAAGCAGCCAGACTTTATATTTTTGAAAAATGAGAATTCATAACATTAAAAACAGTTAATTTAAAACAGTGAGTCAGAATAGGCCACGGGACCCCTCTTTTGTGACCTACAACATCAGCAAATGTTCAAGCCACAAAGGACAGATGGCATTTGCCTCCAGCTCTGCTCTACCTCTGTCCCCAAATCCAGCCAGGCTGGGTCCTTGTGCCCCAAAATACACTTCCTTCACCTGTTCCAATGGCAGTGGAGAATTTACGTACCCCATCTGAGCTGTGACAGAAATGGCAAATCTGGAGTCCGTGTTGTGTATGTGTGTGTAGATACGGGGTGGAAGGTGGGGAGAGGGTGGCTGAACCACTGAAGAACTTCTAAATGTCAATTTTTCAGGAACAGAGCAAGAAGGCAGGTGGCATGGCAACAGCTGGCTCTGGGCAGTGAGCAATTCTATCTGAAAAGAAAACATTTTACAATCCACAACTGTGGCTCATTAAGAATGAATGGATCTACTGGTATAAATAGCATGCTGTGTTAAGAAGTCAGGAAATAGCATATGTGTTTGATGGAAAAACAGCTGCCACAGAACTTCTTATTAGCACTGTAGGCTCTTGCTCAGTGCTAATGAGACAGGAGCTGTGAGTTCAAAGCTTGTGTGGGCCACAGGATGCATCCTCTCAGCCCTTTGAAGTCACCTTGTAATTTGGCCTTTAATTCTGGGTCCCTGAGAGCTAGACTGCACATGGGGCTAATGAGTGGGGGCTGTCCATACCAAGAGGGAGCAGAAGGCATAATGCAATCTGTAATGGCCGTATGGGCTGACTGGTAAGAGCCCTGTGCCCGAAGGTTCAGATGAGCTTCCTGGCTGGTGGGCAAGCTCAGGAGAGGGTAGTGTGTCCCAATCTGGGATGTGAAAACTCTGGGCTGTGACTCCTCCCATATATCCCCACATGAATTGACACACCTGCAGGTACAGTGAGAGCCAGCAGGGTGGGCATCTCACAGGGCATCCTCACCTGTGAGTTCTGACCTAGGTCTGGCTAGACATAGATGATCTGGAGGATGGTGTTCATTTAACTTGTGGGTGCTGACCCTACTCTGGGTGGTTAGGGTTAGGGAACGTGTGCTGTCAGGATGGAGAGCTGGGAGGTAAGGACTGGGCCTATCTCCACATTTTGGTGGATTTCTGCTGATCCTTTTTACAATTAGTGATGAAGGTGGGATTTGACCCTTTTAATCCTTGCTTAAGGTACATTGAGCTTCTGCCATTGTTTGAACTATAGGATCCCTTGTATAAAATCTAGCCTTTGCTTGAATGCTCCCAGTGACAGAGATCTCACTATCTGTTAGGTACAAAACAATTTTTTTGTTAGATGGTTATTGAGCTAGAGACACAAATATCCTCCTAGTACTTCCCCAATTCCATGTTAGAAAAAAACAGTCCCAATAGCCAATGTCATGGTTAAAAGTTCAATGCAAAATGAGTGGCTTGAACAGAAATTATTTGAGCTAATGGCCTCTTCTACAAAGAGAACTCAGAGCTGAGGCATAGACACTGAGACTGCTGGGTATCAAAGCTAGGTAGATAAGAATAGTTGAGGAGAATGGGGCTGAGAGCAGATTTGAGAAGATAGAAGTTGAGGAGATGGAGCTGAGGAGAACTAAGTTGAGGAGAATGGAGGTAACTGAACGATTTGAGAGGCAGAAGCAGCTAGGTACCCCATGAGGTCTCTCTCACCAGCCTGTTTCTCCTTTATCCTTAGGAGAAGCCAAACAGAACACGAGTTGTTGCCTCATAGCATTGGTGGTTATTATTGTTGATAAGTGACTTTGAGTGGAACAGACTCATAGTTGAACCTCAAGTGGGGTTTCAGAGGTAATAAATCATGTGACAGGAGATGGTCTACCTTTCTCCCACAGAGCAGCTGGTGGATTCGAACCATGTGTTTTTAAATTGGCAGTGCAACTTACCTACTAGGCCACGAGGGCTCCCTCACGGCACTGGAGGTTGAAGAAAATACTAACAACCTTCCTTGGCAGCCTAGCAATACTGCTTATGACTGGAGCCTAGCCTCCAGTTTTTGTAACTACGAATGTAACACCATCCTTCCTCATTTTTTCATTCTTAGCTAAGTAGATCACATTATTGTCTGATTCAAAGTGGCCGAGGCCAGTCCAAAATGGCCCACCCAGGTCTCTATTCCCAGAACTTGGTTCTTTTCAGCAGCCAGAGACGGAGGAGCTGGTGTGTGGGACTGACACTGTGTTCATACTTGTGAGGGGGCCTGGTGTGGTGGGGAGGGCCGGGACCACAATTCAGTAAGTCCAGGCACCAAGCCTGCTCAGCTGCAGCCTACTTGACCTTGGGAAGACTGTTCCCTCCCCCCACCTGTCAGGAAGTGTCAACTTCACGTCCATGGCCACCCTATAGGCTTCTCTGAGCATCAAATGAGATAATCACCATGAGTCACAAAGTGCCCTGGCTGAGGCGGCTCCTGTCTCCAGAGGACACAGATGGCATTGGGGGTGGCAGGATAGCTGCAAGGGTGGGGGTCGTTTGGGAAGGGCCAGCCCCAGGCCAGCATTTGCAGCTTGAGCAAGACCAGACAAGTTAGGACCATACATGTCTGCCACCTGCTCAGCCCAAAGAGAATCCCAAGGCTAGCCTGTCACTGGACCCACACACAGAACCACAGTTTAGAATTTTAAAAAACCCCAAGAACCCACAACAACCCTCTCAAAAAATAGTTTAAGATCTAGTGTACTGGAGAAGTATTACTACAACATTTTTCCTAAAACTACCTAACTGTGGCAAACGCAAACCCTCATAGTAGTTCCCTGGGACAGACCCTGCAGTGAGCTAGTGTCTGTGTCTGTTCCAGTCCATCCAGGAAGGCTGGGCTCTGCTCCAGGAGAAATTAGGGGTGGGAGGTGTGAGAAATCCTGTGGCAGTTCTGGGGTGGCCACGACCCAAGGCTCAAGCGAGGTGGAGAAATGAATTTGTCCCCAGTCATGGAGAGCAGTTTCTGTATTATCTCAGCGGGGTAAGGAGGAAATGGGTATTTGTACCCTGTGTGTGGAGTTTGCGGTGAGGGGCAAAGCGAAAAGGCCCCTAATCTGTCCAGAGGAGGCAGTGGAGGCTCAGTGAGGAATTCTCGCCTCTGATGTAGGAGATTGGGTTCCGTTCCTGATTAACACACCTCATCTGCCTTTGAGTGGAGGCTTGGGAGTTGCTGTGAGGCAGAACAGTTCCAGATTAAGACAGACTAGGAAGAAAAACTTGGTTCTCTAGTTCCGAAAATTGACCAGTGAAAATCCGGAGGACTTCAGTGGCCTGCTCTTCAAGTGATCAAAGAAATGGCCAGAACCTGACAATGTGCTCAGCAGTGCCATGAGCTGGGGTTGAATTTGACAGTAGAAACAACAAAACATCAAATATGATGGAGGGAATACACAGAGTCACTATATTTAAAAAAAAAAAAAAGAATTGGCTGACACAGAAATATTTCAATTGTAATGAAGAAAGAGGTTCAAGCCACACAAGGCCCCAGGGATGGGATGCCAGCTGAAATGTTTCAAATGACAGATGCTGTCCTGGACATGCTCACCGGACTATGTCAGGAAATTTGGAGGACAGCTGCCTGGCTAACTGACTGGAAGAGATCTATGTTCATTTCCATTCCCATGAAAGGTAATCTAATAGAATGTGAAAATTATCAAGCAATATCATATGCAAGCAAAATACTGCTGAGGATCATTCAAAACCATCTAGAACAGTACAGAGAACTGTCAGATGTTCTGGCTGGATTTAGATGCGGCCATGGCACCAAAGATATAATTGCTGAGGTCCAGTGGATCATGGTAGAAAGCACAGACTACCAGAAGAATGTCTACTTGTGCTTTATTGACTATGAAAAGGCATTTAACTATGTGAGCCATAACAAATTATGGCTAACATTGAGAAAAATGGGAATTCCAGAACACTTAATTATGCTCACATGACACCTATACCTAGACCAAGAGGCTGTCGTATGAAGAGATTAAGATTTAAAATTAGAAAAAGTGTATGTCAGGGTTGTGTTCTTTCTCCATACCTAGTTAATCTGTATACTGAGCAGATTATTTAAGAAAATGAACTCAATGAAGAGGAATGTGGCATCAGGATTGGAAGAAGACCCATCAATAATCTTAATTATGCATATGACACAACTGTGTTTACTGATCTTGAGAACTTAAAGCACTTACTACAAAAGATCAAAGACTGCAGCCTTCAATATGAATTATATCTCAATGTCAAGAAAGCAAAAATCTTCACTGCTGGTCCAATAGGTAACATCATGATAGATGGAAAAAAGACTGAGGCTGTCAATGACTTCATCTTACTTGAATCCACAATCAATACCCTTGTTACAAGAGGTCAGAAGATGTATTGCACTGGGGAAGTCTGTAGTCAGGGACCTCTCCAAAATATTGAGGAGCAGCAATATCAGTTTGAGGACTAAGGATTGCCTGATTCAGGCCATAGTCTTTTAAGTCACTTGCTATGCATTTGTGAGAACTGGACAATGGCTAAGGATGACAGAAGAAGAGTTGAAAGCTTTGAATTGTGGTGTTGGAGAAGATCCCATAGACTGCCAAAAGAACAAACAGATGCATCTTGGTGAAGGTGCAGCCAGAGTGCTCCTTGGGGGCAAAGATGAAGAAGCTATGTCTCACATACTTTGGGCATGTTGCCAGGAAAGGTTATTCCTTGGAGAGGGACATCATGCTCAGGAAGGTGGAGTGAGGGTAGAGGTAAAGTGAAGGAGAAGAAGACCCTTAACCAGAGGGGTTGACAGAGTCACTGCAGCAATGAACTTGAGTATGTCAGAGATTGTGAGGATGGTAGAGGATAGGACAGGGTTCAGGTCTGTTTCACAGGATCTCTAAGAGATGTACTCGATTCAATGGCACCTAACAACAATTCTGAATTATTTTTTTTTCTCAGTGTTGACAAATTCTTTTTGGTACAGTGGCTCTGTGCTTTACTTCCGTCTTCTTTTGCTGCTCCTTGACACATTCAAGATTTAGCTCATGACATCTCTCAGTATTGAAATTTAAGGCTTGAGTTTTTCAGTTCTTTCAGATGAGAAATGTCCAGTGAGTTCTTCCTTTTTATTCTCTGATTCCAGTTCTTTGCACATTTCATTATATTTTGCTTTGCCATCTCGAATTGTCCTTTAAAATCTGATCAAATCTTTAACTTCAGCGTCTCTTCCCTTTGTTTTGGTTTTTTGACACTCTATTGCAATTTCCAGGGTCTCTTCTGACATCTACTTTGGTTTTTTTCTTTCTCCTCTGTATTTTAAATAGCTTTTTTGCTCTCTTCAGGGATGATATTCTTGATTTCATCCTACTTCTCATTCAACTTTTCTGGTCTTTTATCATTAGTGTTCAATGCCTCAAACCTATTTTTTTTTTTTTTTTTTGCATCCCTGGGTGGGCCAAACCTATTCTTAAGATGATTTTTAAGTCCAGGTGGGATAGACTCAAGGTCATATTTTGGTTTCTGTGGATTTTATTTTCTTCAGCTTCAATTTGAACTTGCATGTGAGTAACCGATGGTCTGTTCCACAGTTAGCACCTGGTACGTTTTTACCGCTGACATTGAGTTTTTCCGATGATTCTTTCCACAGGTGGAGTCAATCTGATTACCATGCAGTCTATCAAGTGAGGTTCATGTGTAAAGTTACCTTTTGTGGTATTTTTAAAATGTATTTTCTAAGAATAAATCATTGAATGTAGAAAATGCAATCATTCACTCTTCACCCTCATTTATGTGTCACCAAATCTGAACTCTCCAACTCCTTCTTGTTGCCAACTTCTGCATTCCAGTCACCAATAATTATTAATGCATCTTGATTGCATGTTTGATCAATTTTGAACTTCAAGAGTTGGTAGAAATCCTCACTTTCTTCCTCTTTGGCTTTAGTTGTTGGCATATTTATATATTTGAATATTAGTCATTCTAACAGTTCTTCTTTGTATGCATATGGATATTATCCTATCATTCCCAACATTGGCCTTTAGGATAGATCGTGAAATTGTCTTTTTTTTTTAACTCTCAAAATTGTCTTTTTTTTAAATTTTAAAAAAAATTATTATTTTTGTGTGCATGTACCGTCAAATCAGATCTGACAGGTACAGGAGGAGATTGTCCCTCCTTTCCCGGCAGAGCATCTGGTGGATTTGAACCGTGCACCTCTAGGATTGTAGTTGCAGCTCCTTGCCACTAGGCCACCAGAGCTCCCTCAAAATTGTCTTTTTACCTATGAGCGCAACACCATTCTTCTTCAGCTTTTCACTCCCAGCTAAGTAAATCATATGACCGTCTGATTCAAAGTGGTCCATAACAGCCCTTCTCAGTTCACTAATGCCTAGAATGTCAATTCTCACGTGTTACATTTAATTTTTGACAACTTCCAGCCTTCTTCTATTTATACTTCATATATTCCACCTTCCAGTTATTAATGGTTGTTCGTAGCTGTTTTCCTCTCATTTTTTTTGTGACATCACATTTGGGCTTTTTCTCTAATACCATATAGATACCTGTGTTATTCTATTGTTCATAGGGGTTTTTGAAGGCCCTTTTTTTCAGAAGTGGAAGGCCAGTACTGCTTCCCAGTCTGTCTTAATCCAGGAACTCAGCTGTGACCTGTCCACCATGGTGACCCTTCTGGTTTCTGAAACACTGATGGTATAGCTTCCAGCATCACAGCAACCCACAAGTTCAGAAAGTACCATATGAACAAGAGCCAATGGTAATGAAGAAGTTGAAATTGTGCTGAGGGAATTGACAAAAAAGAAGGCCCCAGAAATTTATGGGCTACCAATTTACATGTTTCAACTAACAGATGCAACCCTGGACATGCTCACCAGTCTATGTTAGGAAATTTAGAGGATAGCTGGCTGATTGACTGTAAGAAGCCCATATTTGTTCCATCCACTTCTCAAACAACATGTCTCTGGAAACTCTATGAATTTTGATAAATGTTGATAGTTGTAGAGGGGCTCCAGGCCTATTGTTCATAGGGTCAGAATGAGTTGTGCTTGACTCGAAGACAATCAACAATCAACAATAACAACAACAACAACTATAAAGGTGATGTAACAGAATTAAACAATATAATTACTATCAAGTGTAAGCAAGATATTTCTGAAGATCATAAAAAATGGCTAGAACAGTAAACTGCCAGGGAACTTCCAGGAGTTAAGTGGGATTTAGAAGAGGCCATAGCACCAGGGATATCACTGCTGATGTCAGATGAGTCTTAGCTGACAGCAGAGAATACCGGAAGAAAGTCTGTGTTTTATTACTATGCAAAGGCATTGGACTGTGTGGATCATAAACTATGGCAAACATTGAGAATAACGGGAATCCCAGAACACTGAACTGTGCTTATGCAAAACCTATGGTCTACAATCAGGAGAGGGTGTGTCAGTGTTTTATCCTCTCTCCTTATCTATTCAATTTATACGCTGAACAAATAACTTGTGAAGCTGGACTTTTTGAAGAGGAATGTGGTATCAGGTTAAGAGGAAGACTCATCAACAAATGAATTATGCAGATGATATAATTCTGCTTGCTGAAGGTGAGGACGTGAAATGCTCACTGCAGAAGATCAAGGACTGCAGCCTTCAATATGGATTCCATCTTAATATCAAGAAAACAAAGGTCCTCACCACTGGGTCAGTAGGCAACATCATGATAGATAAGAGAAAGGATTGAAATTGTCAATAATTTCATCTTACTCGAGTCAACAATCAACACCCTTGCTACCAGCAGTTAGATGAGGAGACATTACATTGGGCAAGTCTGCTGTCAGGGACCTCCCCATCACTGAAAAGCAGTAATGTCAGTTTGAAGACTAAAGGCGTCTGATTCAGGCCATGGTATTTTCAAACACTTGCTACACTTCTGAGAGCTGTACAGTGAATAAGGATGACAGAAGAATTTATTTCTTTGAGTTGTGGTGTTGGAGAAGAGTATTGAATATTCATGGACTGTCAACAGAATAAACATATATACAGTGCTCCTTGGAGGCAAAGATGGGATACTTCATCTCACATACTTGGGCATGTGGCTAGGAGAGGCTATTCCTTGGGAAGGGACATCATGGTTCGAAAGACAGAGGGTCAAGTGAAAGAGGGGAAGACCTCAGTGACATGCAGCAATGGTCGCAAGTGTGTCAGAGATGATGGCACAGAATAGGACAGGGTTCAGATCTGTTGTTCATAGGGTTGCTATGAGTCATACTCAACTTGATGGCACCTAACAACAATAACAATCAGGCAAGGACACAGGGCTGTGACAGATTTCCAATGCCTAGTCCCTTCCTCTCACCTTATGCAGAGAGAATGAAACACAGCAATGCCCACTTATTCAGAAGAACTCAGCTCTCAGGAACCTTGCAATTGCAATCTTAAAAAGACCAAAAAAACCCCACAGTGCACCTTCTAAAGAGCCCTCTGAACACTGCGAAGGCTTTAGGCCCAGGGCTCCACCTCTCTGGTTTGAGGAGCTCAGCCTTCAGCTGAGCAAAGGCGGGGAAGACAAACCATAAGGGAGGCACAGAAGAGCAGGGGAGGTGGAAGAAAATAAGCCACATCGCATTAAAGATCCTGGGCTTTGGAGGTAGAGAACCATAACATTCTCAGAATGATTTGCACCCAGAAGGACTTCAGTCAGATCAATTCGGCTCTCATGTGGAATCAGCTTTGCAGCTGGCATGGCAGACACCATGGGAATGGCCCGTCTACTGCCTCCCCTCTCTGCTGCTTCTACTAACAAGGCTACAGAAACAAATGGCTTGGCTTCTGAACACAACTTGCTACTCAGAAGGAGCTCTGGTGATCACATCAACAAGGCAAAGAACAAGAACCATATGGTCCTATCAATTGATGCAGAAAAAGCCTTTGATAAAATCCAACACCCTTTCATGAT
>NW_006399844.1:10766195-10920522 GCF_000299155.1 Elephantulus edwardii | reverse complement strand
AAAATTAATAAAATATAATTATAGAAAAAAAAAAGAAACAAGCGATTGAAAAAAAAAGAAGGAGCTCTGGTGGTGCTGCAGGTAAGGCACTCAGCTACTAACCAAAAGGTCAGTGGTTTGAAGCCATCAGTCGTCACTCCAAGGGAGAGGAATGAAGCCGTTTGCTTCCATAAAGACTCACAGGAACTCTACAGGCAGTTCTAGCAGCTCTATGTGGTCATTATGAGTTGAAATCTACTTGACAATGGCAATGAGTTAGTTTTGCAGCAAGGGAGATCATGTGACAGTTTTGTGCTTCAAGAGTTGTTAGTAGTAGTCTTCTGGTGCCACCCATTTCCCTGTAATTTTTTTTTCTTCCTTTTTTAATAGTGATGGCTGGAATGGTGGCAGCTACTTTTGACCATAAGAAAAGAACCAAGAATTATAAAGACATCTGCCGAAGTGCATCACTGACCTGCTGAAACAAAGCTACAGATGCTGCCTTCTAAACTTACTATATGAGAAAAAAATTGTTATCTCCCATTACCTAAATATGCCCGATTAATATGGTGCCATCCATTTCTACTCCTAGCAAAATACAGCTTAAAGATAAGCCTGCAAAAATGGTAGCCTTTAGGGATTATGATCCAAGAGCACTTAGGACTCTCCCATCATTTCTATCTTATAGTTTATGTATATATTTTATCTACTCAGAGCAGAGACCAAGTTGTATGCAGAAGCTGACTCTACTTACTGCTGCTATAAATTTGGAGCAATTTACTAGGAGAAGCAGCCTAGAGAATCTACTTCATTCAGATCCATCAGATGCGAGGGTAAAGACACCTTTCCAGGGCCAGTCACCAGGAGAGACTCAGCCACAATGCTTCCCAGTCCTGCCTGGGGAAAGACTGCCGGGGCTCACCAAAGGGCCTGGAGACAAATTCTTGGTCCATATCAGAACCTACTGTGCAGAGGAGGGAGAGGCAGAAAAATTCAGGGGATGAGCCCACCTGTCCTACTACGGGTGCCAGAGCTATCTCCAGGTCTTCCTGGGGTAACAAAGAGGAAAGCAATTCACCCAATGGTTTCCTGTGTTGACTGTGTTATCTTTAGCATTCAGATCTTTACTGTATCTGTGGTGTTTGTGGATTTTTGTGGAAGTAAAGGAGGATCTTCTCCCGTATGACAAGCTAATTAACCTGAACTCAATTCACTGCCATCGAATCTGAACGGACTCACAGCTGACCCTCCAGCAGGTTTTCAGAGGCTGTCACTTGCATGGGAGGAGGTTGCCCATCTTTCTCCTGAGAAGCAGCTGGTGGGTTCCAGCCGCATGCCTTTGCTTTGCTTCCTTAGCTCCAGGTATTAAACAAAACCTGCTGTTTTCCGCACTGAGTTGTAAAGCCAGTAACGTTCAGCTTCCATACCGTCTTATGCCTATTCTTTCTCTTCCCAGTTCAACCTAGCCTTTTATCCTAGAAATAAACATTCTATTCATTCGGTGCTGATACGGTACTGTTTTCATGGCAGAGAGGAACCACACAGTAAGCTTTAACATCTAGGCAGGTAATTCTCACTATTCTTCTAAAAGACATTTTGCTGTGCTACTCTCAGACTTCCTTATGAACCTGTTTTCTATTGGCATATGGTTCATATGGTGGCAAATTCACCCTGTACAAGTATGTAACTCAGTGGTTTTTAGTACATTGACTCTGCTGTGCAACCATCACCACTATCCAATTCATCGTCGTCACCCCAGAGGGAAACACACACCGATTAGCAGTCATTCCACATCCTCCTCTCCTCCAGCCTTAAAGAATCACTCGTCCACTTTCTGTCTGTACGTACCTGCCTATTCTGGAAGTTCATATAAAAGGAACTGTACAGTACGTGATCTTTTCTGTCTGGCTTCTTCCACTCAGAGTTCACCCCTGCTGTGGCGTGTATCCGTGCTTTTCAGTATTGCCTCCAGTGGCAAAAGCCGGGGAGCAATCCGAATGTTCATCAAAAGGGGAGTAATTAAATCACAGTACACTACCCTATTGGACTTTCTTCAGTCATTAAAAAGAATAAAGCCAAATCTATAATTATCGACCCAGAGGAATGCCCATGATATTCTTTTAAGCCAAAAAAGAGCAAGATGCAGAGTGATGCATATGAGCCCATTCTTATTACTGCTGTTATTTAAAAACAAAGAGGAGGAAAAATTCTGAAAAATATCTCACCCAAACTAAGAAGTAAACCCCAACCCTTGTATCCTGTTTATGTTTGTAGGGAGAATGACAAGGGGTTTGGAGATGGTGGTGAGCAGAGGAGATATTTGTTTTTATATGTCTTTGAGTTGTAATTAAAAATTAACACAGAATTTTCAGAGGAGGAAGGAAAAAAGATACTCGTCTGGAAATATCAATATATTTTACTTGATTGTTCTGTGGATCAAAAAGCTGATGGCTTGTGTTTATTGATCCCATTCCTCTTCCAATAAGGAGGGTATGAGAAAGGAGAAGGAATGTGCTAGGAGACAGAGGAGGCCCTGGGGGTCCTGGTGCTGACAGGAAGAGATGGAGACAAGGGTGTGGGGCCAGGAGAGAATACAAGAGCTTCCAAATGAGAATCAGCAGGAAGCTGATTCCCAGAGTAAGGATCAATCTTATCCCTGCGTTCCTATTTCTCCATCATTTCTGACATCAGCTGCTTACATAGCACTCTCTTCCCCTGCCCCAGTCACCTGAGAATTCACTAGAATGACTCATGAACTCAGTAAGAGATGATACTTACTTAGGACGACTGCTTTTAATACAGTGAAACGATGCACATCAGGATCATCACGTGGAGGAGATGCCTGGCTGGGGCCCAGGAAGGTTCCCAATGCATGCCCATTTCCCTCTGCCAACCAGGAAGCTCTCTGAGCCTTTGTATTTAGGGCTTTTATTGGCCAGCCCTGCCAACAGGCTAAAGCCTGCCACATAAGGCTTCTCACATGAGTCTTTTAGTCTGACCAGTCCCCTGTCAGCACAGATCCTTAGAAGCAGCCTGAAAATTCCACACCTGCACAGTCCAATTACCTTAAGGGTGATTTCACGGGAGCCTAGGACAAAAACCATCTTACTTAGGGGAGAACTAGGTCCTTTACCCCAAAAAGGCGCAGCTGAGAGAGAGGGAGACCAGCTGCTGGGTGCTAGTGAGCAGGCACTGGGACAGGGAGGGGGACAGGAGGAGATACTGGCCCTGGGATCCCCAGAGGTGGGTCTCAGAGCAGAGCTTCTCCTGCCTGCAGAGTGGTCCACAGCTTTCAAGCATCCCCTGGGCTTTCCGGAAGACCCCTGGCCTGAAGGAGCCCAGAGTCCCAATGAAAACCACAGGCCTCCAGATGACAGGGAGAAAGTAGGTGCTTCATTCATTCATTCATTTTTCATTCACTCATCCAAGCAGCACCTAAGGAGGGCCTCCTTGTGATGCGGCCCTGCTGATGGACCTTCTGCTGTGGTGGGGTGTGAGCTCTCTGGTTCCGCTGGCCCAGGCTCATTGTGGACTGAACATTGTGCTGTGCGTGCTGGGTTACCAGATGGGCCGCACCCTGATCCCCTGCCTGGCGCTGGGCATTCATGAGGGTGGCCTTGTAGGTGGAGAGAGGTGGTCATTCTCAGCTGGAAAAACACAGGAGGAGCCCCCTTTATTTTCCAGCTGTATGGAAAATAAAGATTAACCAGACTGACTCCATCCTTGAAGCTGAATGCCACCTCGAGAACACGCTGACTGATCCCTGACCTGAGGCGTGGGCAGTTAGCAACTCTAGAAGGATGATAGCGGTAGGTGGAGAAGAACCAGTGCCTTCTCCTGAGCCAGACTCATGGGCTGTCCCTGGAGCGCGACAGCTGAGGGGCCAGCAGAGGAGTCATCAAAGGCAGCTGGTGGGGGGAGGCCCTGGGGACAACAACACAGCTTCACCATGAGGCCACGTGAACCCCCACAGAGCGGGGCTACTGTGGGGCTGACCGCCTCCCTTGGCCCCAATTAGGGTGTTTCCAGCACATCCACCTTTTGGTCTCACGCAGCACTTAGTACTCACTCCAGCCACCCCTTGGGAGGAAAGTCTGCATGGCCCGAGATCCCCCCAACTCAATCAGAAAGCAGAGCTCCTGGCTTCTACATGGGGTAATCAGAGGACAGCCACCTCACACAGGAGCAGGCTTAACTAAAGCCTGAGAGAACAGGGAGCTTTGGCGGGGTGGTCTGTCAAGAGCTGCAGTGTTAACCCACACTCAGCAACCCTCTGGAGGTCCAGATCTGCAGGAGAAAGGTGGGCAACCTCCTCCTGTGAGGTTTACAGACTTCCAAAAACCAACCGGTTCCAACAGGACAGCAATCAGAGAAGACTTCCAAGGAACAGGCCTGGGAGTAATCAGTTAAACAGCCGGCCTATCTTTACAGCCCCTCCTCCTTGATGCAAAACTTGGGTCTCCGCAGCTGGAACACTGACCTTCCTCCTCCTCTCTCTGCTGTCTCCTCCACCAGCTCTTCTTCTCCACCCGCATGACTGAGGGTCTCCCCCAGGCTCTGTGTGGCCCGCCTCACCCCCATCCATGTTAATGCAGACACCACCAACACCCAGGACACCAGCACTATGTCAGTTTGCTCTCTCAGAACAGGGCATCCAGGAGGCCTCCATCACTGAGCAAAGAGACACGAGAAGCTACAGGCCAACTTTGGGAAGACACAGCTATACACCTTGCCAAAAATGTCAATCAACATCATATTTCTGCAAAATTCTACGGTGCTGTTTGTGACATTCCTACCCACAAATCAGTGCTTGTTTGTGAGTATGCCCCAGTGAACCCTCCCATCCTGCCCCTGCACAGGGCAGGCGATCGCTGTGTGGAAGGACCACGTGGCTCGCTTGGCTCCCAGTGGGGACCTGAGGCTGCAGGGACAAGCGTAAGTACAGGCCACATGTGGATGGAGGACATGCCTTGTACCCTCCCAGCTGGCTGATGGCCCAGGCCTTAGGCACTGCCCTGGGAGGGGGCACAGGGGGGCTTACCTCTCCCTTGGGCCCAGGTGTAGATGTGGGTGGTCTCAGTGCTCCTGGGCTCTGGCTCAGCTGGTTCCACCGGCATAGGCCGGAGGTGGGGGTCATCAGCCCGGCCAGGGGTCTTCAGAGGCAGGATGTACTTCGGGAGCCCTTTGTAGAACCAGGCCCCTGACCTCTTCCAGACCTGGGGAGAAGGGTGACATCCACTTAGACCATAGCATGTGAGGCGCCCTCTGCGCATGACTGGCCAGGCCTCCCTTTCCTCCCCACGATGGGCAACAGGACAGCGGAGCAGAGCGGTGAAGACCAAAAAGTGATGGGGGTTTTGTGGCAAGGTAACAGGTGATGTAAAGAGCAGGTTCTGGAAGACAGACACCGAACTGCCAGTACAGGTGTCTTTAAAGAGCTGGCCAGAGAGGAGGGGCCTCCCCTCCGGTGGCCCTCACTGCACCCCCTCTCACCAGCCTGAGGGTCCCTGAGGTATGGAGAGAGGACCCCTCACAGAAGGGTCAACCACCCCACCCACTGCCTAGCTACCAACTCGTCCTGACTCTCCTGGCTGTGTTAGCCAGGCCCCTAGTTTCCTTTTCAATAACATTCCTTCCCGCACCCTTGGACCCCACAGATGTCTAAGCCCCGCTCACATGGCAACCCCTTTTTGCTGGGGTCACATTTGTCACTGCCCTTCAGGAGTGAGCCTCAAGAGTGGATACAAACTCCAGACCTGGTCTGGCCACTCCCAGGGTCCAGTCCCTGACCTCTGTCCTATCATTCTTAAATCTGGGCATCCCTGGACCTGCCTGGTTCCATCCAGTTCCACTTGAGATTCTCAGAGCTTGTGAGAATCAGACAATTCTTCAGGCCCTTAGCAGATCCAAGTGTCCCTTATTGCTTCCCTGTGTAAATGATATCAAGGTGGAGAAAGCTAGGGAATAGGGACACCCTGATGCTTGGCTTTCCTGGGAAGACATGGATACCAACCTCACCCCAGACAGGACTGATGGGGCAGGAGATGCCCAGTCTCAACACACAACTCCTTGAGCTCTGCAGGAACCCCCTGATCACCTCACATAGCCATCAGGCACCCTACTTCCTGTACTTTCCCTTGGCTACAACACAGAGTCAACAGGTGATTCTACATGTTCTGTGCGACCATGGGAGAGTTCCTTGGCCTTTCTGAGCCCAAGTTTCCTCACTGGTGAAGTATGGTTACAAAGCTTGCACAACACGGCTCCCAAGAAAACAGAAGAGTGCGGCACAAAGTGTGTTACCCAAAGGTGCTCCACAGAAGCTGCTGGCTCTCCTCCTGCCTGTTCCTTCCCCTCCAGACTCTGGGACTGATCAGGGTGGGGGGACCTGAGACCATTGGGGTGGGGGATGCTCACTCATAGCCGACCCTCCAGTGGGTTTTCAGAGGCAGTAAAGCACACAGGTAGAGATTGTCCATCTTTCTGCCATGGAGAAGTTGGTGAACTCGAACTGTGTGTCTTTGGGTTGAAAGATTTTCCTGAGAGCCTTTTGTGCTGGGATAAGCTCTGTAGTGGGCAGAGGACTCAAATCTCAGGGTAAAGTACAGGTTAAAATTCAGAGGAGCAGCTAAGATAAGGTCCCCAAAATCTTTACTGCCTCCTTGAAAAACCAGCAAGGGCTCTAATCTCTTTTCTGATAAAGGAAATACATTAAGGGTATTTAGTCAGGAAGAGGAGGGTGAGTGGAAGAATGATGGGCTTTTTTCAGAGACCAGGGAGCCGCAGTGGTGCAGAGCAGACTGTCTGGGCTGGACCCTGGGAGTGTCACCCATAAGCTGTGTGATTTAGACACCTCAACTCCCTGAGCCTCAGTTTCCTCAACTGAAGGTGGGATGCAAGGATGAACGTAAGACTCTCACGACCCAGTGCTCGGCCTGGGGCAGCCACTCAGCCAACCAGTGCTCATGGCTATTGCATCATCATCCTTCTCCTTCTGATAAATGTGCACAGTGTTAGAACCAGTGCGCTCCCGAGGAAGAACTGAAAATTATAACATCACTGCCTGCCTTGTTTGTCCAAGCCTATGCTTCCCAATCCTGAAGTCTTCTCTGTGCTACATATATTAGTTCCATGGGATGTTAACAGAGGACAAGCCAACAAAACAAAAAAGAAGAAAAAGTATTCCACGATCACGTATACTTGCAAAGCACAAGGTGAAACCAAGTTCTATACTGCAGAACTTCTTAGAGCCTAATGCATACCGTGTTCTCTCACAAGGCATTAGGACATACAATGTTCCCTATATGGAATCGACTAGAAGATTTTCTTAGAGAAACTCAGCAGTAATTGTATGGCACTTCCTGTTTATAGATTGTTGTTAAGTATCCTCAAGTCAGAACCGACTCATAGCTGACCCTCCGACTGGGCCTTCAGAGGCTGTAAATCACACAGGAAAAGACTGTCTATCTTTTTGCCTCAGAGCAGCCGGTGGATTTGATCTTCCTGCTTTTGGGTTTGGAATGCAACTCCTTATCACTAAGCTGCCAGAACTCCCTATTTATCTATTGGGTCTTCGAAGTGCAATTATTTCTCCAGAGAGGCAGTAGTTGCCTCTTTATATGCCTTGGAGTTCTGAAAATAGGACCTCTGGGTCCTGACTGTGTCTGCCATGATTCACTCATTCCTTTTTGCCTATACCCCTGGGTGGAAAAGCCTGCTTTTGTGGGTCTTGAGCAACCTGGAACCTGCCTAGTGCTAAAGGGACAAAAGTTTCATGAAACTCTTTGAGAAGTCCTTTCTGACCCTCAGAGCCAACGTATGTTACTTATTTGAATGCTACTTGATTATTACTTACATAGTTACTTACTTACCTGACTAGGTAATGTTTGCACATGGCTAAAATTCACAAAGTCTCTTCCCCTGTTCCCAGAGTTATCCCGTGGGAATAGTTCTTCAAGGGAGATCTGTTATCATTCCTACTTTCCAGATGGGAAAGTTGAGTCTCCAAGTTAAACACTTTGCTGAAAACCAATGCACCATTCTATTGGCCTCTCCTGTGCACTGGAGACCACAGAGTTTCACTCCAACAGTTTACAGATGCTAAGCAGATCCCTCTAAATTGCAGTTGAAAGATAATAAGTTCTCAGCGGGTCAGATGTCATCACTGACCCCTAGAGGGGAAGGACACACTGGACAGGGAGAAGTAAATGCAAGCTATGGCAGCCTTGGCCCCAGAAGGCTGCCTTGTAGCTCCTGAAAACAGGGACCCAAGCTCAAAGGCCACAGCAAACCAACTGGGAGTGCAGGGAGGTGATGGGAGTAGGTTCTTTGGTCTCTGTGTGTCCACTCCTTGCAACCTTACTTGTCCTCTCTGAGCACACCAGACCCTGTCCCCACCAGCTGGGTCCTGGGGACCACAAAGAGCAGGCATCTGAAAGCCATCTGTGACCAGCTGGGCCCACATAGGCTGGGACCCACATCACATACCTCCCTCATCCTGCCCTGCCATGCTGACTGCAATTTTCTTTCTTTGCTGGAAATAAGCACATGCTGTTGTTATTAGCTGCCATCAAGTTTTTCTCTAGTCCATGATGACCTCATGCACAAGGGAGCAACATCCTGCCCAGCCCTGTGCTATTCTCAGGACTGTGTGTGGTCTGGACCACTGTGATCAGACTTCTTTGATTTTTGGGGGTCAGTACATAACCAGGCCTTTCTTCCTAGTCTTTCTTAATTGAAACTCTGATGAACATTATTCAGCACTATAGCTTCATGCAAGCCTCCAGTGACAGGCAGGCTGTACCATACATGAAGTACATTGGCTGGAATCGAACGCAGGCTCCCACGTGAAAGGTGAGAATTCTACCACTGAACCACAATAGTGTACTAGAAGGAAGAGGGCAAAATAGTAAAACCAAGAATCTACAGGTCACTCGTATGTTCTCACACAGAGAACCCCGTACACATCCTCTGGTGTGAATTTTCTAATGTTCCCTGGCTGTACACATACTCTGTGTGTGTGTATGTGTGCGCGCGGGCTTGCGTGCGCACGTGCACATGTGTTCCCCCATAACAGGATCCTAGAGGCGTAGTCTAGTTTCCTCCCACGTAACTATACACTGCAGCCCTTGTTCCATATTAATAAATAATGGTCTGCAGCATTGTTTAATGGCTCTTGGCTTGGATTTATTAGACATAATTGAACCAGCCCCCCACTGTTGGACATTTAAATTGGTTCCAATTCTTCACTCTTAGGAGCAATGCTGCAACCATCTTTTAATAGACATTATGAGACACTTTTTGGTTTATTTCCTTAGGAAATATTCATAGGGTGTGCATTAATTTTAAGGAATGATGTAGACTGTATATGCACACTGGTGTATATGTATCCCCTAGTGTGGGGACAGCCGACCCGGCCATTATCCAGCTGCCCCTGAGTAGAGTTGTTTCCAACCTACGGAAGCCCTTGTGTGCCAAACTAGAATTTTTTTTTTCAAACTAGAACTTTTAAAGGTTGGTTTTTAGGAAGTGAATAACCAGGCCTGCCTTCTGAGGTGTTTCTCCTCAGGTCTTCTGAGAGTGGCTTCAGACCACCAAGTTTTTGGTGACCATTAACTATTTATGATGACCAAAAAACCCGTATCATCAAGCTCATTCTAACTTATGAAGACTCTCCATTGGGTTTTCAAAGCTGTAATTCTGTATGAGAGATGACTATCTTTCTCAGGAGCAGCTGGTAGATTTGAACTGCTGACCTTTAGTTTGGAAGCTAGATATATTAGGTCATATGCTACCAGGGACTCCATTATTCAGGGTTGAAATCACTGCTTCCAAGTCAATTCCAACCCAAAGTGACTCTATAGGACAGAGGAGAACTGTCCCGTAGGGTTTAATCTTTACAGAAGTAGGCTGCCACATCTGCCTCCTGCAGAGTGGTTGGTGGGTTTGAACCACTAACCTTTCAGTCAGCAGTCAAGCATTTTTACCTCTATGTCATCTGACACTTCAGGCAGAAAGCCACATTATTTCTGGTAGAATCTGAAGTCTAGTCAGTGGACCTTGCTTGGAAACAGGAAACTGTTGGTGGTTATGAAGGCGCCTAGCATGTGCTAAGCTATGAGGTGTCACAGGACAGACAGTGGAAGGCCCTGGGGTAGGCCTGCGGGGGTAGGAGAGCCCCCTAGCTCACATACACTCAGCAGAGGTGCTGGAGGGAATGGTATGGAGGGAAGCGGACAGGACAACTCTCATCAAGGTGTAAGGAAAATAAAGATTAACCACACTGACACCATCTTAGAAGCAGAATGCCAACTTGAGAGCATGCTCACACTTGATCTGAGGCTTGGACAAAGTTATCAATTCTAGGAAGAAGACATACTGAGAAAGAACACAATGGAGGAGAAGCGACCCTATTGGCCTAAGGAATCTGTCCAATTCCTTGGGGCAGTCACACAGAGAAGGCAGGACCTTTATCATGGGAACCTGGCCAGTTTCTGAGAAACTTCCCAACCTTCTCTGTGGGTCCCATTGTGTCCTAACAGAACAATTAGATTGAGTTGTTTACACCATAGTATAACGTGAGAGGTTCCCTAGAGTGAAGCTGGAGCCTCACCCACAGAGTGGACGTGCTGCCTGGGACTCTCCCACAGAGACTCTTCTTCAAGGTCTCCGGGACTTCCCAGTGCTTGGGACCAAATAAGGAATGTTCTTGATGATGCCCTGTAACGTTCTCTGATTCTGTCACTCTATCTCTGTTCTTGGAAGACTGTTTACTGTCTAAATATGTGTAATTACCTTTTCTTTGTAGAAAATAAGAAAAATGATCCTATATTCATTTGAAAGAGTGCTTTGCTCTCATTACTTGCTACGCCTTGCCCAACTGCTAGCTGTGTGGCTAACTTGGACTTTGGTATGCAGCACACAAGGTGAGCAACACTTCATTGTGACCTTTTTGTGGGGGGGAGAAAAGCTGATCCTGTGTTTGAGGATCCTGCAGGGCCCAGAGCAGTGGGTGCTCAGTGATGGCCATCTCAAATCCCCCTGTGCTCCTCTGCACAGTGCCCCAGTTTCAATGTGTGGGTGTGCACAGCTGCTTCATTTTCATCTGTGTCCCCCACCAGGTTATATCATCTGATGGGGGCATCCTGGCTGCTGTGCTCACTGCTGTATATTCTGCTCCCAGCTGTGGCTGGCACGTAGTAAGGAGATGCCCAATAGACAATGGCTGAATGACTGGAACATACACCCCCTGCAGACCCCAAAGCTGTCCTGAGAAGCAGCCTGGGGGCTTCCTCCAAGTTCTTTAATGAATCAAAGAGACTTCTATTTCAGATTAAAAGAGGGATAAAGGCTTAGCAGGATGGCTGGCGAATAAGCCCCTAATGTGAGGTAGCTGCATGCTTCCAGCCTTTCTTGGGGTGCCCAGGGAGGCCCCATCCTACTGTCCTGCTGTCTCTGGGCATCTCCACCACAGAGACTTGTCTCAGCTTCACCTCTGGCTGAAATGAGCCATCTCCAATTCCACTTCCACTTCCCACTGAAATGCCCCCCCCAAAACTGCCCTGCTGATCCATAAAATGGTTTTGGTAAAAGCACAGGATCCAAGGTATTAGAATGAAGTGAATGAGCCTACTGATATGTGATCATTTTACTCCTTCCCCCCCAGAAAGATGACAAAGAAGAAAAAGTTATTTTTCACAGGCTTTGCAATTGGCCACTACCCACATCTCCTGGGCTGGAGTTCCCTTTTCTTGGGCTTCCCAGCTGGCCACTATCAGCCACATCTGCTGGGCCAGGGTTCTGTGGGCGAGTCTGGGGACAACCTGACAGCTCTGTGACTCCCCGTGGGCCACCTGTGAGGGAGCCTTGGGTAGGCTGCTTCTCTTGCAGAGGGAGTGATGCTGTGTGGCGGGTGGATGTTTCCCACCAGAAACAAGCTGTGTGGGGTTGCTCTGTGTGAGAGGAGGCTCACCTGGCCACCCAGAATACCATGGACCTGGACCAGTGACTGAGAAGCCTGTGTCTCTTCATCCAGGAGACCAACTCAAACATGCACCACCCAGTACAGGAGATGCGCTCATGCAGAGGTGCAGCAAACACTGTGTTTTGGAGAACGGCTTCTCCACGAGACAGCAGGGCTGGTGAGGCGAGAAGAGTGAGGCATCCCAGCTGGGTGGAGTTCTGAGTGGCACCCCTTCTCTGCCAAGATGTGCCATCGAAGCTTTTCATGTCACCAGCCCCCTCAGACAACTCCCTCAGCAGTTTTAGATCATGTGACTTCTGTCCCCCAGTCACCACTGGGAAGCAACATCTGGTCCCTCCCCAAGAACACACACAGAAGGCCCTCTGGGAATCAACTCTACCCCTCCCTTCCCCCCTCAGTCTAGGCTGGCCAACTGGAGAAAGCTCACTTTCCAGAGCCCAGTGGTTCTGCACAGGCCCACTCCCTCCACACGTGTGGTTTTCTGTGATAAGGCCAGCAAAGCAGCCAGCCTTGAAAATGCCATTTAATGAGAAAGGCTGCCTGGCCGCCATGGCACGTGCAGGGCTGCCCGGCGGCATCCCATCCTCCCCGTACTGGGCTCTGTGCTCCGCAGCAAGGTTTTCATTAGGATTTCAGCTCACGGCCAACCTGGCTGCAGATACAGATGGATATTAGCCAGGCTGTTCCCAGGGAATTTTAATTACCATGATAGCAATCGCTAATCATTGGCATTTCCTAAATGGCGAGGCTGAGGGAGGAGGAGCTGGGGGGGGCACTGCTGGAAACCTGGGGAGGCCTCATGGAGGGGCCACTGGAGGGGTGGGGGTGATGACAGATTCTTGTCGCTGTTATGGCTCCAACCATCATTGTGCAGGCGGCCTCTCCCAGCATCTCGTGCAACTAACTCGACACTCCAGAGCCCCGGAGGGCCCGGAATGAATTCCAATTCGTGTCTTCATTGACTCAACTCTCTGTGCTCTCCACCCACTCACCCTGCAGGGCCTGGAGCTGGGGGACCATCTGTGGCCTTTGAGCATGCTGTGCCTGCTGTCTGGAGCATCCTGCCCCAGTGTCTCCATCACTGGCCACACCTCCTGCAGGTCCCTGCAGAGCTGCAGCCCCTCTGCTGTGTGTGCTGCTGGGACAGCGCCTTCAACCAGACTGGACTGGAGTCCGGGCTTGCCGGTCTTTCTGACCAGGCATGAGCTCTTTACGGGCACCCTAGGAAGCCAAGGTCTGAGCTGGGATGTTGCTGAGTGACTCACTGATGACTGACATTGAGCCAACAAAGATGACAGAGCAAAGCAAGTGTCCCCAGGAGACAGGTGTGTGGTCTTGTCTCAGGGATGTCATGCTCTCTCTTTTTTAAAAATTTTATTTCTTATTTTAATTGAGATTTTAATGAAACTTTATAAAGAACTTGGATTCCCATTTATTCACTGTTGCACATTTTCCTCCCTGCCCCCCTCCCCAGTTCACTTTTCTTTTTGAAAAAAATAAAAAATTCTTTCTTTGTTGTACAATTCATGCTCCCTCCTAAGACCTCCAGGCTGGCTCAGCCTTAAAAAGTCAGGTGAAACGGCCTGGGGCAGGGGAGTCTGCTCATTGACACTTTGGTTCTCTACAAGGCTGTTAACAGTCAACCCATTAAGGCCAAGGAGAGGAATCATCTCCACCTCACCCCCTGATTTTAGTGTATACACGCGTGTGGCTAAGACTCTTGCCACCTCTCTACCCCTGACCCTTCTACACACACACACACACACACACACACACACACACACACACACACATGACTTGGACTAGACAGGTCTCTCCACTCTCATTTGATGATACCTTCAGGCAATAGGTGTGTGTTGTTCTTTCTCCCTTTGCTGTGCTCATACTCAGCCTTTAAGAGAAAATTTCTATCCAACATCATGTTATAAGTGTCTGTTTCCAGCACTATATCAAAGCCATCCAGGACACTCAGCATGTGCTTACAACACAGAGAAACCCTATGAACAATGGATCTGAACCCTGCCCTATCCTGTGCCGTCCTAACCATTTCTGACATACTATTATAGTCACTGTGTCAATCCACCTGGTTAAGGGTCTTCCCCTCCTTCTCTGACCCTCCACCTTTCCAATCACGATGTCCTTTTCCAAGGACTAGCCCTTCGTAACATGGTCAAAGTATGTGAGGTGAAGTTTCACTATCCTTCCTCTAAGGAGTACTTCGGCTGCACCTTTTCTAAAACATATTAGCTTATCCTTTTGCCAACCCATGGGATAATCAGCACTCTTCTCCAACACCACATCCAAAGGTATTGAGTCTTCTTAGCATGTGCTAGCATGTAATTGCTGCTGTTAACACTGTGGAGTCGGCCCCTGACTCATGATGACCCCACGTACAATGGAAAGATGCCACCAGGCCCCACCCCATCCCGAGGATCAGTTGTGGACTGGGTCACTAAGGTTAGGGGTTTTTCCTGACTGATCTGGGGCATAGCTTGGCAGGGCTTCCTTCCTACTCTGTCCTAATCTGGAAGCTCCACTGAAACATTTCCAGCATCAAAACAACATGCAAACCTCCACTGACAGAGGAGCTCAAACTCACTGCTGCTCAGTCAGTTTGGACTGGCGACCTTTCTTCAGGTTTCCGAGGCTGTAAATCACAATGGGAGGAGATTGTCCATCTTTCTTCTGAGGAGAAGAGGATGGATTTGAGCAAACGGAGACGTGGAGCCTTTGGATTGGTAATGCAGCTGGCTCTGGATGCCACTAAAACTCCGTGAAGGTGACACATAGCTTTATTAAGGAAGGAGGTCTGGTGGTGCAAGCCTCAGGAAGCTCTGCTGCTGACCCAGAGGTGGCGCCTCTGGTGGCTTCAATCCACCCGTGTCTCCTCAGCCGGCAAACATGGGCAACCTCTTCCTGAAAAGGCACTGGAGGGTCAGCCATGAGTCAGTCCTAACACGGCAGCAATGAGAATTTTTACTAAATTAAAGGAGGCTCGGTGGCATAATTCTAGATGTCTCGGGCTTCTAACTAAAAGGCTGGAAGTTTTGAATCTGACAGCTACTCCGTGGGAGAAAAATAGATGGTCTCCACCTATAAGATTTATAGCCTTAGAAACCAATGGGAGGTCCTAAAGAGTTGGAACTGATTTGATGAGACTAGGTTTGGGTAGTTTGCTTTTTTTGCTACCAGGTTAAATGCTATTTACTGGTTTTTAACTCCTAGCATCAGAGAGCTGGACAATGACTAAGGATGACTGAAGACGTTGCCTTTGAGTTTGGTGCTGGAGGAGAGTCTTGAACATACCATGGACTGCCAAGAAATCAAATAGGTCTGTCTTGGAGAGGGTGAAACCAAGTTTCTCCTTGGAGGCTACGATTGTGAAGCTCCGTCTCACATACTTTGGGCACATGGCCAAGAGGGACAGATCCTTGGAGGAGGACATCATGCTTGGAAGGGTGGAGGGACAGTGCAGGAGAAGAAGACCCTGGCTGAGATGGATTGATAGAGTGATTAGGGCAATAGGGGTAGGTGTGTTGGAGTCAGACAGGCTCAGGACAGGGCAGGATTCAGAGCTGCTGAACATAGGGTCACTATGACTTGCAAGCAACTCGATGGCACAGAACAACAATGGCATTAACCGAGAAACAAAACATGGAAGGATTATGGTGAAACACCAGAATCTAAACACATAGCTCTGGCAGTTATCAGTAAGGTATACCTGAGAAAAGGCTGGCTGTGAGTGCGGAAGAATCTAAGGGGATCCATTCCCACCACACAGCTCTACGCTGACATGGAGGGAGATGAGGTGTTCATGCCAAAGCTGGCTATGTCATATAAAATCAGAAAGTTGACTATGAGTTAAAAAAATCATAATGGAATAATCAAAAGTTAGGAGGGAAAAAAGAGAGAAGGTGACTAGCCCAGCCAAGCCAGTGCCTCACTTCTCACAGCACAGAATTAGCAGGAAGTACCTAAAACTGATAAAAGAGTCCAGGCTGACAGAACTGTTGATGTACTCAGATGGTGGTTGAGATATGGTGGTTCAAATTCATCCAAAGAGGCCTAAGTGAGACCTGGAGATCCATTTCTAAAAAACAGCCATTGAAAATCCTATGGAATGTTGCCATGCAATTCTGATACACATAGTCACCACAAGTTGGAATCAACTTGACAGTAACTGGTTTTAAAGTAGATAAATCAAGAAAGGATTGGTGCATGAAACACAATGTATATGAATGAGAAAAGTATTAATAAAACAAGAAAGAACTGGCAGGAACTAATAAATGTGGCCAAGAGCCTATAGCTGGTGGAATATTATTTAGCCATGAAGATAAATCTGAAAGTTAAAGACTACAGCTTTCAGTATGGATTGCACTTCAAACATGAAGAAAACACAAATCCGCATAATTGGGCCTATAAACAATAACATGACAAGCAAAGGACAGATTGAAAGTGCCGAGGATTTTCTTTTACTGTGATCCGCAATCAACACCCACGGAAGCAGCAGTCATGGAGCAAAGACGTGTTGCATGGGGCAAATGTGCCGTGAAAGATCTCTTGACAGGGTTGAGGGAAGACAGAAAAGGAGGGAAGGAATGAGGTATACTGCATTGAAACAGATGAGGGAGAGATCTGTTTTAAAGGGACATATGAATGGGTATTCTTGTCATTACAGAAGTCCAGAGTGAAGGCTGCATAGTGGAGTGGATTTGGAGGAAGGGATTGCATAACAATGAAAAAGCCTTTCTTTTCAAGGCGAAGAGTGATTTGGGGAGGAGGGGGTGGGCAGGGAGAAAAGTGCAACAATAAATGACTGTAAATCCTAAGCCTCTGTAAACTATCATTAAAATTAATAAACTAAAAAAAAAAGATCTCTTGGGGAAAAAATGAAGATGTTAGTTTAAGGACTAAAGCATGTCTGACCCAAGTCATTGGGTATTTTCAGTGTCTCATGTGCATGAAAGACCTTTACGGTGGCTAAGGAAGACTGGTGTTCTTGAACTATGATACTGGTGAAGACTGCGGAGTATTCCATGGACTGCTAGAAGAACAAACAAATCTCTCTTGGACAAAGTACAGCCAGAATGTCCCCCAGAAATGAGAATGGCAAGGCTCGGCCTCACTTACTTTGGACATATTATCTATCAGGAAAGCCCAATCCTTAGAGAAGAATATAACGTTAAACAAAGTAAAAAAGGGTCAACAGGTAGAGTAAGCAAGATGGCGTATGATGTACTGACACAGTGTGTGCCCCATAGGCTCAAACACAGCCACGGCAGGGAGGACCGTGTGGGACAAGGCAGTGGTTCGTTCTGCTGTGTGTAGAGCTGCTGTAAGTGGGACCTGACTCGCCAGCACCTAACAATTGAAGAGAAATGAAGTTTTGATAGGCGCTATGACACAGATAAGCCTTTTTAAAAGGATGCTCAGTGAAACAAGTTGAGGGGGGGGAAAAAGGACAAACATTGTATGAGTCCATGTCTATGAAATACCTAGAATGAACAGATAGATATATGGGAAAATCAAAGTTTATTAGTAGTCACCAGGGGCTGGACAGTTCAAACCCAACTCAGGGCCGATGAGTTAGGACCAAAGCGTAGCTGACCCTCTAGCGAGTTTCAGAAGCTGTAAATTGCACAAGATGAGATTGTCTGTCTTTATCTCTTTAAGCTGCTGGAGGGCTCGAGGCAGGGAGGAAAAAAGACTAAGAACCTAGAGGACAGAGAGTTTCTGTGAAGAGGGATGGAAAAATCTGCAAACAGTGGTAATGGTGGTACAATATGATATACCTACTGTCACTGAATTATACATGCTAAAATGTTTTTTTATATACACACACATGTGTTTACTTCTATTTTTCACAATAAAAAAATACAGATGTTGTACACGTAGCCGTGGTAAAACGAGCTCCTTTAGGATATCAGCCTTTTGCCTTCGTTCTTTGGGAGAACAAGTTGAGAGATTTTTCTCCACTCAGATGCTGAGGAATTACCTTTGTCCTAGTTTTCTATCCTTGAGGGTTTGTGACTTTTGCTCAAGTTGACGGACATTTTTGGTCTGGCCTGTGACTGCTGTCCACTTTGCAGGGATGGTCAACATGAGCTGTCCTCACTAACAGTACACAAGAACAATTATATAAATGAGGGAGCTTACCAAGAGAGGATTGGCCAGTTCTTGGTGGGTGGGGCAGCCTTTGACACAGAGGGAGAGTTTGGATATATAGGCAGTCAACTCCACAGAGCAGGAAGAAAAGTGAAACCAAAAAGAAGACAGAAAAAAAAGAAGACAGAAATCACAGAAGTACAGCCTGTGAGTTCTGTGAGTTTGTTGCATCAGATTATCAAACCCAGGAAAGAATAGAGAGTACTGTGAGGAGACAGCTGGTGACAGAACCGATGCAAAGGTTCAAGGGTGCTGCTGTGCCAGGCCTCCACCTTGCAGGGATGGGCCTTGGGCAGACCTCAATTCACACGATCCCCCCTGAAGTCAGACAAGTTCTATCATATCACTAATACCGGTGACAGGGCAGAGTGAGGGAGGATCCAACCAGGCGACTGCTGTTTTCCACGATAATCTCTTTAGAATGATTTAATTTTTAAAAGCCATATGCATGTATTACTTTGATTAAAATGAAAATCTAACAGATTGGTAATTGGATGTTGACATTATGAAATCACTGGGCTGCCTGGCAGGATGGCACGGGGGAGCTGGGATGGTGGTTGGTGGGTAGATTGAATCTGGATGTGCCTTGAGAGAGAAAAGACTAGAGGCTCAGGAAAGGACAGGGACACAGTGACTTTAAATGTTCACAGGGGACCATGATAGGAAAAGACCTGGTCAAGTTATGGTTCGTTTGAAGAGAAATGCACCAGATGACAACTAGAATTCTTGTTCTGGAAGACAGTCAACCCCTCCTTCAATGACACTGTATCCACCTAACTTCCAGGAATCAGAATTTGGACAACAAACATCTGCACAGTTTCTCAAAGGAGCCCTAGTGGTAGAATGGTTTAAGCACTTGACTGCTAAAAACGGTGGGGGTTAAAATCCCCTGGTGGTTTTGTGGCAGAAAGACATGGTGATGTGCTCTGCAAAGATTAACACAGTCTAGAAAACCCTGTGGGGGACTTCTACTCTGCCAATGTGGGGTCACTGCAAGTTGAAATGACTCTATGGCACCTAAAAAAAGCACCAGTATAGTTCCTCAAAGGCAACCAGGCTTCACGCAAAATACACAGCAGTTGTAACAATGGACTCACACACAGCAAAGACAACGGAGATGGTGCAGGAGTGGGCGATGTTTCACTCTGTTACACGAGGGGGCATCATGATCTGGAGCCAGCACAGGGGCAACAGACTTCACGGTTGTAGAGGATGTGGCACGTAGGCTTCCTGAAGCCCATCATGGGCCTGTTTTTGACATCCAAGCAGAAGGAAGGGCTTGACGTATGCGGATCTAAATGCAGCACCTTCACCTGCCTCTGTAACCCAGAAAATAACTGTGTTTCTCATCTCTCAAAGGCAATGTAGATTCTATCAGCAAAAGCAGAAAACAGAGATGCGACTATTCCCCCTAAAAATGACCGTGACATTGACCCATGTTGTTGTTGTTGTTAGGTGCCGTTGAGTCATAGCCACCCTCTGAACAGATGCAAACCCTATCCAATCCTGTGCCATCCTCACAATTCCTGACACCCTCGAGCACACTGCAGCAGTAAGTGTCAGTCCACCTGGGTGGAAGTCTTCCTCTCTTTCACTGACCCTCCACCTTTCCAAGCATCACATCCTTCTCTCCAAGGAACAGCCTCTCTTAGCAACATGCTCCAAGTATGTGAAATGACGCTTTATCATCTTTGCCTTCAAGGAGCACTATGTCTGTGTTCTCTCCAAGATACATTTGTCTGTTCTTTCGTTGCCCTATAGAAGATCTAAAAGAAAAAGCTCAAAAACAGCAGATTTATGGGATCAGAAAATCTGCAAAGATCAATTAAATATGTCCACCCCTGGCCTCTGGGATCTTTCTTTATGTTGCTGACACCAGGTTCAAGGTGCCCACCACAAATAGATAATCTGGAGTTCACCAGCTGGTTCTGAGAAGGGCCAGGCAGCCTTCTTGCAGCTCCCTCTTAGTTAGGGAATCATGTTCTGTCTCCCTGCTAATCTCTTCTAAGAGACTCATAAATGAAATGTTAGCTGAGGGCTAAATGAGACTCCACCTAGGAATATTTGCATTTTAAAAGATAACACTTTCTAACTTCAGGTCTCTCTCTGCGTGGGTGAGATGTGCATGGTTGGAGTGATGTGAGTGATGTGTATGTGTGTGTATGTATATATATATAATGTGGTATAGGATATGTATATGTATGGTATGGGGGGTGGTGTGGTATAAGGTATGAGGTGTGTGTGGTATGGTAGGAGGTATATGTGTTCTGTGGCACCAGGTGTGTGTGTGGTGTGGTATGGGGGTGAGTCTTCCACTAAGCCTCTGCCCATCCATCCTCAACTCTGGAGAAATAAACAACCCCCCAAAACTAACAACAAACCAACCAACCATAAAAGCTGTTGACCTCAAGTGTTGCAGATGAGAACTGCCGTGACCTGTGAGGAGCTGATCACCAGGCTTTTCTGAAGTGCGTCTGGATGAATTTGAACTGCCAACTTTAGTTGAGAGCTTATCCACCTACACCATCCAAGTTCACCCAGCTTGGAAAGGTTTTTTCCTCCTGGGTGTTGTTGACCAGTGGCCAGCTCCCACTGTGGTTCCCAAACACCTGCAGACCCTTTCAAAGCCTTGACCCTCACCTGCAGGTAGCCTGGAAGCCCCATATCTCGGTCCCCTGTGGAGCACCACCCGCCCCTCTTGCTGGCCAGGGAAGCTCAGCTCATCCCACTGGCCCAGCAGTCTCCTCTTCACTTCAAGTGGGATTTTGAGCAACCAGGTGAGCCTGAGAGACAGGCAATTGGCCACAAAGTGGAAAGGAAAAAACAGTGAGGAAAAAAAAAACATTCTGAGGGTGCTATCTGTTTTCTTGACAGATAATTTAAACACAGTGGCTAGATGATTTCAGAACCAGAGAAGTGGCTTCAGTTTCCATTAACCCCTAGTGAGGGGCGCGTTCCTGTGAGCCTTCTGTGCAATTACCCGCAAGGAGTGCTCACCAGCTTCAGAGGAAGTGACACCCGATGGTGGCCCTGGGTCACACCTGCCTGTGGGCCCTTGGATCAGTGAGTACACTTGGGGCAGCCCTGCCAACTTCCAACATCAACATCACCAGCCTCATAGCCCTTCTGCACTTTGGAGATGTCCATCTCACCCACAGCCTGGGAAGATTCTCATAAGCCCAAGAACAGGGAGCCCTGTCTTCTTGGTGGACCCCTGTGTTCTTGTATCACAGGAGGCTCGCCCATGACTCCTCTCACAGCTACTGATCTTAATCACTTGCTCTATGAACAATTTGGTACCTGCCTCTTCTAATTTGCACAAGGTTTCTTTGAGTCACAAATATTTAGCTACCCGCCCTGTTCCAGCACAGGTTCGAGAGAGGGCAAAGCTGTGTGTGTTGATGCGTTTGGCTGCAACGCCAAGTTTCGTTCCCAGATGGAAAGGGTTGTTGTACACAGGAAATGAACAGGGGCTGGAGGCAGAAAATTGGACAGGCCAATTACAACACCAAGCCAGGCCTTTTCAGGGAAGCTTCGTGCTTTTGATCCAATTCCCAGAACAACAAATACGCCTCTGTTTAAACACTGCCTCAGAAGCACATTCCAAAGCCAATGTGAAATCCGTTCTGGGCCGACCCCTTGAGGGCAGAGTGCGTGCCCAGTGCACCGTGGCCACTTTAGGTCTGGGACATTTTCCTCAATTATGCACCCGATTGTCATTTCCTTTCCCCCTCGTCTTGTTCCTTCCTGGGGAAAAGCATCGACTCTCAGCATCCATTGTCTTCTCTGCCCACCTTATTTATCACTGTCTCACTTGTCATTTCAGCTCCTTGGGTCTGTTTTTCTCTCTGAGGTCTGGGGGATCTTAAAGGATTTTCTCCACATCACTGATTCACTTTTATTGTTGCTCTTCGTCCGGTTTTCCTCATCTCCTCTGCTACCTTTTAGGTGTGTGCCCACGAAATTTAGCACACGTGTAAGAGTACATGCAGACATGACAGTTTGACGAGCCACAGTCAGCTTACACCTGTGATCTCGGCAAAAATTAAATAACGTCAGATCTCAGGAGCAAAACACCACCACCACTACCCTCATCCCGTAAGCGCGCTCTTCTTTTCAGAGCTGATCACCATGTGAATTGTGTGTTAAGCAATCCCTTGTTTTCCTTTCTATTTAAATAAAACCACCTGTATGCCTGCTGTCATCATCACCGTGCTGTCAGTTGGCTGCACCAGGGTGGCCTGCATGGTTCTATGTTGGAAGTTATGCCACCCTCATTACAAATACCAGCAGGGTGCTATGTGGTGGGCAGGCTTCAGTGGAGCGACCAGACTAAGACAGAATAAGAAGGTCTGATGATCTTCTTTCAAAAACTTGATGTTGTTATGTTCCTTTGAGGGGACTACAACACAGCAACTCTATGAACAATAGATCTGAACCTTGCCCTGTCCTGTAACATCCTTAAAACACCTGCAATGTTCAAATGCACTGATACAGTCACGGTGTCAACCCATCTGGTGAGGGTCTTTCTTATGCTGACCATCCACTTTTCCCAGCAGAGTATGTGAGATAATGTTTCACCATCCTTGCCTCTCAGGAGCACAGACTTGTTTGTTCTTTTGGCAGGCGGTGGGATATATTCAGTACGCTTCTCCACCAATACCATCCAAAGGCATTGTTGTTCTTCTGTCTTCCTCATTCATCGTCCAACTTTCAGATACATAGGTAGCACTTGAAAATACCATGGCACCTATCAGGTGCACCTTATTTTAAACTAACATCCTTGTGTTTTAGCACCTTGGAGAGGTCTGTGACTGCAGATTTTCCCAGTGCAACACACCTTGTGATTGCTGCTATCACGGGTGTTGATGATGCAGTAAAAACATCATGGAGTGCAACTGAACATTATCCAACATGCTTGTTTGGACGTGCCATTGGAAGGATCAATCACCAGAGGATGACATCATGTCTGGTGCGGCCGCAGACTGAGGCCGAGGAAGACCTCGAAAAGTAGACTGGCACAGGAGCTGTAACACATGTTGTTTGCTGTATATAAGACTTCCCCGAGTCAGAATTGATTCAATTGATCCATGCATTTCTAAAGAAAAGAAATCCTTACTCTCGCCTGTATTTTGAACATGATATGTTTGGATCACTGTGTATTTTCTGGAGGCCTATGGTCTTAAATGTCTGTTGTTTTAGGATTCATCATTTACCAATCTTCAGTGGTAGTTTTATTTGCACTGCTGTATAGAGGGTTCTACAGGTGCCTTGGTGGCACAGTAGTTTAAGCATTCAGTAGCTAAAGAAAAGGCAGTTTGAAACCATTAGCATTCTAGGGGAAAAGATGTGGCAGTCGGCTTCCGTAGAGATTTATGACCCGGGAAACCTTTGACTTTGTCCTATGGTGGTGGTGTACTGCTGAGTCAGAACCACCACAGCTCACCCTCTGGGGGGTTTTGAGCTAGCACTGACTTGATGGCAGTGGGTTGTACCACCTTATGTTGTTGTTGTTGTTATGTGCCGTCGAGTCGCTTGTGACACACAGCGACCCCATGTACAACAGCCCTAAACTCTGCTCTGTCCTGTGCCAATCGAATTGTTTCTAACACTCCCATCCCAATTACCCCAGTCACTGAATCAATCCACCTCATAGAGGGTCTCCCTCTCCTGCACTGTCCCTCCACCTTCCCAAGCATGATGTCCTTCTCCAAGGACCAGTCTCTCCTCACAACATGTTCAAAGTATGTTAGACAGAGCCTCAGAATCCTTGCTTCCAAGGAGCAACCCAGTTTAACCCTTTCCATGATGAATTTGTTCATTTTCCTAGAAGTTCATGGTACTCTCAATACTCTTCTCCAGCACCACAGCTCAAAGGCATCAATTCTCCTTCTATCCTCCTTGGTCATTGTCCAACTCTCTGATGCATAACAAGTGATTGCAAAGACCATGGTCTGTATCAGACACACCTTAGTCTCCAGAGAGACACCATTGCTCTTCAGTACTTTGGAGAGGTCCCTAACAGCAGACTTTCCCATGGCAATATGCCTTTTAATTTCCTGGCTACTGGTGCCAAGAGTGTTGACTGTGGAGCCAAGCAAACTAAAGCTTTGAACAATCTCAATCTCTTCACCATCCATCCTGATGCTGCCAAGTGGCCCAGTGGTGAGAATCTTTGTCTTCTTGACATTGAGCCTCAATCCATATTGGAGGCTGCAGTCCTTGACCCTCTGCAGCAGGTGCTTCAGGTCCTCCTCAGTTTCAGTAAGCAGGGTTGTGTCATCTGCATAATGCAGACTGTTGATAGATCTTCCACCAATCTTGACCCCACATTTCTCCTCATAGAGCCAGCCTCCCGGATAATCTGTTCTGCATAAAGGTTGAAAAGGTATGGAGATAGGATGCATCTCTGGCGTACACCCTTCTCAATTTTGAACCATGCAGTATTTCCTGGCTCTGTTCTGATGACTGCCTCTTGGTCCAAGTATAGGTTTCGCATTAGCACAATCAGGTGTTCTGGGATTCCCATTCTTCTCAAAGTCAGCCACAGTTTGTTATGATCCACACAGTCAAACGCCTTTGCATAGTCAATGAAGCACAGATAGACATTCCTCTGGTATTCCCTGCTTTCAGCCAAGATCCATCTAACATCAGCTACAATATCCCTGGTACCATGAACCCTTCTAAACCCAGTCTGGACTTCTGGCAACTGACTGGAAGAGATCTATATTTGTTCCTATCCCAAAGAAAGGTGACCCAACAGAGTGTGGAAACTATAGAACAATCTCATTGATTTCACATGCAAGCAAGATTTTACTGAAGATTATCCAAAAACGACGGGAACAGCACATCAGCAGAGAACTCTGCCAGAAGTACCACCTTATAGTCACATTTAATCCAGCCTATGCTGCCAACACAAAGATACGAGGTTCAAATTGACCAGCCAGTCTGAGAGAAAGACAGATGGGCAATCTCCTCTTGTGTAATTTACTGCCTCTGAAAACCCACTGGAGGATCAGCTATTAGTTGCTTCTGATTCAACAGTACGTAAAAATAACAACAACAACAACAACAACTGTAAAAGTGTTGTTTCCTTCTATGAAGCTGCTGTGGAAAAGGCTGTCATCTGCTTTTTGTGATGATCCTTGGAGGGTATGTGAGGGATTCTAAGGTACGTGTTTGAAGTGGGGCTGTGGGTAGTGTTTTGTTCAGGCCATATCTGTAAAGTCCCAAGTAGCACCAGGCACAACATGAACACGACCACCCTGTAGAAGGGGACTTCTGGATTTAGTTTCTAAGCAGAACAGTGCAGGTTAGCCCAAGATCATAACACTGACCCTCTAGTCGATGTGGAGTTGAGAACACCATATTTCAAGGGTCAAGGGGACACCAAGTCCTGCAATATAAAGCCAAGTTCAAAGATGCAAGTGGTTGGAGCCAGGCTGGGCATTTGGAGTGAGTACATTAGGCTGCTCTGGGATGTAACAAGTTACAAGGTCAAGGTGAAGAGAGGAGGCAGGGAAGCAGTGTCCCATGGAGAGTTAGAAAGCAATGGGCTGGCAATTGAGGGGAAAAAGGTTCGGATGCCACCTTCCTTCCCCTAACTTATAGGTCCACCAGGCTCAGGGGAGGTATTAGAAGTTGGATTGTGTGCCTGCAAAACCTGTGTTAGAATCCTAACCCTACCTCCTGTGGATGTAATTGGTTTCAGAATAGGGTTGTCTACTTTGTCAAGGAAGCTATATTAGATGCAGGTATGAGCATGGGGTAAGGCGTGCGGTGAAGGTCAAGGACCTGAGGAACCAGGACTACAGAGCTTAGGATCTTCTCCCAGAACGCACAAATGGACAGCGAGCTCTCCCCCACAGTCAGTGCCCTGAATGTGGACTTCTGGTGGCCTCATCTGTGAGAAAATAAATCTCTGTCTTTGAAGTTACCCCTTCGTGGTATTTCTGTTACAGCAACATTAAGAAACTAAGATAGCTGGTCTCAGGTGAAGTGGCTGCTGGCTTGACAGAAATCGGGAGGTAGTGGCTCATCTGTCCTGTCAGAAAGGCTGGGGTCAGTCAGCTCAGCATGTCCTGTCTGAGCTGTCTTGGATTTGCTATTTAAGGTCCCAGAGCTTCTGTTACCTCAGCTGAGAAGTGGGGACCTTAATGCCGACCTCATATGTCTTGCCAAAGAAGACCTCCACAAAAGCCAATTCTTTTCTGCTTCTCTTTGTCATCAAAGGATCTTCCTGGCACCTTAGTGTGCTGTGCATCTTGATTTAGTTTTTTGGGTAAGGGGATGGGCGTGCTTTTTGGGGGGGTCTAGGCACCACCCAGGTGCTTAACCACCGCCTCCACCGCCTCCTGACAGCTCCACTCCCTGGTCTGCTGTTGCCAGGCGGCTGGCTGGGGGAGGGGCACCACTATGCCAGCCAGTGTCATCTGGCGTCTGAAAAGTGGGCAGGAAAATCTGATTACCCAGATTTTTATTCAAATTAACATGTGAGGAGGAAAAGACCAAATTCAGATAGCTCCCCCCTCTCAGCTAGATCAGGGAAAAGCTCGCCTCAGTCCTCCACACCAAATTCTCCAGGGCCTTTTGCCCAACCCACTCCCCCACTCCCCCATTCAGTACCTAGCACAAAGCAGCATTTCCTTATTTACTCATTTTTTGGTTTTCCTGTCAGCTCGCCACCTCTCAGCCCATTAGAATGTAGCACAAGGCAGAGAGATAGGGACTGTTCTGTTCATTGCTGTTTTCCCAGGGTCTGGAGTCCCTGAGAACACTCACTGCCATCGAGTTGGAACTGACTCATAGCTGACCCTCCGCTGGGTTTCAGAGGGTGTAAATCCCATGGGAGGCCTGTCTTTCTCAAGCGGCCTTTGACTCAGCAGTGCAACTGGAGTCCCAGGGTGCAAATGCTTAATATACTTGGCTGCTCACACAGCAGCAATGATTTTGTAAGGCACTCCTTAACTTGGGAGGGACTGGAGAGCATTATGATAAGTGAACAAACTCATTCTATAAGGATAAATACTGTGTAAGAACATGATTGTAGGTCGTGTATTAGGATCCGAGGTGGGGGATGGTGGGAGCAGAGGGGTGAGGATCGGGCAGGGGTGAGACGGGGTGGTTAATCATAGGGTCGCACAGTTTGATGGGTGGAGGGAGGGGTGGGTAAAGGAAAGGGGAAAGATCTGGTGTGAAAAACAATGTATATGGTCTTTGTAAGTAAACCAGTAGAAAAGAAAAATGTTATTTTAAATTTAAAGAAATATACTTGGCTGCTGACAGAGAGGTTGAAGGTTTAAGTCCACTCAGAAACAAGTCCACTTTGGAACAAAGGTCAGCAATCTACTAAAAAATCAACGACTGGGACCCCTGGGGAGCGCAGCTCTATCCACACCAACGCCCAGGGCTGTGGTGAGATGGACAACTGGTTAATACAGCACTTGGCACATAGGCAGTTTTCCATGAATGTTATCTGAATGAATGACTAGCGAGTAGACCCTCTAGAAAGGGGTCTAGGGGCAGATACACCTGGCTTCAAACTCTGGCTTCTTCTATTATCATACTACTTACCATGCACTGCGGTAGGTGACCTCCTTTTTCTATGCCTCAGTTTCTCCATCTGTCTCAAGAGGATAACAAGTACTTCACTGCGTTCCTGTGAGCATCAAGTGAAGTCTTCACTGGCTGGCCCACAGTCTAGTGTTACAGCTTCCCTGGAGATGGACCCAATTCCCAGCAACCTCGTGCACAAGAGAACAATGGGTCACTACATGATCCAGTGCCCTCTCTGTAATCAGCCGACGGCTTGGGCTGCTGTGGTTCCTCTGGCTGGTTTCTAGAAACTGACCACCAGGCCTTTCTTCCTCGCTGTTTCGGTCTGGAAGCTCCACTGGAATCTGTGCAGCACCTTGGCAAAACATACCTCTGCTGACAGACGAGTGGTGCCTGCATGTGAGGTTCGATGGCTGGGATTTAAACCTGGACGGCCACATGGAAGGTAATGATTGTACCACTGAACCAGTCCCTCCACCCAGGCTAGAGTAGGGGCTCAGTTAAAGGTTACGCCTCTGATTTGTCTGTTTGGGCAGTTACCCCAGAGATAAAGCACAGGGGTGGTAAAGTTGGTTCTCTCTTAGATTTTCTCAGTGAGGAAATGCTTTTACAAAGTGCACAGATTCAGGTAGGCACCAAAAACAAAGGCAGGAAAGAAGGTGGGATGCCTCACCCAGGGAGGAGGATGCTGGTGGGTGCCAGGGGCCTCTTCCTCTTCCTGCCACTTGCATGTGTGTGGGAAGCCGGGAGGCAGCGCTGCTGGGGGTAATGTTGGCAGAACCATGATGGCGTGGGAGGTGACTGCCACGCTGAGGAAGTGTGGCCATCCGGGTCCCCCCGGGACGCCACCACGGCAGCCCAGAGCAACCAGACACAGATGGCAGGGTGCACTGGCAGCTGCCCGCCTGAATGCCAGCCACCCACTCCCAAGTGCGCTCACAGACCTCCAGAGGGGGCTCCTTGGCAAAGCTGTTTGTAGCAAGAAGCCAAACTGCAAGCAACAGCAGGGCTGGGAGAGAGGCAGTATGGGGGACCTGTGGTGAGCATAGCCTGGGGGGCAGCTGCAGCTGGCCAGGGTGCTGCCCTTGGTCCCACAGTGGGCGTGGAGGGGGTGGTCCTGGCTCTCCAGCCCTCCGGCACGCCTTTAAGGCCCAGAGCAGAGATAGACACGTCACCTTCCCAGGTGGGTGGGTTGGAGGTGATGTGGTTACCTCCACTTGAAGCCACTTGACCATTTCTCAGTTTCCTCTCTCAGCTCATCAAAAGCTGGAGGGAATGTAGACCGCATGGATGGTGTGGTGAAACCCTGCAGGGGTGTTTGCCATGAGATTTCAGGGGACCCTAAGTGCAAGGGGAAAGGTTCCACTATGTTGAGGAAAAGGGAACATTGTCCCTGTTTTGCAAATTTCTCTTCTAATCAACAAACACTTGTCGAGCACCTTTTGGAGGCAAAACGCTGCAGGAACACAGTAAATGCTGGAGGCAGCCCTGAGCCTTTGCTGAGTTATAATCAGGATGCAGAGTTAAATTGGGAACGTGTAACGAGAAAGCCAAAGAGAGAGCGCGCTAATTGTATCAATCAGCCTCCAATTACCTACAAATTGGTCTCCGACCCTTTGGGCTCATCCCCCTCAATGACGAGGACGCCTGCCTCTTCAGTGACGCCCTCTTACTCTAAAGGTGTGTTTCCGGAGAATCCTGGGAAATCTAGATTCCAATTAACTTTCCCACTGATTACAGTATAACTTAGAGTGAATCACCTTGCTTTTAAAATAGGGATAAAAAAACCCCCCTAAACAGTAAGTGGAAGCAATTTCCTGTTTGATGCATCATGTTTGGAAGCCCCTGACTCAGGCTCTCTAGATCTCACCCCATCAAGTCATACCTGTCTCAGACAAAGAGTCCAAGGACGTCAGTTGAGTGGGTGCCCAATAGTCAGTCTGTAGTCCTTCCCTTTCCAACAAAAGGTGACTGGACAAGGTGACAAGTTTGTCTCTTGCCCACTGCTAGCTTGGTAAAGAGGCGGCTCGGGATCTGAAGCTCCAGTTTCTGGTAGAGTTCAGGGACCACCCTCTCCTTCTTTCTGCCAGTCTCCACCACAACTTCCAGGAAAGAGCCAAGCAGAAATGGGAAGGAGCTGGCATGAGGGAGGGCAGCATTTAGGAAGGTACATTAAGTCAAGCCAGGTCACAGAATGAGGGAGGAAGAGCCCTGAGACAGCACAAACTAGGGCCTCTGGCTTTTCACATCCTCTCTAGTTCAAAGGGAGCTCTGGTGGCTTCATGGTAAGGCATCAGGCTGCCAGTACAAAGCCATGCAGTTTGAATCCACCAGGAGATCTGCAGGAGAAAAATGGGTAATCTCCTGTGTGATTTACTGCTTCTGAAAACCCACTGGAGGGTCAGCTATGGGTCTGATCCAACGAGATGGTACACAACAACAACCTGTTCAATGACAACAGGGCTGGCAGGCGAGCTACTGTTGAACTGACTGGTCACCCAGCATGATCTCAGTGCTGACGTTTTTACAAGTAGATGGCTAGGCCTTTCTCCTGAGGTGCCCCAGTTAGCAATTGAGCATGTTAAACAGCTTGCACCCCTCAGGGTTCCACAGGGCTGGGGTACAGGAGAGAAAAAGATGCCTCCTCCATGGAGAATGCCGTTAGTCAAACTTTACTCAGTGGGGAGGGGCTATGAGAGGTGTGAATGCTGCCTCTGGACAGGCCTGGAGTCTGTAGAGCTTGTCCTGTGGGGAGACAGCTGCGTTAGGGGCTGGGAAAGCTACCTTAGAGGCTGTGTGGTTCTCAGGGGACTCCACCTCCCAGGGACCCTGCAGTTCAGAGCAGAATTGCCCTGGGGGTTTCTGAGGCTGGAACCATTACAGGAGCAGCATGCCAGTCTTTTGTTCCAGGGAGTCACTGGTGGGCTCAAACTGCTGACTCTTTGGTTAGCAGGTGTGTTTCACCACTGCACCACCAGGACCACCATGCAAGCCAGGAAATCCGACTCACAGTAGCCCCACGTCTAACAGAGGGGGAACTCCACAGTGTTTTCTTTTTAAAATTATTGTAAAAAGATATATAACATTTTCCAATGCCATACTTTTAACCTCTAAAATTCAGTAATGTTAATTACATGAGTCATGTGCAGCCATCAGCAATAATTCTTGCCAGACGCCCCATCACCATCAACAGGTACTCACTGCTTTCCATACAATGAGCTCACCTTTCTCCTTCATTCCTGTCCTTGCTAACCACTAATAAAACTTGGGTGTCTATACATTTGCCTAATCAAGACAGTCCACATAATTATCCAGAGGCTGATTTTTCAGTAGATTGATACCCAGGCCTTTCTTCCAAGGCACTTTTGGGTAGGCTTGAACCTCTAACCTTTTGGTTAAAAATGAATGCATTTACTATTTGTAAATACCACTCTCTGCCATGCTAGTACAGACAAACTAGTGAGGGTCAGAACTTGATGGGAAGCATCAAGTCTGAGTCTCCCAAGTTTTCTGCCTTTGACAAGACTTAGTCTTTTTCTATCACTATTAGTGGAAAATAGCTGAATTTTCCTTCTCTGACAGTTTTGTGACTTATATAAGTTCTGGCTTTCACAATTTTTACAGTAAAATAAATGTGTCATGCTAGGTTTGAGAAAACAATTGGAAAATTGTTTGAGCTCTTAGAAAGATGAGGAAAACTTAGCTCTCAGAGAAACAGGAGTTCAGAGAGGAACTGGCTGATGAGTGAAATAATGAAAGACTGCAAGAAAGCCAAAGAGCTCTGATAGTATAGTGAGTTGAGGGCTGGGTTGCTAACCAAAAGGTTAATGGTTCAAATCCAGTATCTGCTTCGAAGGCAAAAAACTATGGCTGTCTGTTCCCATTGGATTTAGAGCCTTGGAAAGTGCACAGGCCTTAGTCATCCTTTGAACAAGACAAACCTCCATGGCTCAACTTTCACCTAAATAACAGACTGGCTTTAAAGGTACCTGAAAACATCCATTAGAATAACCAACCATATAAGGTCAAAAAGGGTACAATTTGCCCAAGGAAAAAGCCCAGGAGGTAAGAAAGGGAAGGTGGAAAGAATAATGGAATAAAAGAATAATGGAAACTAGAGGGGAATTAGGCAAAATTTAGTTAGGCTGAGAGTATTGCAATTACTACTATAAAACAAAATGTATATGAATAGTAGAATGAAAAACTAACTAGCTTTGTAAGCTTTCATTCAAATAATACACATGCTGAAAAGAAATAAGTGAAAAAGATATTGCTAGAATGTTGTTATTAGGTGCCAGTGAGTCAAGTATGGCTCATAGCAACCCTATGAACCACAGAGCTGAACCCTGTCCTATCTTGTGCCATCCTCACAATCTGATAGCCTCAAGCCCATTGCTGCAGTCACTGTGTTAATCCACCTGGTTGAAGGTCTTCCTCTCTTCATTGCCCCTTTACCTTCTGAATCATGATGTCCCTCTCTAAGGAATAACCTGTCCTAGCAACATGCCCAAACTATTTGAGATGAAGCTTCATCATCTTTGCCTACAAGGATTGCTCTGGTTGTAGCGTCTCCAAAACATATCTTGTTTGTTCTTTTGGCAGTCCATGGAGTATTCAGCACTCTTCTCCAATATCTCAACTCAAAGGCATCAATTCTTCTATAATCTTTATTCACTGTCCAGCTCTCAGTTGCATAGCAAGTGATTGAAAAGACCATGCCCTGAACCAGGTGCTCCTTAGTCCTCAAATTGACATCATTGCTCCTCACTAATTTGGAGAGGTCTCTGGCCACAGACTTTCTGTGCTACAATCCCAAAATTATACATTTTGAATCCACTTGCTGCTTTGTCAGAAAAGGATGGGCAATCTCCCATCTTACTGGGATGACCCTGCCACTTAAATCCTCTGAAAACCCACTGGAGGTCAGTTATGAGTCAGTTCTGACTTGACAGCACACAACAACCTAGTCCCCAGAATGGAGGGGAAAATCGTAGCAGTTGAAAGTGACTTGGATGGACATGATAAATGAGGAAGAGAGGATGAGAGTGCGACCATTGAGTGAAAAGTGTTCTTAAGTAGAAAACAGAACAGAATTGGGAACAAAGCAATAGTCAGAAATGCAATTGCATCCCTGAACTGTCTCCTGGTTCACAAGTTGCTTCTTCAGGTTCTTCCTGTGTGACTAATGTGCTGTTTAACCAGCCCACTGAGGGCTGGTCTGTTCCTCTTTGTGTGCCTTTTAATCTTGAGCACATGTTTATTAATTTGCCAGCAAGCAACCTAGGAAAGCCACAACAGAGCATACCAAGCCACAAAGGTACTGAAAACAGGAGAGGGTCTCTGGAGCTGGAAAATGAGATGTTTATATAAGTAGCTAGTTGAAACAGGCAAGCAGCTAATTAGAAGAAGAGAACATGGTATTAATGTGGGTGCAAAATAATCATATTCATGAAAATTAGTATGATGGGTGTGCCGGCAAGGACAGATTATCCAATAAGCAAGGTACACATGAGTGCGCTGTGTTTACTAATCTGTAGGCATCCTGGTAGCACAATGGGTTAAGTGTTGGGTAGTACAATGGATTGACAGTCTGTGGCTGTTATTGGGCATAACATAAGGGAGAAAGCTTTGAAAAACAATTACCGAAAGAGAATATACCCCACTGAGTCTTTAAATTCAGTAATATTTTTCACTATCTGAAAGTTCCTGTTTGCTCCAAGGTTTCTATTCCTTTTTTTCTCTCTTTCAAATGTACTTATTTTCAGCCTCTTTCACGATTTTGCTATTGTTTCTGGTCTCCTAGGCATGGATTATAGATTCTCCCAGCTGTTCTATTAGCTGACTCTCTCTTGTGGTGGTTCTTCCCTTTATGTGGTTTGTAGACGCCAGGAGGAAAATGCACAGAATTCCAAGTAAGAAAGATTATGATCAATTGTACTATCAGTCAAATGCTCTTTTTTTTCCATAAAGGCAATAGCTATTGCCAAATACACAAAGAACTAAAAAAAAAAAATATACCATCTAGGTGCCTTTCTCTGTACAAATGACATGCACGTGTTTGTAAAAATACTCCAGCCAGTTGTGAGAGTAATCAACACTAATATCTCAAGGATGTATAAGGAAAATAAAGATGTTTATGCTTCCTTCCCACAAATCCATTCTACAAAGAATGAATTAATCTAATAGGCGGACCAAGAGCTATACTGAAAGAGATTTTTATTTTAGTTATTAATAAAAGAAAAAAAAGAGAAACAACCTCAGTGTCCTACATTATAAGAATAGCTGTATGACAGACTATTATGCAATCACTGATTTGTTTACAAAGATTCTTGATTACAGTAGGATTATCTGTGATGTAGTGTTAATTTTAAAAAGCAGATTCAACAGTAGAAATTTTAAAATGACTCAGAAAAAAAAAATGTTAACAGCGACTGTCTCTTATTGTAAGATTAAGAATTTGTGTATATGTGTATGTATGTATTGCTTTATACTTTCCTACACATTACAAATGTTCATCAATGAACATGTTAACTTTATTAATCTTAATAGTGAAATGTATATAAATTCTTATGAAAGCATCTAAATGAAATAACAGAACTTAGTTAAAATATCTCAAATAATGTTAAATAAGACAAAGAAAGCAGTAGGTGACTTTGACATTATAGTCTATAATTTATTCTCAACACAGCAACCAGAGTGAGACTTTAAAGAAGGGAGGGCAGTCAGATCACATCTCTCCTCTACTTAAGATCTTCCAATTCACTAACATCCAAGCCTTACAAATGGCCTACAAGGACCAACAGAAATCTCACCCTTTGCCTCTATCTCTGATCTCCTCCCTTCCCAATCTGACCTGACTCCAGCCAGACTGATCTCCTTTCTGTTCTTCAAACCTACCAAGCATCTACTTGCCTCAGGGCCTTTGCACTTGCTGTGGCCTTGACCTGGTATGTTTTCCTCCTACCTGGACCCAGATATCATGCTTCGTTCACGTTTCTGTTCCAATGTCTTTCTAGCAGTGAGCCCTTCTCAAATTCAGATATAAAACACCAACCACCTTCCCTACTCCCAATACTTCATCTCCCTTTCCTAAACATTTTGCCATCCTCTATGACACTGCAGAAATGAATTTACTGGTTGTGTCTTCCAGAAGGGCTGCTTTGCTGGGCACATAAAAGATGCTCAACAAATATACGGTGACTGCCTTCATAAATGAATGCATTTGGCTGTAAACGCCTCAAGTACAGAAGGATCGAGTCTCTCATGGCAGCACCATTAACGTGCGCACAACCAGCCGTCAGTGCCAATCTGACAGCCCCAGGGACATTCAACTAGCGTTTGACTCACTCCAGAAAAAATACTTATAATTACAGCCAGAGATGATGGAAGTGAAGCCCCAAAAGGAAAGGAAGATAAGGGTGCTTGGGCAAAGTGGTACAAGAGGTTCCATCAGAAAATTCAAGTTCTTTCATTAGGGCCTGGCTTTTCCTGCAGGGCAGGACTCCAAATTTTTATCACAAGACCTAGAAACAGCCACATGTGGCACTTAAAACCTGACATTTTAAATGCTTGTTCTATTTATCTGCCTTTATGTTGTGGTTAGGTATTTTTTTAAGGGGCGGGGGAGGCATTAAAAACCAATTACTCTGTCACTCCCAGACTCCAGAAGAGGGCACGGAAACCCAGCTCCTGGTGTGGGATCTGCAGACACCAGACTCACCCCCATGTGCACTTCCACAACCCCATGCACACACACTCGATGTCTGCAGTGCACCCTGGGCTGCTTGCCAGGGGCACCCGCAGTCCTCATCCTGCTAAATTTGATCGCGTTTGAAAAGTCAAGGGCAAACTGATAGTGCAATGTCCAGCATCCATTCCTTGCTGTAAGAAAGATAAGAAAGTTCCTCCTAAGTGGTTCTGGACTTTTCAGAGCAAAAGGTTTGGATGTTTCCACGCAAAAGGTCGGTGGTTTGAATCTGCTAGTTGCTTCTTAGGAGAATAAAAGCAGCAGTCTGTGATCTGTAATTGCCACCCTGTGTGGGTATTCTGCTCTGTCCTTCAGGATCTTGAAGTTGGAGTAGGCTTGGTCCAGAATGTCCTGAATTGATTCTGGTTCAAGGCAACTCCTGGGGTGTCAGTGCAGAACTGTGCTCCCTGCTGAGGAAAGCTGGAAGCAGCACACACAGCCAGGGTCTGAGTGAGGCTGCTCACGGCTTTGACAGTTGACTCTAGGGAAAATCCCATGGTCACCACAAACAGCTCACCAGCAACCCAAGGTGTGTAGCTCTGCACTGGGGGAGTCAGGGGGTAAGTGGAAGCAACACGTTCACCAAGGAGAGCTGGGTGAGAGGAGAGTAACAGGGAGGGAAAGGGAAAGAATGAGAGAATAGGGCCTCACTCAAGACAAGTGCACAAACAAACTCCAAAATTCCCAAGGAAAAATCACTAAGAAAGACAACCAACAAAGTTCACCAATGGGAGATAGGTTCAAAGAATGATTTTACCCAGAAAACAGTGGCAAAATTTATTAGGACAGCAAGCAATAAATGTTGGAGAGGATGTGGAGGTGTGGGAGCTCATACACACTGTTGGTAGGATTGTAAAACAATACAACCACTCTGGAAGGCAGTTTGGCGTTTCCTCAAAAAGCTGAACAAAGAAACTCCATATGACCCAGCTATTCCACTATTAGGAATATACCTCGAGGAAATTAGAACTGAGACCAACTGGAGATCTGCACACCAATGCTTATAGCAACATTATTCACCATTGCAAGAACATGGAAACAGCCCAAATGTCCAACCACAACTGAATGAAATGAGAAATTGTCGTACATTCACACAGTGGAATGCTATACAGAACTCAGGAGCAACCATTTTGAAAAATACTATATAACTTGGGAGGAACTGGAGAGCATTACACTAAGGGAACTAATCCCGTCTCATAGGACAAATACTTGCATAAGACCAGTTTGTTGAAATAGAAGGATAACTAGTAAAACATGTCTGGGGACCTAAGGGGATGATAGGGGTGAAACTACAGGGTTACACAGTGTGGTAGGTGAGGGCAGCGGGTAAAGGAAATGGGAAGGATCCAGCAGGGACCTGAAAAGACACAGTAATGATGGGCAAGGTCCAACGGTGATTACTTTTATAACATAATGCACAGGAATGATTGTATGAAACATAGTGTGAATGAAGAATAGTGTGAAACACAACGTATATGAACTTTGTAAGTAAAGCAATATAAAATTTAAAAAAGAACTTCATGGCTAAGTATTTTTCACTACTGAAAACATTTTAAAGATCTTCAGATTAAAATTACATACAGAGTACCAAGTAAGACTGAAAACCAAAAACCAGTCCATATCTGGAAAGGAGCAAGCTGCCTCAGCCCAACTGCTCCCGCCTACACGTTCACTCCCAGTTCCCTCAGTCCCAAGAGCTGGTGGCTAGTGGCCTGCTATCAGCTGGTTCCATGTCTAACCTGGTGGCCTCTGGGCTAGAAGTTCTGGCCTCCTTCTGCTACTGACTGAGTGTGAGTAATAGTTGTCTCCCCTAAAAGAGTCAGCATTACAATCATAGCATAGGACAGAATTAGCAACAGAAGCTACTGTCCCTGGGAGATGAAGACAATTAAGTTCTTGGCTACTAATTGAAAGGCTGGCAGTTTGAATCCACCCAGAGGTGACTTAGAAGAAAGATCTGGTGACCTACTTTCAAAAATACAGACACTTAGAACTCTGCAGCCTAGTTCTACCCCATGACACACATTTCAATCATGAGTTGAAATGGATTTAGTGGTAACAGCTCTGTGTGTGGTTTTGTTTGGGGTTGGTTTTTTTTTCTTCTTTTGTTTTTTAAATTAGCAGCAGAAGATACAAAGGAGGTGGTATTATCATGATCACAGCAGACCATGGCTGCATTTGACTTCTGATGTTCACATGTTTCTCAACTGCTGTATCTCCATTGCCTCAACAGGAAAAAGGCCCACCTATGAGGTTAATGAGGGGCTCTGGTAAGTTAGCTGGAGGGAGCTGTACACCTAAAGGTAGTGCTTCTCTGGCAGTAGAACCTACCAGTGGCCCAAACGGAAATGATGGGCTATCTACTACCGTGTGACTTACAGCCTCCAAAATCTAATTCTGATTCTGTTTTAGGGGAAGAAATTGCAACTCAGACTTAAGCCTGGGGTTGCAATTTCCATCTCCTAATGTCCAGCCGAGGGTTTGAAGTGCAACCAGGCATAGCAGACATTGGAAAAGGCTTTGGGAAGCCGGGGTGAGGGTGGGAGCTGTTCAGGTATGATTCCTGAGCAGAGGAGGCGCCTCTTCTCAGAGATGGACTTTGTTTTTGTTTTGCTTTTGAGTATGTTCATGAGGTTAATGTGAGAATGAAATAATACATGCAAGGAAGAAAAAAGTGGTGCAATGCCAGAAACAGTCAAGGTTCAACTCAGGGCAGTGGTTACGATTATTGTAACAACCAACACTCTCAAACTCCTTACTGTCAAGTCAGTTCCGGCTCAGAGTGACCCTTCATGGGGTTACTGAGGCTGTAAATCCCAAGGGGAGGAGACTGTCCATCTTTTCCTGGCAGAGCTGATGGTGGATTCGAACCGCAGGAGACTCACAGCACAACTTGCTATGGACAAGCCACAAGGACTCCCAGTACTGTAACAGTAAACTCAAACTCAAATTTACTGTCACTGAATTGGAATCGACTTATAGCTAACCTTCCATTAGATTCCCTAGACTATAAATCCCATGAGAGGAGACTCCTCATCTTTCTCGCTCAGAGAAGCTGGTGGATTTGAACTGCCAGAGCAGCATGGTCCTTGGGTTAAATCTTGACTCCCTACGGATTATACCATCAGAGCTGCCTGTATTAGAACAGTGTTGCTGCTGTTGTTAGGACCCCTCCAGTTGACTGTGACTCACAATGACCCTATGAAGAACAGACATGAACCCTGCCCTGTCCTGTGCCATCCTTACCGTCTCTGATACGCAGGAGCCCATTGTATCAGTCACTGTCAATCTATCTTGTTGAACTACCACTAAATGTTACATATACACACATTGACAGTGGGATGGGGTTCCCACTAAAAGCCAGACCCCCACAAACAGCAGAACCAGGGCCTGGTGCCCCCTCTGCACAGGGGAAATGGGTAAGCCAGGGAGCTGTTCCCTGCAGACTCTTGTCCCTGCCTCCCTCCTGCAGTTCTTCTTGACTTAGGCAGAAACTCTCCCAGTCAACAGCCATTCACATCCCCATGAGCAAGCCTCGGCCCAGCCTCCATCCCGTGACGCACAGGGCTGCACTCTACCTCTCTCTGTTCACTGCAGATCTTGCACAGCCACAGGGGCCGCTTCTGGCCGGGGGAGGCCTCGATCCCACACTTGGTGCAGACTTTCTACAAGAGAGGAGACAGGAACATAGAAGTATGTTGAGTCACTTCCTCCTTGGCTGACTGAGGCTGGGACAGAGGTTCCTTTACTTTTTTTTTAAATGTATTTAGCTTTTGTTGTTGTTGAGAATATACATAACAATATACACCATTTCAACAATTTTCTATGTGTGCAATTCAGTAACACTGATTATATTTTTCAAGTTGGGCAATCCTTCACAGCCTCATTTTCAGCATTGTTCCTCTCCCATTAACTAAATCTCACTACCTGTTAAGTTTCTTATCTCATTTTTTTGTGTTGCTGTTGCCAATTGAGATCTATACAGACAGATTTATAAGCATAGTGTTTAAAGCAGACGTCCTTCACAAGTTAAATGAAACTGTTGTTGCATTAATGACTTCAGGGAATATTCTTGACTTAAAGATGATTTCTGGGCAATTGTTTCAGGGGTTCATGCAACTTTATGAGTGTCATTTACAAAGTCTAGATTCCATGAGAATTCTAAATTCTGTTCTGCATTTCCCCTCTTTTGATTCTTCTACAGAATCTTCTACAAAATGTTCAATGATGGTAGCTGGGCACCATCTGAGGTTTTGCTTTTGCATCTTTCATAGGAAAGGCATTTGCTGTAGCCAAAGAGACAAAAGATAACAGATAACCCCCCAAATTCTTGGTTAATTTTTATGAATGTGTCTCATTAAATAAAACCACCCCACAATTAGGTGGTGTTAAGATCACGTAAAAATAAGCTTATCAGCACTCACATCATCCTTAGCAGCAAAGATCTGGGAACAATATAAATAATCATGGTCAGAAAGACATCGAGACAAACACATAAGAGGATGCTTATATGGTCTTAACTTCCAGATCCTATTGATATGTGAGACTTGCGACAGGAAATAAGATTACTCAACAGCAACAAGAAGTCATAATTTGTATCTGCTGTGCAAGAAAAACTTACAGCAGACATGAGTTTTATCAACTATGTCAACTCAGAAGAAGATAAAGTGAGAAATACTAGAGGCAGCTTAAGCACTTCCTGTAGACTGATAACTCACCGCCATTGAGCTTGATTCACGGCAGCCCTTCACTGGATTTCTAGAGCTATAAATCTTCACTGGAGCTGATTGCCTCATCTTTTCCCCCACAAAAGCCTGATGGATTGGAGTTGACAATCCTTTAATCAGCTACACAATATGTAAGATGAAATGATGCAAACAGCCCCTTGTATGTATCCCTTCATTTAACAACTGGCTTCACTGCTAATGCAAAGGCCAGTCTTCTCTGGTGGTGTGAATCCACCAGCTCCTCTGAGGGCCAAAGATGGGCAGTCACCTCCTGTGTGATTTACAAGCCTTGTAAGCTCACTACAGGGTCATCCATGAGCCCACAACAACAATGAGAGAGTGTAATCCTACTATATAAGCATTATACAGATGAAAGCTCTGGGCTTGGAGAATGTGCCTGAAACAGTGCAACTAGTAGGAAAAAGATGGTTGCGTTTCTGTTGTGGTCATCTGCCTCAGGTCTATTCATGGCAACTCTATGTGTTACAGAATAGAACTGCTGCAGAGTTTTCTTGGATATAATAAGATGCCACTGCCATATTTTCTTATATTTTATTGACTTTGCAGAAGCATTTGACTATGTGGATAATGATAAATTGTGCATAACACTGAGAAGAAGGGGAATTTCATTGTGTTCATGCAAAACAGATACACAGACAAAAGAAGCAGTTGTTTGAATAGAACAAGGGAATACTGCATGGTTTTAGATCAGGAAATGCATGCTTCAAAGTTGCTTACTTTCTCCACAAATATTCGACCTGTATATATAGTTCAGGAAACTGGATGGTACAAAGAAGAATACAGCAGCAGGAATGGAGGAAGACTCACCAACAACATACATTATGCAGATGAGAACCTTGCTTGCAGAAAGTGAGTAGGACTTGAAGAACTTACTGAAGGTGATCAAAGACTACAGCCTTCAATATGGATCACATAATCAATATAAAGAAAACAGAAATCCCTGCCACTGGACCCAGAGGCAGGCAACATTGATTGAGAAAAGACTGAAGTTTCCAGTCATTTTACTTGGGTCCCTAATCAACACCTTAAGTAGAAGCAGTGAAGAAACCAAAAGACTGTCAGGGGTTTCTTTAAAGCAAAGATATCAGTTTAAAGACCAAGGTGGACCTGATCCAATCCATGGGATTTTAAATTGCTTCCTATGCATAAGAAAGTTGGATATTGAATATGGAAGACCAAAGAGCAATCAATGCCTTTGAACTGAGGTGCTGGTGAAGAGTGCTGCCTACACCATGGACTGTCAAAAGAACACACGAGTCTGTCTGTAGGGAGTGTGGCAGTTGTGCTTCTTAGGGGCAAAGATGGTTTACCTCTGTCTCACATACTCTGGGCATGTTGTCAGGAGGGGCCAGCCCTAGAAAAAGACATAATGGGCAAAGCAGATGGTCAGTGCAAGAGAGGAGTAGCCTCAGTGGGATGGCATGGCACAGTGAGTGCAGTGACAGGCATGAATGTGCCGGGGGAGTCCTGGGGATGGTGTGGGATTGGGCAAGGCTTACGTCTGTTGTTCCTAGGGCCACAATGAGTGGTGGTCAACTCAACAGCACCTAACGATAACAACAGGACAACATGGTTGGTCAAACTGAGGGCCACTGAAAGTGGAGGAGCCCAAACACATGGGCTGACACAGTCGCTGTAAGAATGAGCTCAAACACCCTACCCTTTATTGTGAGGATGGCCTAGGATGGAGGAGCACTTCTTTCTATTATACATTGAATCACTATGAGTTGCAATGGACTCAATGGCACCTAATGACAACATCCGTCTTTATGGAAGCAGTTTGCAGACTTTCCTTCTGCAAAGGCTCTGGCTGAGATCAAACTACAGCCTTTATATTAAGAGATGATCATAAACTATTTATGCTGCCCAGGCTCCTCCAGGGTTCCTCCACCCACTAAGCCACTACCATGGCATTGATTCCGAGTCACTGCCAGCCTGCAGGACAGAGGAGAACTGTCCCATCAGGTTCCTAAGGTGGGAAATCTTTAAGGAAGTACCTGGCAAGCCTTTGTCCTACAGCTCAGCTGGTGGGCTCAAACTGCTGAACTTCTGTTTAACTGAATGCTTTAGTCAGTGAGCTTGGAGAGTGCCTTCCTGAGCCATTAGCCATTAGAAAATGAACTTCTTCCCGACATTTAAATGATCAAAGCCTAATTTCCACAATGTTTTCACTGCTGAAGTTCAGAATTTCTAAATACATCTTGCTGGCTTAGGGTTAAGAAGTTGCACTGCCAACCCAAAGGCACACAGTTTGAATCCACTTGCTACTACTCTGAGGAAGAAAGAAATCACATCTTACACAATTTCCAGTCCCTGTAAATCTGCTGGAGGGTCAGATATAAGTCAGTTTCGACTCCACAGTATGCCACATCAACACATTCACAGCAACAAAGATGGGAAAAGGCAGACGAAACTTCTGGAAGGCAGAGGGAGTCTTGCAAGGCTGCTGCTTGCTCCTTGATAACCCAGGCGGAGTCTGATTCAGCGCTGCTGTCTCCTCCTTGAAGGGCATCTCACAGCTAATCATTCTCTCAGCCACATGGGCAGTAGCCCATCTGGAGGGGAGGGGCCCTCTGCTGCCGCCCTGGCCCCTGCCCAGGGAGCTGGATCTGTTGCTTGGCCTTTCCTGCAGGTTGCCACTTGAGCAAGGAGCACACTGCCCCAGTTCCACCAAGGAAATGTCACCAACTTGGCTTCTCAAAGCGTGTCGTCACCTGCCTGATTGAGGTGGCTGAGCCCAGCGCTGCAGGAGGGCGGGAGCCAGCATGAGGCAGGATAGAAGCCTTAAAACATTCGTGGGGGTTGGGGACTTGCTTCCACCCAGCACTAAGTTACAAGAAATGTCATATTTTCATTCTCCTGATAAAATGTGATCTACTCCAGGCTCACGTCCCTCTGGCTGCAGGGGAAGTCCACCCTCCTTAACTGGCCTGTACCTCTGGGAGGGTCCCCTGGGCGCTGCCCTGTGGCTCACTGGTGCATGGCTCTCCCTCCACACTTTCACAGCCCCTTGAAGGAGAGAGGGCACAGTAACGGCCGTACCAGGCTTGGGTTGGAGGGGATCTTTCACTTGGTGGAGTTCAGCCTCTCATCAACCTCTTTCTCAGCCAGTCGGGGCACATTCTCCCTCCCCCACAAGACCTGCACCTCTCTACCTTCCTCAACAGTTACTCTAATCCTTCTACTTCTGGTGCTGTAGTTGTTAGCCTACTTCAAATTGATTCCATCTCAAGGCAACTCCACAGGTACCAGGTACTGAGTAGAGCTTCTCCCTGGAGTTTTCTAGGCCGTGAGCTTTTGGATGTAGTCACTAGGATTATCTTCCAGGTGGGTTTGAACTGTCAATATTTTGGGTATTAAAGCACTTAATTGCACCACATAGGGCTCCCCACCTCTAGGGCACGTTCTCCATAAATCCACAGCATGGGCCCTTCCTCCCTAGGGTAAAGGAGAGAGGATGGGGTACTGAGACAATTGGCTTTGTTTTCTTGCTGGTCCTTACCAACTCCTATACACGGTGCACACGGGGAAGTGAATGCAGTCATTCTAGGTGTGTGTCTTCTACACATTGACAGGGCTCAGTGACACCTCATACTACACATCCACAAAGCATTCAAGACATACTCCTTTATTGATCTGTTCATAGCTCTGTTGGCCTTGTGGATAGAAAGTGATGCTACCAAGCCTAAGGTGGGTGATTTTAATCTGTGTCCCTCAGGCCTGCTTTTAGTTGTTTTTGGTCAAACATTCCTCTAAATGGTATAGCACTGGTCTGTCCATTTGCTGTACAGAGGTAACTTGTGGTTGCTGTGATGTCAAACACTGTGACACTGACATGTCAAATGTGATAATTGTTACCCGGGGTGGACAGTGTTTGGTGGAGCTTCCCGATTAAAACCAGCTTGGAAGCAGGAGTGGCATCCACTTCCCAAATAGGTGGCCTCCGGAAACTCGGAGAAATGATGAAAGTTATACGAGTGTTCAGGTCTTTCATTCATAGGGTCGCTATGAGTAATCTACAACTCAACAGCACTTAACAACAATATACATACATATACTTTTCTTTTTCCTGGTAGCATCTGCAGGGAATTCTGCTACTCACCCAAAGGTGGCACAACTGGCAGTCAAATAGATCAATGGCTCCAAGGAAGAAGTAGGGGTAATCTTTCCCCATGTGATTTATAGCCTCTAAAAACCCACTAGAGGTCAGCTATGAGCGGATTCTGACTTGATGGCATTGAGTTTGAGTTTGTGTGTGTGTGTGTGTGTGTGTGTGTGTGTATGAGCTCTGGTGGCCTAGTGACAAAGAGGCTGTGCTGTAATCCTAAAGGCATGCAGTTCAAATCCACCAGCTGCTCCAAAGGAGGAGGATGGGCAATCTCCTCCTGTACGATTAACTGCCTCTGAAAACCCACTAGAGGGTCAACTATGGGTTGGTTCTGACTTGATGATACACAACAACACACATACACACACATGACACATTTGCCAAGCTCACTTTTTTAATGTTAAAATTCAGAGACATCGATTACATTAATCATATCAGTATAACCATTCACTAGTATCATCTGTTGCTCTAACAGATCCTGCTTGCTGAACAAGGACTCCTGTGGCAAGGGGTACTCTTGGTGGGGAGCTTTAGTGGCTATGGTCTAAACCCTAACAAACCTTGAGACATGGTACGGAATCCCTCACTCACTGTCTTTCTTCAGGATGTGTAATAAGATGATGGAGTTAAAATAAAGTAATAAAACAGTATCTGCTGCCATTTATTGCACTATTGGAGCCTTGGTGGCATAGTAGTAAGTATTGGGCTAAATTAAAGGTTGGAGGTTTGATCCCACCTGTAGCGCTGCAGAAGAACGACGAGCAGTCTCTCCTGTAAAGATTTCCAGCCGTAGAGAGTGGTGGAGGGTCACCACGAGTCTCATGATGACTGTCCTTCTAAGGTGAGGAGAGATACAGGAAATAGAGACGAGATGGCTCAAACCCAGGCATCCCCAGGGCCATCAGAGACTGGACAAGGACAGGAGTATCCTTCCCTGAACCGTTGGAAGGAACCTAGAGTTTGCTCTTCAGAACTGCGAAAGGATACTTTTGTGTTTTAAGCCACCCTGTCTGTGGTAATTTGGCAGTCCTAGGAAACAAATACTGTCTCGAATAGCTAAGGAGGAGCCCTAGTGGTACAGTGTATTAGCAGTGGGATACTAACCCAAAGGCCAGCTGTTTGAACCCACCAGCTGCTCTGCATGAGAAAGATGAGGAAATCTCCTTCTGTAAAGACTTATAGTTTCAGAAACCCAAGGGAGATGAAATTAATGACCACAGTGGGTTTGCTTTGGGTTTGGTTTTTTATTTTTTTTTATTTTTTAAAAAAACCCTGACTATGAGACCTGGTGGCACTGTGATCACACACTCAGCTGCTAAACAAAAGGTTAGTGGTTCAAACTTAACTGCTTTGCAGGAGAAAAATGGGGCAATCTGCTTTCATAATGATTACAGTCCTATGCTATCTTATAGGGTCACTCAGAGTTGAAATCAACACTATAGCAATGATTTTAGGTCTCAAATGTTCTCAGCTGTAAAATGGGATAACAAGAGTTATCCCCAAGGGTCCCTGTGAGGGCTGACTGAGGCACACTGCAGTCTTTAATAATAGCAGTATGGCACTCCCTCCCTCTCTAACGCCTCGTGTGATTATCCTCTAGACCCGTGATGTCCAATGTGGAAGCCACTGGCACCATGTGGCTACTTAAGATTGAATTAAAAGGATATTAAATGAAAACCCCGCTGCTCAAAAGAACTCTGCTCTCATTGCAGGATACTCTACTGGACAGCACTGGATGAAGGCTCCGCCCTCAGGCTTGGTACTGCTCCCCACAGCTTCCTGGCAGACCAATGCACTCACTCATCTGTCCTTATCAGCCAGTCTCTCGTCTCCACTCCACTCATCTGACTCCTATCCACCCCTAACTTGGCTAATTCTCATACCCTGCCTTTCTCCATAGCATGTGTATGCTGAGCAAATCCAGATCATTTGAGAAGTTGGACCATATGAAGAAGAACATGGCATGAAGATCTGAGGAAGATTCATCAATAACCTGCTTTAAGCAGATGACACAACCAAGCTTGGTGAAAGTGAAAAGGAATTGAAACACTTACTATAGAAGATCAAGGATTACAGTCTTCAACATGTATTACATCTCAACCTCAAGAAACGAAAATTCTCACCACTGGGCCAATAGGCAACATCTTGATAGATGGAGAGAAAATGGAAATTGTTAACAATTTATTCTTACTTAGAGCCATAATCAACATCCTTGGTGCCAGCAGTCAGGACGCCAAAAGACGCACAACTGGGAAAGTGTGCTGTCAAGGGCCTACAAAGTGCTAATGAGCAGCGATGTCCCTTTAAAGACTAAAGGTGCCCCTGATTCAGGCCATGGTCTTCCCTATTACTTACTACGCATCTGAAAGGTGGACAGTGAATATGCATGAGAGGAGAATCATCGAGGCCTTTGAGTTATAGTGCTGATGAAAGCACCGAACATCCCATGGACTACCAAAAGAACAAACCTGTACGTCTTCAAGAAAGTGAAACTGGAGCGCTTCTCAGAGGCAATGTTGGTGAGACTTGATCCCTCATACTCTGCCATGTTGCTAGGAGGGCCCAGTTCTTGGGGGAAAAGTTATGCTTGGAAGGGTGAAGGGTCATCGAAAGAGAAGAAGACCCTTAATGAGGTGACACAGTGGGCTCAGGTGCATCAGAGATGGCGAGGACTGCACAGGATTGGGCAAGGTTCAGATCTGTTGTTCATAGGGTTGCTATGGATTGTAGTCAACTTGACGGCATGTAACAACAACTGCACACTATGCTTCCACTGAGCAACGCTAGACAATGATCCTGCGCAGGGAGGATGCATGAGGATCTCGGGGGTGGGGGGCCATCTGCCCTCATGGCCGGCTACGCAGAGTGCTGGGTTGGAGGCTAACCAATGAGAGCTGGGGGCAGGCGCTGCGGGTGGCGCAGGAAGGGGGAGAGTTAATGACCTGCTTGGAAATTTATTTTTATTGTTGTAACATTACATACAACATTTGCCAGCATTTTCCATGTGTACAATTTAGTGCTATCAATTACATTAATCATGCTGTGTAAGCATCACCAATAATTGCTGCCAAATTTTCCATCATCATAAACAGAGGCTCACTAGGAGGCAGGGTTTTGAAGGATGAGCCTGCGTGCTCCCTCGATAAATAGCATCTGATTGATTAGATGTCAAAACCAGGAGAGTGAGAACCAAGACTAGATCCTGTCGTCTGTTCAGAGGGGGTACGCAGAGCTGCCCAGCCAGGGACGGGGGCAGTGCGTGCCAGCTGCTCCCAGACATTGGACCAAAGGCTTCTGGTTGGTTTTTGAGGTGGGGGACAGGGAAGAGGGGCAGGGGTCCGTCCTTGCTGGGGAGGGACCTGTCCTGCTTGCTCCTCAGGTCCCTAGGTGACAGGAAAACCATTCCTGCTCCACTTTGTCTAAGGCAGAGAAAGTGGCAGCATGGATTTCATTGCACACTTTATCTCCCCATACCCGGTCAGTGCTGTGGAGTTTAAGGCTGAAGTGACAGAGCATCCTGACTGGCCTCAGCAGAGCCCAGCTTCCGGGCTTACTGGCCACTGTGGCGGAACCCAGGCCCCTCCCATCCTCCTCCTCATCTTTTGGTGGCTATAGCCTCTTGGGCAGGCCGGGGAATTTGGCTCTCATAGGAGGCAAAGGCCGGCAAAAAAAAAGATAACATGCTCTAGTTCAAATAATACATAATTGCTGTTCTCTCTATTAAATCTCAGATCAATAAGAGAATAATGAGGTTTTTCCCCTCAAGGGCCTGGTCTCTGTTCCCAGGCTCCAATAAAGAAAATTAAGCAGGTGGTGTTTAAAAAGCCAGTAGAGAGAGCGCCAGCCAGCTTCTGCATCAACTGCGTGATCTGTGGTAAAGGACAGCCACCTGCTTCCCCTCCCCAGATGGGGAGATGGGCCTTCTCGGAGCGGAATTGCTCTGGGCAAGTGAGTGCTGCCTTCTGGGCCTGGTTCACAGACATATTCACCATGAGAAACTGAGTGTTAACTAACTTACATGCTGCTTCTGGGGCCCGAATATACACAGAAGTGATGAACTCTGGGCCTTCTCAGAACCCCAGAACCCTCTCTTCTCACATCTATCCCAGTCATTCCATTCATTCATTTTGCAAATGTCAAGCAAATGCAGAGAAGGGGAAGCCTCAGGGTATGGCCCATAGTGCACAAGCTTTGGGGCCAGAGAGAATTGTCTGCTGCTTAGGAGCTAGGCAACCTTAGACTTGCTCCTTCCGTTCTCTGAGCCTCACTTCCGTGTTTGTAAAACTGGGATAGCGGTATACTCAGGCCACATTTGGGATAATCAGGTGAGACGACCCATGTGAACATGATTATTAGCAGAGTGCATGGGAAAAGAGCAGGCACAAGCCACAGTCCTTCCTGGCAGGCCTGTCTCAGGGAGGATGTCACCACCATCCACATATTCAAGCTGAAAACCCAATAAACCAGCAAGTCTCATTCTTCCTCACTGTCCACCCAAATAATCTTCCTCCAAGAATTCAGTCTTTCTTGAACCTATCATCTTTCTTCTATTGCCAGATCCCCCTCTACACTGAGTGATCTGTATCAAGCCTGCCTGGGAGCCATCCAGCAAGGCTCCCCAAACCCACTTTGGCCAAAATCCAGTTGTCTCCCAGCAGAGTAGCCAGAGTGATTGCTTCAGGATGCAAATGCAATCATGCCAAGTTCAATCTCTGCCAGCTTAAATGCCATCAGAACTTCCTGTGGCTCTTTACGAGACAACCACCTCCTTTCACAAGGTCTGTGATGCCTTCTTAGGCTTGACTTCCTCACCAGCTTCAGGACCCTCTCCCCTACTCCATCACTTTGCTCTTCACCCTCAGGGCTCCAGCCATGATGCCACCTTCAGGTCCTGGTCCTCACACTGCTTCTCCAACCATAGGGCCTTTGCACGTGCTGCTCCCTAGGCTTGGCCCCATTCCGCTTGTCATTAACGTTGCATTCTGCAGACCTCAGCAAAAGCAACACTTCTTTCTGGAAGTCTTCCATGATTTCTTACCATGTAGAGCTCCTGTAACTGGCTCTTGTCTACTCTCTTCCACAGTCATGGTTGTAATTTAAACTTCATTTGGGCGGCACCTCTGATTATTCCTGCTTCCCCCCAAAGCTGTCGGTTTCCTGAGGGAAGCTGTTTACTGTTGTCAAGTCTGTTCTGACTTGTGGCAGCCTCATGCATCACTGTTAAGTGTCTGGTCCTGCACCTTCCTCACAGGGATTGGTCTATTTCAGTCCATTGTCACAGCTGTGTCCATATATCTCCCTTGCCTTCACGAACCCTCTACTTTATCAGACATGATGTCACATGGTGGTGGTGGGGGGGGTCTATATGTAAACCATGATGCTGGAAGCTATGACACTACTATTTCAAATGCCAGCAGGGTCACTCATGGTGGACAGGCAGGATTCCAGACTAAGACTAGGAAGAAAGCCCTAGTCATTTATTAGAAACAGCCAATGAAAAAGCTTATGGGATACAGAAGGAGACTTGAGGCAGAGTCATGTCTCCTTCTCCTCACCTCCTGCTTCTGCCCAGATGCTTAACAACCATTGTGAATGAATGACAACTAAGACAACTGAGAAGACAAGACAAGGTTCTTCCAGAAGCGTGTCCATCTGCTGGAGAAATGAGACACAGAGACAGGACTGATTGGATGCACAAGAGGAAGGTTGGCCAGGGGTGATGGAGGGCAGAGGAGGAAGACCTTCCTCTGGGATGAAGCATGGGGAAGCCTCCAGCTGGGTTCCCCAAAATGATCATCAACCCAGAAGGACAATGTCCAGTATTGTCTTCTGAGTGGTGCTTACCCGTGGGGTGATGGGCATGGATCCAAGTTAGCCCATCTAACTCACAGAGGAAATAATATAGAATCCTTCCAGAAGGCTGCGGAGCAGGGGTGTTGTTACACATCCCCCAAGCCCCTTCCCCCTTTCAAGTCAGGCATCCTTCTCAACTTCTACCCCATCCAGGTTGCTGTAGACACAGCCCAACTACCTGGGACTCCCCCATCTCTAGACAACTATACCTCCTCAGACCAGATCCACGGGACAGCAAGGTCTTTGAGCTGCCAGATTAAGGCTACATGTGCCCAAGCTCAAAGACTGAACCCAGCTTCCTGTGCTCACCGAGTGCCCAACACCTTGCTTCACACAGAATCTCATACAACTCAAGGACCAGGCTTCCAAGCCTCCAGCAGGCTAGGGGAGGACAGCACCAGTGTGGGCTGGGGACACAAATGCTCTAGAAGCAGACACCTACAGGGTGGAGGCCCAGTATGAGGGACCACACAGTAACCAGGCAAACACATCCCCTGGCCACAGATAGGGCCTGAGGACGTCATAGTGCAGACATTCAGCTCAGAAACTAGATCCATGATGCTGTGCCAACCAAAAAAGATGAAACGATCTTCAAAAAGGTTTATTAAAAGACCAGGAAAACCCTCTAGGTGACAACAGAACATTGCCTGGCACGGTGCTGGAAGATGAGAAGATTACACAGGGCCGAGCTACACTTAGTTGTGCTGTACACGCGGCCTTGACTTGCCAGCAACTAACATCAACTACATGTGAAATAGTTTCTCATTAGGAACTCTGCCGTCAATGACATCTTCAGAGGGTCCCTTCTCCTATCCTAACCAAGAGGAGAAAAGAGAATAGCTATATGCTATTATTACAAACAAGTTCATCCTGGAGAGGGTGAGACAGGCTACTCCATGGAGGCAAGGATTCTGAAGCTTCGTCTGACATACTTTAGACATGTTACAAGGAGGGACCAGTCCTTAGAGAGGGACAACATGCTTGGGAGGGTGGAGGGACAGTGCAGGAGAGGAAGACTCTTGATGAGGTGGATCGACTCAGTGACTGGGGTAATGGGGGTGGGTGTGTCAGAGACAGAAAGATTGGCACAGGACAGAAAAGGGTTTAGGGCTGTTGTACATAGGATCGCTATGAGTCTCAGACAACAACAACAATATTGATTACTACACACCAGTGACCCCAGCACAGGTACATCAGGAAATGGATCCTTGGTGGCCCAGAGGGTTCAGCACTGATTTGTAACGCAAGAGTAGGTGGTTTGTATCTACCAGCTGCTCCACAGGAGACACGAGGCAAGTGCTTCTGTAAAGGTTCACAGCCCTGGGTGCCCCACGGGGTCCCTCCGCTCTGCACTCTGAGGCTGCAGTGACCTGGAATCAGTTTGACAGCAGTGGGCAATGTGTGTCTGGTGCTAGGAGTTAAATCTTGAAAAAAGAAAAGAAGTTTACTGTGTTTTGGAGAAGGTGATGCAACAAAAATGGTAAAATGAGAACAAATTATGCTGCATGACATAAGTTAGTCACAAAAGGACAATTATGGCAGAAGACTATGAATATAAAAGCCAAGAAATGGTTTATACACCAAAAGAATCGATATTGGAGGGTTAACAGAAACAAGGATCAAGGGAGAAGGGAACAAAACAAAAAAAGAAATTATAAAAATTTTTAAAATTATGACTGTAGAAACAGAAAATGTATGTTGTATTGGGGTGGAGGGGATATGTGCTAAGCTGTATATATAGCGAAATGGAATAATATTCGCCATGATATTTTTAGGTGAAAAAGCCCACATGTTCTAAACTGTATTCCTTGTATGATTCTCTGCTATATAAATATGTATCTATGCTGGTATCCATTTAGAAGTCTATATATGCACCGAAAAATAATCTTCAAGGATATTGGCCAAAATGTAAATCAAATTGAGCTAAGTTAAAATTGCACTATTTTAAATGGATTAAGCAGGCAAGAGTCTTATTTAAAGGAAGCCTATGCTAAATGGTTTTGCAAATCACTTGCCCCAACTTCATTTTCTGGCCTCTGCAGGTCAGGAAGGAGGGAAGCTGCATGTAGAGGTGCCCATGGGCAGGAGCCAGGGCTGGGCGGGGTAAATGTGGCTCCCTGGGAATGGTCAGCTCCTCTCCGGTACTGTCACGGGGTTACAGATCTCTCTGACTGAAAGCTCAGCCTGATGAACCCCTAGTCATCAGACAGGCTGAAGGGCTCCCCTATGGACACCAGGACTGGAGGGACTAGAAATGGTCTTGATGCCATAGAACGAGTATCTGAAACTTGAGCCCTTGTGCCAAACAACTTTTAGATATAGTGTGTTGTTGTTAGGTGCCATTCAAATGATTTCAACTCATACTGGCCTCATGTGAGGGAACAGACCACACACAGTTCTACACTTTGTCTTTCTCCTGTGAGGTGCTCAGTGGGTTCAAACTGCCATCCTTCTGGTTAGCAGCCATGTGTTTAACTGTTGAGCCAGTTAGGCTCCTTTTATGTAGTCGAGACATTATTAAACAAATTGCAAATATTCATATTATTTTTTGAACTCTTATGTGGTGCTTGGCACTAAGTTGGTGCTTTATATGGAAACTCATTTAATTTTTTCTAATGAATCTGTGAGGTTGGTATGATTGTCCCTGTTTTAGAAGGACCTGAGTCTTGAGATTAAGTCACTTGACCATGGAGACAGGATGTAAACCCTGTTCTGTATGCCCAAGCTGTGGGCTCCTGCTTCCCTGATCAGACATCGCAGTCTAGGCAGCATGATTTCTACTTGTCTCCTACCTGGACCTGGCTTCACTGTCAGCCCGAGTTAAGGCAGCCTGGCTCCTGAGCCCTGGGCCCTCCTCCAGACTACAAACTAGGTCAGGACTTGGGTGGGAGAAAGCATCGCCTGGGCCTTTCCACTTGGGAGGACATGACCCCGAAGGCACAGAGCCTAGACCTTGTTCTGGCTGCCTGTTTATACAGAGCACAAGAGCCTTCACTGCCAGGCTGCACTGTACTGCAGTAGCTTGTGTGCTGATGTGATGCTGGAAGCTATGCCACTGACATTTCAAATATCAGCAGGGTCACCCAGGATGGACAGGTCTTAGCAGAGCCTCCAGACTAAGACAGACTAGGAAGAAAGGCCTGCGAGCTCCTTGTGGAAAACAGACACAGTGGAAATCCTATGGGTCAGAAAGACTATTGCCTGACTGTACTCTGATGAGCCAACAGTTGTGAAGCTGGAGCACGACTTGGCTACGTTCCATTCCATTATATATACAGAGTCACCCTGAGTCAGAGCCGACTACGTGGCGGCAGCTAACGACAACAGGGCTCAGAGAGGCAGTTGTAAGAATGTCAGCCATCTGCTGTTTGGTCTGAGCCTGAAGCCAGGAGGCGACTGGAGAAAACCTCCAGAAGGAGAACAATTCTCTGTGCTTCCCTCCCTCAGGCCCTGCCAGCGAGACCCCCTCTACTTGGCTACAACCACCAGGTGTGTCAACACAGAGAGCCAGGCAGGTGGGCCCTCTAAATGTGTCCCCACTCTGGGCAGACCTTCCCCTGTACCAGGAGCCTCTGCAGTTGCTGCAGGAGGGACCCCTTAAGTCCGGCCCTCACCCACCTCTGGCTTCCTGCTGACTTCAGAGCTGGGTTCTAAAACCCCTCCTCCCTCTGCCCCCTCGTCCCAGTGGAGAGGAAGGTTTAAAAGGCAACAGATTCAGTCTTGATTAGCATTCATGGAGCGCATAATAAGAAATCAGGACTGGGACGTGGCTTTGGAGCATCTCTGCGTACGTCCCTGCACACGTGTCTGGCACCTGGGACACCAGGAGACTTGAGAGGGATGAGCTGCCAGGTGGCCGGGTGGGGGCAAGGCTGACCCTCCTCACCACACCACCCTGCCTCTTAGCTCTTCCCTGTGCCAGCTATCCTCAGTGTCACCTCGTGGGGACCAGGAGAGGACATTCTGGGCTCTGCCTCTTTTCCAGTGGATCCTGAGAAACACAGGCGATCCAAGATATCTTGATTGTGCTTGGGAGCTCCCCTGACCTCCCACCCCACAGTGTGAGTATGTAAATAGAGGCAGAAATTACATCAGACAAGAGCTTAGGCAGGGTCACATAGTGACCTCATGTGCATCCGAGTAGAACTGGCCAATATTTTTTGAAGTTTACCAGATATTTCTTCTGAAGTTCCTCTGGGAGAACTTGAACCTCCAACTTTTTTATTTGGGTCAAGCACTTAATAACCGTTTGTACTATTCAAGGACTTTACAGAGTGGAGAGGACTCTTAACCAGGTAAGAAGGAGGATAACGAGATTCAGCACTTGGTCTTAAGTCAATTCATTCGACAAGCATCTATGGAAAACACTGGGGATGCTGGTATCTTCTAGCATGAAGTGTTAAGTGCCTGTGACACAGACCCTGTGGGGTGATGAGACAGGGAGAAGATAAACAATGACTGATCCAGATACAGCATTAAGTCTGACCATGAGAGGAGAGCACTTCACAGAAACCTGTGAACCAAGGGGGACACATACATAAACAGAGAGAGACAAAGGAGTTGTCCCAAAGGGTGGCAGGTCCCAGGCACGGAGAGCGTCCTGGGTGTCCATCCTATAGGTGGGGTGACTCTCCATTTAGGGGTCCTGAAGATGTGCATGTATGGTGGGAAAAGTACATTCAACATTATCAGCACTTTTTGCAAGAAAACTACTGTTGTTGTGTACTATAGTCAAAACGGACCCATAGCTGATCCGCTGGCAGGTTTTCAGAGGCAGTTAATTGCGTGGGATGAGACTGCTCATCCTTCCCCCCTGGAGCAGTTCGTGGTGGCCTTGAACTGTAAGCCTTCCGGATTGCAGCGCAGCTTCTTGCCATGAGGCCACCAGAGCTCCCTAAACAAATAATATCAGTTTTAAATAGTGTTGAGAAAGAGTGTAGGCGGTTTCTATGTTTATCAAAAGGGACCGAGGGTTTCAAAAGGCTAAGCAATGCTCCTCTGAGATATGGGGGGCTGCCATGGAGTCAATCCTGGCTGAGCATGCCGGGGGGAGAATTGTGCTCCCAGAGTTTTCAATGGCTGTGACCTTTTGGAAGAAGAAGAGCCTCGGATGGCTTTGAAGTACTAACCTTTTGGCTAGTAGCCAAGTGCTTAGCTATGCTGCTCAGGGATGTCATTTAAAATCTGGAAGGAGACAGAAAAGGCGCATAGCAGCTCCTGGGGCAGGAGCCCTATAGAAGACTCCAGACTTGTCCCTCTCAGACATCAAAGGGGACAAGCACGTAAAAGATGCACTGACTCTCCCCTGAGCGTCTGCTGATTGAGGCCTAAAACCCCCAGCACCTGTCACTGTGCCCAGAGCTTTGCCAGCTCAATCCTCTCAAGTCTCCCGGAACCCGTGTGGACCCTGACTGCCACGATCGTCTCCTGAGGCACAGAAAACACACAGGCAGGTGGAGGATCATTCACTGAGAGCTGTCCTGGTCCTCCTCAGCTGGCCCTACCCTGCTTCTCACGGCCAGATCCTTCCAGAGCCCAAACCCCAGAACCCTCACTACCAACCAGCTGCTGCTGACTCAACCCCGACTCCTGGAGACTCCATGATTCCTGGAGACTCCGTAAGTGTCAGAGCAGAACTGTGCTTCACAGAGCTTTCAATGGCTGGCTTTTCAGAAGCCGAACACCAGGCCTTTCTTCTGAGGCACCTGAAGGGTGGTGGTGGCACTTGAATCTCCAATGTTTAGTTTAATGGCTGAACATATTAATCATTTGTACCATCCAGGGACTCGAAAACCTTCATTAACTTCTTCTGACTCCAAAGAAACTTTGCTTGACCTGGTGGGACCCTCAGCTGGGCTTATGTCCTCTAGACTCCCACCTGCTGGCCCATGAGGTAACCCCAGAACTACTTAGGGACAACAGGCCTGCCTGGCCAACCCCTGGCCCACTCCCATTACTCAGAGCCTTCATTTTTCCAGCCCCCAGGCCTGTCCTCCTCCTGAATCGCCTCCAGGCGGAGATGGAGTCAGGCCAAGGGGAGGCCCAGGTGGTGGAGGCAACTGGTTTACATCAATCCTGCTCCCTGCCGTGTGCTTACTTCGAGTTACAACTCATAATAATGATAATGGCCTCCATTTGTTGAGCATTTATTCCCTGCCTGGCACCTTGCTCAGCGCTCCATACACATTATCACTGTGGCATTTAATCTTATTTACTTTCACAATGACCCTGCAGGGGAGGCTTTGATCTGAACCTCATGGTCCTCAGGTTGCTTGTCCAAGTTCACATAAAAAAGAGGTGACCTGTGCCAGGACTGGGGACTCAGCTCCATCATAATAAAGGCAAGTGCTTATGTATGCTTAGGGAGCTCTGGTGACTTAGTGGTAAAGAGTTACCCTGCCAACCCAAAGGTACATGGTTCAAATCCACCAGCTGCTCTGTGGGAGAAGGAGGGAAAATCTTCTCTCATGTGATTTATTGTTTCTGAAAATCTGCTGGAAGGTCAGCTATGGGTCAGTTTTGGTTCAATGGTTCATAACGATACGACATCACATAATGCTTACTATGTGTTGAGCAGGTAGGTGGAAGGGCTTGGCCTACATTATTTATTTAAAAAGAATTCATTTAACTGAGGCCCAGCTGGGTAAGTGATTTGTCTAAGATCTCACATGGGGTCAAGAGGAGGAGGGCTGGGCTGGGCTGCCCACTCTTCCTCTTGCCTTTCATTTGCTCTTCCATAACCCACACACTTGTTGAGAGGGACGGTTATGGGGTCGAGCAGATGAACATCACTGCTTATAAGGGAGGTGATGACACAGAGTAAGGGGTTGGGTCTTACATGCTGTGGATACACAGTGCCTTTCAAGATAAACAGTGGCCCACTTTCTGAGACAGACATTGGCCATCGCCAGGAACACGGACACAGGGAATGAAAAGCCCCAAACAAAGCCAGCTTCAGCCTCCCCCCAGCCTGGCCCTGGTTGCATAACCAACCTCTTCTTTCCCAGAGTCCTGGCTGGAGCCTCCCACAGACAAGTCCTCCCCCAGCGCTGGTGGCCTCACTGGGCTGTGCTAGAGGAGCCTGCTTACCACAGGCTGGAGGGCACTGGGGCCCACTCCAACCAAAGACACCAGAGTCACAGCCCTGCTGTAGAAAGACTTCCATCTCCAGGGGTGGGAGAGGCAGAAGGCAGCCAGGCAAATCCTCTGCTACTTCCTCCCACTTCACCCCCCCCCACCCTAGAGCTTGATGGACAGCAGCTTTAACTGCTTATCAGAGCCAGTGGGGTCAAGGGCATCTAGTAAATGCTTCCCAAATCCCTACCAGGCTCTGGACTAGGCAGAGGCCACAGAGAGCCCGACAAGAGATAAATAAGAAGATACACAACTTTCCCCCAGCTCCTGCCTCATTCCCCTGCCTTGCCTCAGTCACTTCACCAAGCCCTCCACACCCACCCTCTATAAAGCGCTGTCCACTCCCACTCACTAGGTACTTCCAGCCTGCTTGTTCTAACCCAGGCTGAGCCTCGTACCCCAAACCCATGGGCTATTCAGCTCATGGTGATCCCCTACGCAGGAGGTACTTCTGGGTGGACTTGAACTTCCACCCTTATAGTTAACAGCTGGGTGTGTCAGCCTTTCAAATCACTCAAGGACGTCCTGAAATCACAGAAGTGACTCAGCTGTCCCCCTGAGACTCGCACCTCGCACCCACGCATCACCCCCTCCACTACTTCTACAACAGAGATCACATCACAGTGTGACTGTGCACTTGGGCTGTGGCCCTCTAAGACCATGGTGCCTGGAGGTGAAGGACACTGCTGCTTAGGTTGAAATCCTCAAAGCCTGTAGTTGGTGACAGGGGAGATGGGGAGGTACAGTATACTCTCGGGGTTGGAGTTCCACTGGGGTGGCTGGCCTACAGTGAGTGAGAGTGAGCTCTGGTGGTTTAATGGTAAGAAACTGGACTGTCCATGCAAAGGTATGCAGTTCAAATCCACCAGCTGCTCTGTGGGAGAAAGATAGGCTAGCTCCTTCCATGCAATTTACTGCCTCTGAAACCCACTGCAGTGTCAATGGATCGGTTCTGGCTTGATAATAAACAACAACAGAGTAGGCAAGGAGGTGAGCAGTACAGCCAGACCTGGCTACGTCTCCACCACTCTCTCAGTAAGACCATCCACAGCCTTAGCAGAGGATCAGCCTTAGACCCATCAGAATTCAACTCCTGTACTTAGGCGGGCATGGGGGTCAGGGGAAGGCTGCTGCCTGGGGAACGGGATGGATGGTGGTCAGAGTAAGAGAGTGAGGACTGGGGAGGTTAGAGAACGCCCTGGTTTGGATGCACTGATACTTGTGGTTTCCATGGAATCCTCCGGAAGACTTCGCATCCAGCAAATCCCTGTGGTTGGAACTGATTCTTTCATTTGAGAAATACAGCAGAGGAGACTAACACCCTGGGGTTTCTCACATGCTAAGAGGAGCAGCACTAATGGCCAATTAGGGGTCCTGGCCAGGGCAGGAGCAGAGTGCCACTGGGAGAGAGCAGGGCTGGAGCTGGTGGAGTCAGGCTAGGCCTTGGGTCTTGGACCTCCTAGCCCAGTGTTTCAATCATACTGCTAAAGTCAGCAGCTTGTGGCCAAGGAACAGACTGAGGGTTCTGGACACTGTACGGAAGCATCCTAATTATCCTGCAGGTAGTAGGGAGCCATTGAAGGTTTTAGGGTTAGGGAAAGAATGACATGCCCAGAGTTGCACATTGGGAAGATGAACAAGGCAAAGAGCAGAGAAGGGGCTAGAATGTAAGCACGTCTGGAGAGAGGTCTTACAGGGCATGGCAGCCCCTCCCCTGGGTTAGCAACTCAGGCCTTACTCCCTCTGGGTCCCAAATCACACTTGTCTATACCTGAGACCTCAGCCAGTGGATCCTGGGCAAAGAAGCCTCTGGAAGGTCTGAACTCTGGTCCTGATATGACCACAGCCCTCTCAACCTCAGCTGCCCCATCTAAAACAAAACCCTGGAAGAGCTGCATTGGTGGGTGTGAAAGAGCTATGAATGAGAGGCCTGAAATGAGGGGCTTCTGATAAAGACCTGCTTCCCTCATAGCTTCCTTGGGGTCTGGGCTAAAGCGATCCTCAGTGAGATGTAATGATACGCATTCTTCATTCTCCTCACTGGCAAGAGAGGCCCCCTGGTGCCCTCCAGTGGGAGGACTGGAGGACCCGCTGAGTCCAAGCCCAGCTAAGGTCAGGGAACAGTGAACAGCAGAAAGGGAAAAACTGCAGCAGGAAAGACTGGCAATGGAAGAGTGAGAAAGATCCCCACCCCACCCCCCAAAAAGTGGCGGCTGCAGGCACAGCAGTAAGGTGAGGGCCCTGTGTGGGCTGCGAGGCCTCGCCACCGACTGGAAATGTCATTATCTGTTATTTACCACAACAGAGCACAAGAGGCTGCACAGAATTCCCGCTCCTGGTAACAGCCGCTAAACAGATTTGCCAACAATGCTTCCTGCAGCTGGCATTCTCAAAGCTGTGCTCACCCAGTCCTGAGGGGAGACAGTCGCTGAGCTGGCGGCTCAAGGCAGGTGGCAGTGCTGGGTGGGTGTGCCCTCAGGGAGCCGTGACCAGTGTCCCCCTCACCTCAATCCATCAGGCTCCATAAGCTTGTATTCACTTAGCCTCATGGTAATTCTGACTCCTGAGCAAAGAACCACCAACTCCTTCCCCCCAACCCTGCTACAGACCTCCACATGTGAGCCCTGCCCTGGCTTAGCCACGTTGGACAAGGGCTGGCTCTGTGGGGTATCGCCATGGGGGGGCAAGCCTTGGGGTTCCCATAAGCTAGTTCTGGGCATCACACTCCACAATGGATGGCACTGCCCTATGAAGTACAATTCCTTCCCCAGTGTGTGTGTGGGGGGCACTTACACATTGGCCTGGACAACCTATTTGCAGGTTAGCATCAGGCATCACCTCTCTTCATGAGTTGATTTCCTGTACATTTGTCGTTGTTGTTAGGTGCCTTCAAGTTGACTACAGGGTTCATAGTGACCTTCATGAACAGGAGAGCTCAACCTTGCCCTGTCCTGTACCATCCTCACAATTTTTGCCATGCTCAAGTCCAATGTTACGGTCACTGTCAATCCATCTTCTTGAGGTCCTCCTCTCTTTCACTGACCTCTACCTATCCCAGCATGTTTATAGTTCTCTTTATTCCCCAATGGGTATGTGTGCAACATCTGAACCAAGAGGTAAGAGGAATGGCAAGATCCTGACAGCATCATCAGGCAGGAGTTATCTCTCTGAGACTTAGTTTCTTCACCTGGAAAATGGGTATAATCATTGCCTCTCCCCAGTCAACATCCTTGAAACCATGAGGGGCATAGGCCATCAGACAAATGTCAGAGGTTGGGGAAGTGCTCTTGACACACACACACGTCAACACAAACATTGGCTTCTTCCTGCTTGCAGAACACGGGCTCAGTTACTCACAGCCTGAGCTGAAGCAAACTGAGAAGCAGATTAGGAAGCTTAGGACAAGAGACCAAGCTGCATTCCAGAGGCATGGAGAAAATGAGCTTTAACTCAACAGCTTTGGCTACCACCGATGCCTGTCCTAACGGACCAACACAAACCTTGTAGGCAGATCCAGGTAATAACACTGCAAGGGCCACACTGCGCTGGAGCTCAGGGAGGAGATGCTGGGCGGAGCTTTTCTTTCCCAGGTGCAGACAACAGAGAGGAGAGCGGCTTTGATCCTCGGTCACACAGGGAACTCTGAGCAGAGCTGTGTCTGCAGCCACCTCCTGACACCCCTTCTGGATGCATTTACGCTTGAATTTAGGCACCACCACCGCCCCACTCTCTCCTCTCTGGCTCTGTCCATCCTCTGATTCACACAGGGATGCAGGAGCTTTCAGGGAAATTAACCTGAACCATGTCCTCATGGAGGATTTCAGTACAGACTATGGTTGGAGAAGCTGAGGCAAGGGGCTGGAGTCAGGGGCAGGCAGCTGAAGTCAGACTGCAAAGAGGGGATTGTGGCCCTGGGGATTCAGACTGAGGGAGGAGGAGGGGCAGTGTCTGGAGGCAGAAGGGGTGGGTCCAGATACAGTGATCTCTGGGGTCTGCAGTGCCCACCCTGGTCCTGCCCCCAGCATGGGGTGTGAAGGGCCGGAAGAGAGGGGCTTCAGACCAGTGGATACAGCTTTTTTCTATTATACCACCCCTAAAAATGGAAATAGATTCATGTGTGTAGATCCAGGAGGTATCTTTGATATATTATCAAGTGAAAAAAATTAAGAAGCCAGGAAGAGGGAACTTACAGAGCAAAGACTGTATTTTCACACTGTTTCTTATCATCAGCCAGTCAGACCAACTCAGAGCTGGCCCTCCAGGGGTTTCTGAGGCTGTAAATCACACAGGAGGAGATTGTCCATCTTCCTCACACAGAGCTGCTAGTAGATTTGATCTGCCAGAGCGGCTTGGCTTTGGGGTTCACAGCACAATTCCCGTGCACTACATTATCAGCACTCTCAGGAATGTATTATGGTCCAATCAAGCACGCACATAAATATATAAATGCACAGATCTATATGTTATTGTTGTTAGCTATAGCTGAGTCTGTCCCTGATCATGGCACCCTTAAGTCCAGTTGAATTAAATGCTTTCCAGTCCTGTGCCATCTCCACAATAAGCTGTGGATCAGACTGCTATAGTCTGTAAGGTTTTCAGGAGCTGATTTTTAAAAACAGATTGTCAGGCCTTTCCTTTTAATCTCGGTCTCAAAGTCCACTGAAATCTGTCCAGGGTCACAGCAATACGTAGGCATCCACTGATAGGTGAGTGGTGGCTGTGCTTGAGGTTCACCGGCTAGGAACTGAATCTAGGTCACAATCCTTAAAGAACTGAATGGCTTACCTAAAGGTTGTCCCTTATCTGAAGGCTGCATTTCTCTGGAGGTTCAAATTCCCCTGCAGCTCTGAGGGAGAAAGATGGGCAATCTCCTCCATGTAATTTACAGCCTCAGAAACCTATGGAGGGTCAGCTATGAGTCGGTTCTGATTTAATAGCAGTTAAGTTTGAGGTGTGCCTTATACAGCCATGGTCTTTGTAATCTCTTGCTATGCATCAGACCTGGACAATGACTAGGGATGATAGAAGGAGACTTGATGCCTTTGAGCTGTGGTGTTGGAGAAGAGTATTGAATATATGATGGACTGCATAGAGAACAAACATGTTCATCCTGGAGAGGGTGAAATCAGGCGGCTCCTTGGAGGCAAAGATTCTGAACCTTTGTCTGACATACTTTGGACATGTTTCAAGGAGGGATCAGTCCTTGGTGAGGAACATCATGCTTGGGAGGGTGGAGGGACAGCACAGGAGAAGACTCTCAATGAGATGGACTGATTCAGAGACTGGGGTAATGGGGGTAGGTGTGTTGAAGACAAGTGAAATTGACACAGGATAGAGCAGGGTTTAGGGCTGTTGTACATAGGGTCATTGTGAGTCACAAGCGACTCAATGGCACATAAAAACAACATGTGAGGCAAGAATGCTACCATTGAACTATCACATCCACAGACAACATGTAAATGAACATGCCTGACTATGTTCTAGTAAAACTTTGTTTATGGACAATGAAATTTTTGAAATTATGAACAATATGGACAATATTATTGGACAAAATTATGGACAATAGCATTTTCACCTGCAACAAAATAATAATTTTTTTTATTCTTCTGTTCACCTATTAAAAACCCAATCTTAGCTCATGGGGCATATAAAAACAGGTGTTAACTCAACATCAAGAAAATGAATACTCTCTCCACTGGGCCACTTGGCAGCATCATGACAGATGGAGAAAAGATTGAGATTGTTAACAATTTCAGTGTGCTTGGTTCCACAATCAACACTCTTACCACCAGCAGTCAGGAAATCAATAGATTGATGACATTAGGAAATTCTGCTGTCAGGGACCTCTCCAGAGTATTGAAGAGCAAGAATGTCAGTCTAGAGATTAAGATGCACCTGATCCAGGCTGTGGTCTTTGCAATTACTTGCTATGCATCAGAGAACTGGACAATGACCAAGGATGACAGAAGAAGAATTGATGCCTTTGTAGTCAGCATACCATGGACTGCCAAGAGAACTAAGAAGTCTGTCCTGGAGAGGGTGAAACCAAGCTGCTCCTTGGAGGCAAGGATTTTGGGGTGCCATCTCACAAACTTTGGTCAAATAGCCAGGAAGGACCAGTCTTTAGAGAAGGATATCATGCTTGGAAGGGTGGAGGGACAGCATAGGAGAGAAAGACCCTGGATGAGATGTATTGCTACAATAACTGGGATAACGAGGGTAGGTATGTCAGAGACAGTGAGATTAGCTCAGGAGAGCAGGTTTAAGAGCTATTGTGCACAGGGTTGCTATAAATCAGAGTTGACTCAATGGCACATAGCAACAACAACAAGCACCCCAATTTATTGCAATCATGCTCCAGGGTCCCTGTGTAGGTTCCTGGCAGAGTCAGCGAGATGACTAGCAGTGAACTCCAAGTGTCTGTGTCACTTCTTCTGAAAAGAGAGTCAGAGGGAAAGCTAGGAGCCCAGGTGCTCGCAGAATGGGGCTCAGGGTAAAAGGCCAAGTGGAGAGCAAGGTCAAGATGGTATAGGGAGGCCCTGAGCTCTCAGAGGCTGGGCATGGGCAACCTGTGTCTTGCTGTGCTGGAGGTGCTACAGGGTGGGGGGATACCTGCCTTCCAGGTAAGAGTCTGGGTGAGGAAGAACCAGCCCCACCCTGGGGGCCCTGCTCCCATCCAGTCCCCGACCACCATGTCCCACTGGGCAGCCTCACAGGCACTTAAGGGGATCACTTCTCAATTCTCACTCCCTCACACCCTTGGATGGCCTGACCACACACAGCAGGTGCCCAGTGACCAGTCTTGACTCTGGCACTTTAACACGACATCTGTGTAGAGACATTGGGCCACAGGCATGCCCTAATCTCTGGAGAGGTCATTAGGGCAGGTTCAAGGGGAGAGTACAGTTGTCACCCTCTCAACATGCCCCACCTGGGGTATCACTTCCACCATCACCTCCTCACTCTGGCCCCTGTCCTCTCTCACATCACTTAAGTCATACCCACAGCTTTAATATCAGAGCTGCAGAATCTCTCTCCTCAGCCCTCTTCTGCAAACAGCCTGGGATGCAGTTTATAGACTAGACTTTCTAGCAGCTTTTCTCAGGCATCTCCCCTAGCCTGTCCCCACCCGGCCCAGTGAAGCCTTCCCTGTGGGCACTGTAGCAAAACTGCAGCAAGGGGTGCTCAGATCCTGCCACTGACCTGCTCTGTGACCTGGCCTGCGGCCTGACCCGATACATCTCTCTTGCACAGTGAGAATTATTAACGCCTCAGGCTGCTTTGATAATGAATCCAGAAGGAGCTGAGCACTGGGCTAGCAGAAAGCGAGCTCTTGGTGGTCATCAGCAGCTCTTGTTATTTGTACCTCTTCACTGGCCCGTGCATCTCCACCCGGATTGCTCCTGCCCTCACTCAGGCCATGATAATGCTGTTAGGATGGTTCAGCTGCTGCTTGATGGCTCAGTAGCTAGCAAGCTCCCTGCAGCCCACTGCATACTCCCTCCCCCAAATCTGCCTGCAGATGGAACCTCTCGAGACTCATGTGAATCCGATGCCCTGCTCAGCATCCTTTGATGGCTCTGTTGCCAACAGGATAAAGTCTAAGTGCCTTAGCCTGGCACCCAGGCTCTGTGTTCCTCCCTTCACTCTCCCTCTGCCTCTTTCTCCCTCACCCCTACCTCCTCCTCCTCCTCTCACCTCACCTCTTTCCACTTCCCCATCTATCCAGACCACAGCTGATGTTGAGTCAGTCCCTCAACTCATGGGGACACTATACACAATGGGATTGGAGCACTGCAAGCCACAGAGCTTTCAGAAGTTGGTTTTCAAAAGTAGAAGTCCAGGCCTTTCTTCCTAGTCTTAATCTGGAGGCTCCGCTGTAACCCATTTAGCATCCACAGCAACACCCAAGCCACAGCTGACAGATGGGTGGTGGATGCCCTGGCCAGGAATTGAACTTGACTTTCCAGCACAGACAGTAACAGCAATAATTCCACCACTAAACCACCACTCTTTATATCCAGACAGCCAGGCGTCCACCAGTCCCCACCTATTCCCCACCCTTCCTCACTGCCTGCCTTACAATTCTGTGCTCTCTGCCAGCACTTGTGACCACCATTCAAGACCTGGCTCACAAGTCAGCCCCATACTGCAGTCTCTCTCACTCCACATTATCTGTTGTGGATGGTGAGCTCCCAGAGGCTCCACATCCCTGTCCTAGGCACCCAACACAGAGGGACAAGTGAGCTCAGCGGGCCTAGTATCTAACAGCTGCAGATTAACCATATCCCCTGTAGGGCTGGCTTCTCTCCTGGCCTTGCAACCAGCAAGCCACATGAGGCCCAAGCCCACCTGGTTCTCTGCCACTCCTTAGCTGCCTTTGTCCTGACGCCCCTGAGCTGAAGGTCAGCAGTGTAAAAGGGCTGAACAGAACAGGCCCTGAATAGCACAACGTGGCAATAAAGAAGCCACTGAAGAAAAGTCAAACAAGAAGGGAAGAAAAAAGTACCTTAATGGAGATATTCTGCTCATCAGACTCCCGAAACAGCAGACGCTCAAAGATGCTGCGCCATGTCTGACCCAAGGCTCCGCTCTTGGCCACGGGAGCCAAGTCAGTTCCTGCCAAACCACGGCAGTGCGTGAGCTGCCAGAGCGAGCCCCTGAGGCAGGTGAGTTAAGTGGCTTTTCCCAGGAATTTAGGAAACATCGGTAGCCGAATGAAAAAATTCATCTTGGTAATGAGGCCCAAACACATGTCTTCTACATCTGAATTAGGCAGAAAGGACATGGCAGTGAGGCCAAGCCGGAGGCGACACAGATGAAGCAGCTACTGCTCAAGAAGGCTGCTTCTCTGCGGCTCCTCCAGATGGACAGAGACGCCAAGGTCATGCTTGGAAAAAGGGGGTGAATGGGGACAGGGGGACACCAAATGACTCACCACAGCCTCTGTGAGGGAGGTCCAGCCCAAACTCCCCTCCTCTCATTTAGAGGCCCTCAAAGTTAGTCCAAGAAAAGGAGTACCTACATGGTACAAATGGTTAATGGACTCAGCTACTGAAAGGTTGGAGGTTCAAGTCCATCCACAGGTACCTCAGAAGAAAGGCCTGGGAAATGACACCAGCCACCGGAAACCCTCTGGTGCACTGCTGTACTCTGACACACATGGGGCAGCCATGTGTCGGCGTCGACTGGGTGGCCGCTGATTCGCGTGTTGTGGGGGTGGTTCAGTGGTAAAATTCTTGGCTTCCCTGCAGGAGATCTGGGTTTGATTCCCAACCTATGCATCTCAAGTACAGCTACCACCTGTCTGGCTGTATGTAGGAGATACACAGGCTACAAAGATGCTGGACAGCTTTCAGTGGAGCTTCCAGACTGAGATGGATGAGGGAGAAAGACCTGGAGATTTACCTTTGAAAACCTGTCAGTGAGAATCCTGTTACCTAGGGCTTCCAAGAGTCAAGGGCCAACATAACAGTGGCAACAAGAAGAGAGTTAATCCAAGGAGAGTGATGGGACAGCCCCCACTACAGGCTCCGCAGAACTTTGGACAATAAACTGCAGGGCTTCCTCCCAGTCCTCCATCCCTCAGGTCCCTCAGTTCCTTCATTACGGTTTGAGCATATCAGAGAGATCTTGGGGATGGCGCAAGAGAGGGGAAGGTTCAGATCTGTTGTTCACAGGGTAGTCAACTGGATGGTCCTTAACAACAACAACAATTTTCCTGCCCCAGTGCTTCATACCCTCTATGGCTGTCACAGGCCCCTTACCCCTTTATGCTTATACTTGCTGCTTTCTAAATTTATCACATTAAGTTGCTCATATCCTTTCTAGATCATAAATGGAGGGTGGCCCGAGACAGTGGTTAATGGCAAGAATGCTCAAATCAGACTGGCTGGGTTCTCATCCTGGCTCCACAACTAACTGGCTGAGTGGTTATGAGAAAGATGCTTAACCTCTCTGTGCCTCTGTTCTCGGTCGGTACCAGGGGGTCATGACAGTGCTGACCCGCAGGGTTGTTACGGGATTAGATGAGTAATGTGTGACTAGCTCTCAGCCCAGCTGGGCACGCGGGGAGATAAGCTCAGGCTCTCATTATCGCAGGAGCTGCTACCAGGGCAGAGCCACTGTCTGCCTTGTTCATCACGCTCACTCCAGGGCCTGGCAAATAGTCGGGCCCCAATACAACTCTGTAGAATGAATAAATGAAAAATATTATGCAGAGAGACAAGCCCTTCATGAAATTCAATTTCATTTGCAAGGCTGGAGAATGGCCTTGGCTACAAAGCAGGGAATGTCTCCCAGGAGGCTGCTCTGTGCTGCGCCTGCCTGGCCCATGGCCCCTGGGGTTGGCTCAGGCCAGCCTCGGATGTTTAGGTTTTGGACTGGGGACACCCTGGAACCACTCGAGTCTGCTTCTGAAGGTCCTGGGGAAGTGTCTGGAAGAGTTCCGGGGAGAGGAGGGAGGATTTGTGGGAGGGTAACTCAGCCTGTGGTCACTGCTGACACAGGGCAGTGAAGGTAGAGAGTGGCCTCTCAGATGGTGCCTTTGGGGTGCTCCCAAAGGTGACCCCCGCCACAGTCCCACTTCTGTACCCTAGAGTGCTTTCTTCTGCATCCTTTTCTGCAGCCTCCAAAAGGAGTTCTGGTGGCCTAGTGGTAAGAAGCCGCCCTGTCAACCTAAAGGCATGCAGTTTGAATCTACTGGCTGCTCTGCAGAAAGATGGGCTATCTCCTCCAGTTTACAGACTCTGGAAGCTTGCTAGAGGGTCAGCTATGAGTTGGTTCTGATTTGACGGCACTCAACAACAAAGGCTTCTCCACGGCAGATAAGCACGAGGCTCAAATGTTTTGATCTGAAAGACTGAAGACAGCATGGTACAGCGGATGCCCTTCTGACCTGGCAGCCAGGTGCCCCACTGTCACCCAGGTGACCCCACACAGGTCACACTGCCTTGACAGAAGCTTCTGATTTCCAGATACTGGGAAGGAACCCCACCTCCTGCTTCCCTTTGAGCTCTGTCTTGAGGACCATGAAGGAGGTTTCTAGTGAAGCCCTTTACAAACCCTAAGGGAATTCCAGTGTGAGATAAGGGTCCCGGGGCTCAGGCTCACTGTCTGTTGAGTGAGGATTCAGGAGGGACGCCAGCAGGCACCCTGTGCTGGCATGTGTGGGTGTAGGGTGTGGGTGTGGGAGGTGATTTGGGGGAGTTGGGAGGGAATGAGAGTGAGAAGAAGGAGACAATCAGAGGGAAGGCCAGTTCCGGGGTGTCTTTACCTGGAGTTGGGTCTGGGACCTTGCAGGAGGGCATTCACACCTGAACGACTTCCGTATCCCCTAAAAGGCTTGTTTCAACAGACTACTCTCCTTTCACACCCCATACCCCAAATTTACCAGGTCTCGAGTGAGGCCTAGGAATATGATTTTTGACAACCTAGGACCACACTTCAGGAATCATGGTCTAGAACAAGATTTCTCACACTAGAGAAGCCGGCGAATCAGCAGGATCTAGTTATAAGGCCAATTCTGACTCTGGCAGTCTTGCTGGGGAGCGGAGTTTCTGCATCTCCCATAAATCCCAGTGAGTTCACGCTCCTGGTCTTCCCCACACCCTGACTAAAGGATTGGGGGCCCAGCCATTGCCCTAACTGTCCTCAACAGTCAGGGGACCCAGGGAGAGGTGCTCTCTGGAATGTGGGTGTGGCTAGGACACAGCTTCCAGGGACCAAGCTGGCACATGGGGATGGAGGCTGGTTCTGGGAATGCAACAGGGACAGGGACTGCAGGGCCCTACCTCCTTGGAGCAGAGCGTTCAGTCTAGTGGGTGCTGGGGGTGACAAGGAAATCCCTGTCCCTACACTCAGGGCTCAGTGGCCCCATATACAGGGACACGAGAGCTTTGGAAAACATTCAGACCCAGCTAGTCCATGGTCAGTTCCAGTTCTCCTGGGTCGACTTCCTGGGGCAATGTCTCCAGCTCCTCAGGTGGTGTGGTCTGGGGCAAATGGGTGAAAAGAATGAGGTTCAGGCCCCATTGTGCCCCTATCCAGAACCAGCACAATGCCTGAGCCCCACTGGTGTGAGCTGAACTTCTCCTCCTGGCTTTGAGCAAAATACTGCTGTCCCGACCTCTTTCATCAGGCCAGAAGAACAAACAAATTAGTCTCAGAAGACACACAACCAGAATGTTCCTTTGGCACAAGGATGTCAAACTTCGGCTTGCTTATTTCAGACGTGCCATCAAGAAAGGCCAATCACCAGAAAAGAACATCATGTCTGGTAAAGCGGAGGGTCTTCCTCCAGGAGACGAGCAGAGATAAACACTGCAACAATGAACTCAAATTAACTGATTCTCATCAAGGTGACACGGTTTTGTTCTGGTGCACGCAAGGCTGCCAAGAACCGGAGCTGAATTGATGGCTACTAATAACAGCAGGACACATTACTGAGCTTATCATTTCATGCGCCATCTCCTGCAACCCCACACCCTGGGACACATTTTGGCTGAAGCTGAGAAAAACCCCGACTGCCTCCCAACATAGCAACAGTCCATCCAGGGCTCAGGTGGGCTCCTGTGCAGCACTGTCTGCCTGGTCTCCCCAGTCCAAGCAGGGTCCCCACTGAGACCGACAGAGGCTGACTCAGAGCCTCGGCAATTAGGAGCACCAGGCCTCTCTCATTAGTGGCCGGCCCCACTGCTCCCGCTGCAGCCTGATAATGAGGGCAGCAGGCTGGGTGGCAAGGGCGTCTGCACCCGGCCAACACCAGCAGCACAGGCTCCACCCATTAGCCTGCCACTGTCGCCACTGCAATGCCCTGGAGCACCCAGGAGCGGGGACCTGAGGGGCTGTCGCCTCGTGATTGGGTCTGGATACTTTCTGCACCAGGTATTTTTTCCACAACCCCTTGTCTACCATCTTCCATGCTCCCATGCCTCTTGTACTCCCCATGTCTACCCATTTCACAGATGAAGCAACAGAGGCCCAGAGAGGGTAAGTGATTTGTATTAGATCCCTTAGTTGCGGCCCAGCTGGTTCAATGGTCCTGTTCCCAACCACCTCCCAATCCCACCTGTGGGAAGAACAAAGCTGGCCCTCCTCTCTCTATGCACTGGCTGTTAATGTCAAGGAAGAACCACAGGTCTTGGGGGACCAAGAGGCACCCCAGGAAGTGCACAGTGAACTCATGTGAGCCAGTCAGGAGACTGAGCACAGCATGACCATCCCAGGAGGAGCTGTAGCCCCTCAGTGGACAGAGTGAACACACAACTTCTCATCTAGACCTATCCGCAGCCCAAACACTCCTCCCTTCTCCCTCACCTTCCTCCCTCCTTCTTATAATATAGGAAGAGGCCATATTGCTCTCACCCAATGGTCTTCTCTGCTGTCTTGTCCCCAACCCCATTCCTAACTCATGTCCCTGCTTTCACTGTGTCCCCTGCAATCCTCTCGCCACAGAGCAACTTAAGTCATCACATAGAGACTCAAATCAGGTCACATCACACCCCCGCTTAAAACACTCCAGAGACTTCCTATTAAATTCAGAACAAATGGCTAAGCTCTGTGCGAACGGCTTATGCCCACCTCTAATTCCCCGTGCCCAGAAGCCTTCATTAGCTCTCTGAACAGGCCCAGCTGCCTCAGGGCCTTTGCACTTGCTGCACCCTCTGCTGGGAAGGCTCTTCCAGCCCACATCTTCTGGGGACTCGCCCCTGTTTGTGCATGAGGCTCTTCCTAAGTCCAGTCATGCTGCCACATGACCCTTTAATTCATCTGAGCCCCAGGACTGCAAGGTGTCGTTTCATGTTCGTTCTGCGTTGTTGTGTTTTTTTTGTTGTTGTCTTTTTTCTCCCTTCCTCAGAAAACAATCTTCACAGAAGCCAGGATTTGCCCAGACATCACCAGCCCCTCACTAGCCTCTAGAACATGGTATGCATACAGTGAGCAAGTTATGAATGATCCATGAGTGGACAAGCGAGTATCACACTCTTCTCAGAGATGAAGAAAGGTCTGCGGCCCTAACACCTGCTCCCCCCACTTCACTCAAGAATAAGTCCCCTTGGAAGTCCAAAGAACTCTCATCCTAACCCAGTGAAGGCCAACTCCCCAGCCTGCTGTAAACAGGAATCTCAAGTGGAGATGCTTCCCTCACCAGCCCAGGGCTCTGGGGTATCAGGGTGGAGAGAGTGTCTGGGAGAATGCGTCCCCCCACCACAGACAGCTGTGGCCCTCCTTTGAGACCACTGCTGTTGCTAGGAAATGCTCTCCAGGGAGCAGCTGGAATTAACCTGTCAGCAGCCTGCCTCTGTGGCAGAACTGGGACCCTTCCAGGAGACTGAGACGCAGCTCTGACCCTCCCCTGGTCACACATACCTAGACACTGACAGTATTTGTGGGTTTGAGGTGCTAGGGAAGTAAACTGGCTGCTGAGCCCATTCCTCCCAGAGACACATACAAACCATGAGCCCACCTACCCATGTGTGGAGAAAGACATCCATTCCCTGGGCCTGGGCCTGTGGGAGCCCTTTTACCGGCCGGGTTCACTACACATAATGCAGTAGGGGGAAAACGACTTTACCTTGAATCTGGGCTTCCCCACTTACTAACTGGCCATGTTAATGTCCTTATACCTCACTCAACTTTTGAATGTTATTGAAAATGTTCCAAGGTTGCCAGTGACCTCCACATTGTCAAATTCAAGCCTATGTCCTTGGCTGAAATGCTTCATATTTTCAAAGACAGCGTTATATTTTACAGGGATCTGGTGCCGTAGTTTACAGGGAGTTGTGCTGCTGCTTCTTCTTTTTTTTTTAGAATTCTTTCATTTTTAAATTATTATTAATGTTAATGAAAATTTACAGAGACTTTGGATTTCCATTAATTCATTGTTGCACTTTTCTCCCTACCCACCACTCGCCCATAGTACACTCTTTGAAAAGTAAAAGAAAAATTCTTTCATTTTTTTATAATCCCTCCCCCCAGGTCCACTCCACTATGCAGGCTTCGTTCTGGACTCCTGTCATGACAATAATACCTAATCACATATCCCTTTTAAACCGTTTTCTCCCTCATCTGTTTCAATGCAATATACATTATTTATCCCATCTTTCTCGTCTTCCCCCAACCCTGATGTCAGTACTGTTTTACAACAGTGGCACTATGTAGTATTTGTCCTTTAGTTACTGAGATATTTCACTTGGCATAATGTCCTTCAGGGTCACCCATTCTGAATACTATTGCATGAGTTCCTTGTTTTTCAATGCAGCATAATATTCCATTGTGTGACTATACCAGAGCTTCTCTATCCATTCGTTTGTTGATGGGCACTTAGGTTGTTTTCAACTCCTTGCTATTGTGAACAAAGACGCAATAAACTTGGTTGTGCATGGGAGTTATGCTTCTAACCCAACGAGGATTATGAACCCACCAGCTTCTCTGAGGGGGAAAAGACGGGCCTTAGACTATGGAATTTACAGCCTTGAAAACCCACTAGAGGGTTAGTTATAGGTTCCAACTCAATGGCAATGAATTTCTTTTCTTTCCTTTCCTTTCCTCTCCTCCTCTTCTTTTTTTTTTAAATGAGTTTCTTAACCACTACCAATCCATCCCATGCCCAGTCACTGCCATCAAGTTAGAACACGGACTCATAATTGGTCCTCAGTGGGTTTTCAGAGGCTGTAAATCACAAGGGAGTAGAGTGCTCAACTTTCTTCCTCAGAGCAGCTGGTGGATTTGAACTGTTTGCCTTTGAGTTGGCATGGCAAAACTCCTTACCTATTAGGCCACCAGAGCTCCCTGCCAAGCCCTCTAGCCCCCATACCTTCTTTCCAGAAAAACCATCACTTCCTGAAATCATCTTATTTATTTGCTCATTACTTGTTATTTTTTAGTTCCCCCATACCAGGTAATCTCAAGGGAGAAGGTTCTTTCTGTTTCATGTACTACATACTGCAAAGTTAAAACAGTGACTGACACAGGGAAGCTACTTAAAGATGAATTCCAGTAAAATAAGAGTGGAAAAAACCCCAAACTAACACAACACCAAACAGGAGGAAGGCTTAGTATCTTGGAAGCAGTGTCTCTGAGGAGGGCAAGAAAGGTAAGTCTCAAGGCAATAGCTGCCCAGCAATTAGTTTAGTTAGATGGGGCAAGGGTTGAGAAGAATTTTTACCAGGTAGAAAACGATGACTGTATACCACAGAGAGTAACACTGAGATGCTGCATAATCTTGAGGATTGGAAGATAGATCACACTGTGGTCAATAAGATAGAGGTGAAAAAAAGAAAGTCAATTAAAAACTCTAAGAAAACTGAAAAATTATTTTTAAGAAAGTTTTGGACCTGATAAGAAATAATTTGCTATGTGGTGCATTAAAATACAGGTATTCCCCCATCTTTCATGTGTTTGAGCTACAATGAATCACACATAGGTATGTCAGGTTCTGTCTTTCTGGTGCGTCTTGACTTTGGTGGTGTGATTACATATAATGTCTCAGAGTGTAATTCGGTGATGTTATTACTCTTAAACAATCATTCAAAGACATTCAATTTCATGACTTAGTGTTCAAAACACTGTGGTAGAATCAGGTACGGCATGGTCTACCAGAAAGGTTTCTATTGATGCGGGAGTCGTAACAGATAGAAAGTTGGGCAATGGTCAACTCTAATGAAATACAATTGAACTGCATCTATGCTTACCAACTGTTCAGACCTGACTTCATCAGTCCCACACTGACGTTAACTGCTCTGTAGAGCAGGTCTACAATGTGACCTGGTTCAGGGCTTCACACTATAAGAAGCCAGTTGTTAATCTGAAGCCAAGTTGTTCAGGTTGTGCTAACTGCATTCCCTGCACTGCTTATATCTTCAAAATATGCCTAGGAAAAGAAGCCATGCCACTGAATGTTCCAATCCAACAAAGAAGGCAAGGAAGACTCTAGACACAGATCAAAAGATGAAGATCATCAAGTCCGAGGCAAGGGGAAGAACGTTGGTGAAACAGCATGTGAGGGAGAGCTGTCTCATTGGATCATTTCAACAATCATTAAGGAGTAAAGCGTAGTGTTTCAGAAACAGTTAAAGAAAGGTGTGACTGGGATAAAATGGACAGTTTTAATGAAGAAGCAGCAAGAGATCAATCCACGTGATGGAGACACTGTTGATGATTTGGTTAAAAGACTGAATCCTAGAGAGGATTCCTGTGAGTTTACTGATGATTCATGGAAAGCACACAGCCGTCTGAAAACCTGAAGGAACAGCCAGGCGACCACCCTGATGCTTCAGTGCCAGTGAGGGTTGGCGGTTTCAGCGCTTTCAACTCAGACATCACCTCCGTAACATGCATTTAATTAGGGAAACAGGAAGTGCCAATGAGGAAGCTGCTGCAAATGGGTAACACGTGATGATGAATACCTGAAGAGCACATTTCCCACACACATGGCACAGGCTTGTTTGGGGAAAGGGATGCAGCATGGACCAGTCTTTACAAAGAGGTGGAGTCCATCCTGGTTCACACTGAAAGACGGAACCATGATGCGATGCAGCTTAGAGGAGCTGCTGAATTTCAGCTAAAACTTTTTCTTGAATACTATTTTGAAAAGCCCTGAACATTCAAAAAACATGCACAAAAATGAGTTGCCAAGGGAGCTCTGGCAGCCTAGTGGCAAGAAGCTGTGCTGCAATTTGGAAGGTGCATGGTTTGAATCCACCAGATGCTTCACGGGAGAAGGAGGGGCAATCTCCTCCTGCACCACTCAGATCCGATTCAACCATACACAACAAGGGGGTGGGAGGTGGGGGAAATGAGCTGCCAGTCCACTACAGGAGTAACTCCAAGGCCCGGGTGAAGGTTGTGTTATTTGAGGACAGTTTTTAGATGGTTTCATCTCAGAAGAGAGCACCTATTGCCTTGAAAAGAATGTTTTTTATCCTGCTGCTATTTCAGAATGACTCAGTTCATCCTCTTGACACAGGTGATCTAACTCAAGATGTGAAAACAGCACATCTACCTCCCAATATGACAGCTGTGACTCAGTTTATGGATCAAGGTGCTAGGGCCACCTTCAAGACAAACTACCTACAGATCACATTTGCCCAGGCAATAGTGATAGCAGATGGAGATGGAGTAACATTATGTGATTTCTGAAATGAATATAATATCCTTCATGCATCTGGAACACTGCTTCTTCCTGGGAAGGTTCTGGGAAAGTGCATGCAGGGAAAATTGCTGAGTTACGTGAACGCACTCCAAGCATTTGAGCAGAACAAATACAATGAGCAAAATTGGTGGAAAAATCATCCATATAGCAAGGACGCTGACTTTAAAACTTGCTATCACGGGTGTGGACTAGCTCACAGCTCACAAAGAACTGACTGATCAGGACTTTATGGATTTTGAATGAGGAAGAGCAAGGAGAAACTGTCAGAAAATGTGTACAGTGAAAGGGAATCACTCCAGCTCTTTCTAATCTAAATCAGAAGTCTCAGTTGCCTGAAAACAGGGACCCAAGCATGGGTCACTTTGCTAAAGCTGACAGGTGGTTTCAGGAGTCAGTGAGATATTGCTGCAAAATACACGAAGGAAAAGAGCCAGGCAGAAGGCTCATTAATTTCCTGACTAGAAATGCCATCTCCACTCCCAGGGGTAATCCAGATGATCCAGAACTTTCTGTAGGTGGAGCTACAACTGAAATTGACAACATGTCAACATTATCCGACTTCTTCATTATTGGGGTCAATTTTTTTTTATGATCTGTGTATTTCTATGCATGTATGTATGCATTACAATAAATCTGTAAATTCAAAATTAAAATTAGAACAAAAATAAGTTATCTATTTTATGTCAGCCAGATTGGAACCCTTCCTTAAACCGGGACCACCTGTAATCAGAGACTAATACAAGGAGAAAACTTCTTTTATTTTGCTGCAAAGATCACTCTCCTTTGAACGGGCAGGGATCAATACAAAGGACAGAGAGGGCAATGTTGCAGTCTACTCAGCCCTGAGAAGAACAGTATTTCTCTAATGATAAGTCTTCGTATTTAGTGTTGCCAGGCAAGAGTTTAAGGGTTTTACATCTAATAATATTTCTCTCTTTGTAATTCTTTAAGATACCTATTATCATTGTCCCTATTTTTTAGATGAGGAAGATGAGATACTAAGTGAGTTTTCAGAGGTCAGTTTCCTAGAAGATAACGCAGAAGTCCAGTCCCCGGAGTTGATCCTAAAAGCCAGGTCACCAACTGTCAGATCTTGGCCCTTTTTGCCTGCTGAGAAACCAGCACGTGTGCATGTGTGTACACACACACACACACAGAGCACGTGTGCATGTGTGTACACACACACACACACACACACACACACAGAGTTTTGGGAGTCAGGGTGCAAAGCCACAGGACAGCAGAGCAGTGCAGGCTGCCAGCAGAGCTTACCTTCCTACAGTCTCTACAGAACACTGATGAGCTGCCCAGGAGGCCCAGCACCTCCCCGCAGAGCAGACACTGGGAGAGGCCATTCCCCATCACGTTGTGCCTCATGGTCTCCAGCCTTTCCACCAGCTTCCTGCAATGCAGGACAAGGGTTATAGAGAATGGACTTCCTGTCGCCAAACCAACCACTGCTCAGGCACGCCAGCACAAGGCTGACCCCTCCGCAGAAACAATGCTCCCCGGCTCACCCTTTCGCTGGCTAACTCTTAATCACTCATTCATATGCCCTATTCACTGAGAATCTACATGTGCCAGAAACTGTTCAGGGAGCTGGAGATACCATAGCAAATAAAACAGAGACAGACATGGTTCCTGCTCTACAGTACTTATGTTCTGCAGAGGGAGAATGTCCATAAATAAATAAACAAGTGAAATTATTTCAGCTAGAGAGAAACACTGTGAAATACAAATAAATGAAGGAGGAGGAGAGAAGGCTGAAAGAGGGAGAAGCATGTGAGATAGTGCTCAGGGAGGTTCTTTCTAACGTGTGAATTGAGAGCTGGTGGGAAAAGCATCCCAGGCAGAAGGAACAGTAAGTGTGAAGGACAAGAGGGAGACCCATGTGAAACAGGGTTGGAGGGAGAAGAGTTTGTAATCACAGAATGAAGTCGGGTTTTTGTTTTTTCTAAAATCAGTGTGAATCTAGGTTGGAGAGTTTTGAGCAGGGGAGTGATTTGATCTAAGGCCCATTTTGCACATCTAATTCACATTGACTTCTGTGGAAGGAGTTACTACAAGGAGGCCAGGAGGGGGTTGTGGCCCAGGTCCAGGGCAGGGGGCTGAGGGCAGGGAAGGCCTGCATCTTAGAGGAGGCACTGACAGGCTTAGGGTGGGGAGCAGTATGAGGAAGAAAGCAGCATGGGATGACCTGGAGGTTCTTGGATTGAGGGGCTGTGCTGATAGAGAAGCTACAGGGGGAAAAAAAAGGAAGAGTCCTCTCTAGACCTTGGATATTGGGTCTCCAGGAACCTCCTTGAATCCCACTAAATCTGGGATCAGTGTCCCTCCCGGGGGTCCTCCATGACAGACGTCACAGCCCCAGTACAGTCACAACACAACTGATGGCCACTTCTAGTTTGTTGTTCATTGTATCCTCAGGGCCCAGATGACACTCAGTGAAACTTGATGGAAAAAAGGACAAAGGATGAGCACTTTGACGATGTTGTTGCCTACCATCAAGTCAGAACCAACACATAACTGAGCCTCCAGAGGGTTTTCAGAGGCAGTTAATTGTACAAGAGGAGATTACCTATCTTTCTCCCCTGAAACAATTGAAGGACTCAAACAGCATAACCTTGCGTTGGCAGCCCAATTCCTTAACACTAAGCCAGCAGAGCTCCTGATGAGTACACTATTGTTGTTATGTGCCATCGACTAGGAACTGACTCCTAGTTGACCCTCTGGGAGGTTTTCAGAAACAATAAATAGCACAGGAGGAAACTGCCCTCCTTCTCCTGTGGAGCAGCTGGTAGATTTGAACCATGTGACTTTGGGATCGTAGTGCTACTTCTTATCACTAGGACCACCAGAGGTCCCTTATGAATATACTAACTTCTCTGTGAGCTATAGAGAGCTCTGTTGGCCTAGTGGATAGAAAGCCATGCTATCAAGCCAAAGGTGGGTAATTTTAATCTGTGGCCCTCAGGCTTGGTTTTAATTGTTTTTGGTCAAACATTCCTCTAAGTGGTATATTACTGGTCTGTCAATTGGCTGTACAAAGGTAACTCATGGTTGCTGCGATGCTAAACACTGTGACACTGATGTGACAAATGTGATAATGGTTACCCATGGTGGACAGTGTTTGGTGGAGCTCCCCAATTAAAAGAAGCTTGGAAGCAGGAGTGGCATCCACTTCCGAAATAGCTTGCCTCTGGAAACTCTATGAACTTAGAGAAACAATGAAAGGTATGCAAGTGTTCAGGTCTTTCGTTCATAGGGTCGCTATGAGTCATCTACAACTCGACAGCACTTAACAACAATTGTCATAACTATAAGTCGGGGGTGCTATTTTTCCATTTTAAAAAGAAAATGACAGCAATGTGCCAGGACAAGATCCACCACCTGCAGGGCTGTCTGGCCCAGGACCACACTCTCATGTCCTCAGAGCGATTCCACTCACCTCCTCTGTGCCACCAGGTGCCACTGTGGGAGCTGAGGGATGGCAGACTGGCCAGTGAGGTCAATATTCTCCCCACACACCTCCCACCAAATAGTTTGTCTAGGGGTGACCACTCCTCACCTAGGAACCCAGCTTTAGCTCAGCCATGACCTGCTCTTTCTTAGGGACCCTCTGTCAGTAAGAGCTTTCACCTCATGCTTCCTAAGTTATGTGAAAATACAGGACCCACTTCCTTCATCTCAGCTGATTGACCCAAGGCATTGCTTTCTGAGCAATTCCCACACCACTCCCAGACCCACGTTCACAAGTGGGGTCAGACAATGGGAAGAGTCCACTGAGGTGGCATAGAGAAGGCAGAGACAGCAGCCAGATGGATGAGGAGCCAGCAAATTTATCTCATGGCACAAGGAGCCCACTATTCATACTACCCCCATCTTTTAACAAGGTGGGAGCCAGTCATCTCTGTGTGGGCATTTGCTGCCTGAAGAGGGAATAACAGGGCCTTTGGGCATCATCTGTGAAAGGGTAACCCTGCAGTCATTAATTTAATAAAGGCCAATAAAACTAGTACATATGGTATAAACACTTGTAATTAAGCAACAATACTAAGCTTGTCGTCTGAGGAGCACACGGCGAACTGCTAGAGACAGTCATGATCTTTGCAATGATGCCACCATCCGATTGACATTTCTTAAAATTGGTCATTTCTACAATGTCTGGTTGGTTTGTTTTTGTAATGATTGTGTATTTCACAGGAAAAAGATAAATGGAAGAAGAAAGCGGCCAGAATAAAATTAATTCTGTCCAATGTTTTTCCATTTGTGCTTTTCCCATTTTCTAGAAAATATAGATTGTTTTTGTATGTGAAGAAAAAGGGTCACAAAAGAATGTTTAAAGATTCACTGAGGTCTTAAAAGTGTGAAATTGGCCTTTCAAGACCCAACAAGTGATCTCTCTTAGTCTGGAACAGCAGAGGAAGAGGAAGCCCAGGAATCAAGAGGAGGAAATGGAGTGCAGGTCTAATTGCCTCCCTGAGTTACTACCTCCTTTACCATGGACAGGAAGTGAGTGAATGGGCTACCATCACAGAATGTTTTGATCAAAGACTTTACATGTAGATCCTGGTCAAAGGGGGAGGGGAATGTGAAACAGAATTTCAACACACAAGCCAGTATGAGGACAGTATGACAAACCAACAGAAATGGGACGTTCATCTTATATAGAATATGTCCATGCAGTGGGTTAGTTGGGGTGTCTAGCTCCAGAGGTGTTTAGGCAGAGAAGCTGGGAGGGGTTAGAACTGGTAAACATCTGAGTCACGACAGTGGTGTAAAGTCAGCACTGGAATGCAGAGACCAAACTCCTGGGCTCCGGGTTTTGCACTAACACCCTTGCTTTCCTCTCACACCTCATCTCACCCCTGCACAATGGTGCGGCCCTTACCCAATTCTCTGCTGCTCCATGATGTCGAGCCTCTCGGCCCTCTGGATGACCTGCAGGATGGTCTCCACCTCCGTTGGGTTGAGGCACTGGCTCCTCCTTTGCTTCTCAGTCTGGTAGGTGTGTACGGACCAGCCTGTCTGCAGCCTTGGGACAGAACAATGCAGACAGCATTGAGGCATCCCCACCTTTCACCCTCCCATCCAGCACACCCAAAGACCCTGGAGAGGAGTCAGGATGGTTCTAAAGCCCTGGCTCTAGGGACTGGGGCCAAGGGTGCAGAGAACAGACACAGGACAGATGCCAGGTTCCAAGTGCCTCCTCTGCCATTTATCAGCTCCAGGCCTTGGCAAAGAGGGCAGCACCATCTTAACACCTTGGGAGAGGAGTCAGGAATACACTGACTATATGAATGGAGGAGGCTAGCTCTACAGAGCATTAGGTTTTAAGGTTGAGGGCTGGAAGATGATCAAGAAAACAACGAACCTCCAGTCCATGTTATATGAGAGAGATGGACCATTGTTCCTCAAATTCCTCAAAAAGTTAAACACAGAACAACTGCATGATTCAGCAGTTCCACTCCTAAGAATACGCCCATTAGACTGGAAAACAGGGACCCAAAGGGACTTGGACAGCACTGTTCACTGACATTATTCACACAGACAAGAAAATGGGTGAACAAAATGTGGGCTATATGTACAAAGGAACATTATTCACTGATTAAAAAGAGCAAAGTCCTGACATTTACTGCAGTGTAAATGAACCTTTACATTGAACTATTATGCTGAGCCAGACATGAAAGGGTTGATATTATATGATCCCACTTGCATGAGGTGCCTAGAATTGGCAAATTCAGAGACAGAAAGGAAAAGAGAGGCTACTGGTTGACTGACACCCGGGATGCTCCAATGTGTTTACTATTGTGAGTGGTGCTGCAGTGGACACTGGGGCACATGAATCAGTGTGTGTCCCTGCTTTCAATTCTTGCGAGTGTACACCTTGGTTTGGAATTGAGCCTGTTGTTTTTTGAGACATCTCTCAGACATGGCCTTCACCACAAGGCTCTTCCTAGATCTCCTCCAAGACAAGTTAGGAGTCCATGCTTAGATTTTGCCTAAGGCCTGGGTCTATCTCCATCACTGGGCTTAAACATTAGCATGTGGCATTTGGACCCTCCTTTGCCCCCTCCAGAATATGAGTCTCTAGAGGACAGTCTCTGCCCACCTCTCCACCTTCTTTCTCCCAGACGCCCTGCTCTTCGCTCACTCCCTCCCTCTCTGCTTTCAAGTCACACTAGCCTCCTTTCAGGCCCTCTACACGCCACAATCCCTTCACCCCAGGGCCTTTGCACATGCTTTCCCTTCTAATTTCCACCTAACACATACCCTGCTTCTCAGTCTCAATATAAACACCTCACACCCAGAGAAGCCTTCCCAAACCCCTAGCCAAAGTGAGCAGCCCTCCAACCATGTCTGTCATCACTCTGAGGGCACAAACACATGTGTAATTATTGTTCACCGAATGCTCATTTCTCCTCATCCACTCCTTAAGACAAGGGATCATGTTAGTTTTGTTTGCTGCAGCGCAGCTGGTGTCTGGCACATAGTAGGGGATTATATAGTGTTTGATGGAGGTTTAGAGAGAATCCTGATCTGGTGGGCGGGGGGGGGGGGAAGATGGTTCCTTCAAGATTCCCAGAGGGCCCCTTGGGGGACAGTTTTTGGCTTCATAGCCTTAAGTCCTTGAGCCCCTCGGGAGGAAGGCTTTGGCCTCTAGTGCCAGTCACAGATAGGACAGAGCAAAGTCATGTCTAGTGAATGACGAGCTACATGTCCAGCTGACAGACCCGCCTCCAGCATCCCAAGTCCCACACAGTGTCTTCCACGCCCAGAACTGTATCTCTTTCCTTTGGGAGATTTTGCCAGGCAGAATAAGGTGATAAACTCTTGGGGGAGGGGAGGAGGGAGATAAAAGCATTTGCTGTTCTGAAAGGTGCTACAACAGCTCTGGGCTGCTGCTGAGAGTGAGAAGAGGTCAGGGAGAAGTGAAGGGGACACCGGAGGGGGTGCCAGCGGAGGTGGGTGGAGCTGGGTGCCGCTCTCTCCAGCAGTAATATCCGCCAGGGAGGGCAAGCCACCTCACCAGCTGCCATCAGAGGAGAGAGGCAGAGGGAAGGACTTCAGCCCTGCTCTCTCCCCTTGCAGGGACTAAATGGGGGAGGCTGAAGGGATTTGCTTGAGAAGCCGTTCAGACGAGGGGGACAAATGAACTGTTGTGCGAAGATTCTTGCAAATCGCACATGACTCCACTCCTCTGGGGCGTTTCGGATTAATTTTCTCTCCCTCTTTGATGTTTCAGCTCTGTCCCCCTGCAGGCTCATAATAGTATAATTGCAAATTTCTTAAACTTGGTCCCACTTGGGAAACGCTGGCTCCCGTAATTGGCATGGTCTGACAGCTGAAGGGGCACTGGTGGATTTGTCAGATGCCAGGGACTCCAGAGACCCCTAGAGGGCGGGGGAGGGACCCGAAGGCAGAGAGGCCACAGATGGACAGTAAGTGGGGATGGCTCTGCCCAGGTGAAGCTGAGGGGTTCCCCAAGCTGGAGGGAAACGGGAAGACTAGAACCCTGAAAGGGGCAAATGAGAAGTCAGAAACTAAAGAGACACTGACACGAGACCTGCTGTGGCTCACGTGAGATGTTCCAGCTGCAGGGGCAGCTCTGCCTTCACGCCACAAACTTCCCAAGGGGCTCACAGACTCAAGGCTCCATGGCAAGGGTCTGAGGCTGAGAGCAAAGAAGGTGGCCACTAAGACGACTGGTTCCTGGCAGTTGGATGTGATCGAATGCACGGGTGTGAGAGTCTGATGTGCTGGGCTGGGGGTCACAGGTGAGGTGACTCAGTACAAGGAGCTCAGCCTCACTGTCCTCATCTGCATGATGGGGTTATTCCATCTGCTGGTGAATCGGGTGAATGGCTGGGAGTGCCCAGCTTGGAGGCTGGCACGGGCGTACAGCAGACATAGCTCTCCAAATTTCTCTACTCTCTCTGGGTCTCTGGCAATGAGTTTTGCCAAAGCAAGGTGGGAAGCCGGACTGGAGGAAGTGGAGGCCCAGCGGGGCCCTGGAGGACTCACTTTGCTCGTAAGGCGAGCTGGCGGTCATTGGGGCAAACCCACTGGTCATTCCCGCTGCTGAAGATGGTGTCGGCCATGCCACCGGCTGCCCAGCTGAGGACCAAGGGTCACATCTGTGATGAGAAGGGAAAAGAAAACAAGAGTGTCACTGAGGGCCGCAGATGGAGACATGGTCCCTCTGAACTCAGAAGCTGACATTACCAGCTAATTCCAGATCCCTGACGTTTGCAAACTTGTGCCACACGTCACCCTGCCTGAAACCTGAAAACCTACTCAGAGCCCCTCTTTCTAGGAGAGGTGATTAACCAGATCTTGGATAAATAAGACCAGCAGGACATCAGAGGCTTAGAAGCAGAAAGGAAGGAAGAGCCACACCCTTGCCACTGTGAGCAGAGCTGGCAGCCCTGCACTTGACCCCTCATCCTCCAAGCACAGCCCCAGCTATACTTGGCATTTCTCTTTTGGGGAGGGGTCTGGACAAGCCCCTTTATTGTTGCTAAACTGGAGCAAACTTGAGCAGTGGCCCAAAGCATGTGGGTGACCGAAGCTGGCAGCCTTCCTCAGCTCTGAAAACAAGGCCTCCATGGGCTCTATTCCTAAAAGTTTGCCGGTGACCAATCACAGGGCTCTCCAAAGCAGAGCACGGATGGAGGGAGCCAGCTGCAGTGCAGCTCCATGGGAACCATCTGTAGTGACTGCATCGGGAACGGCACCTTCCAGAATCCTGCAGGGCGGCACCTCTGCCGCAGGACTTGATGATATGCACTGTTGAGATCAGATAGTTGGCTCTGTCCTTGCCACCAAGGAGACAACCAACTCCTCGATTACGGAGGGATGTGTGTTTGAGGAAGAGATATGTGAGGAGAGAGAGAGATGAATCTGAGAGATGAATTGTTCTGCTCTAAAGCAAGGATCAAGGGCGGCATTAAGTTGTGTACACCTCCTGTACTAATCCCATCCAGACCAGTGATTCTCCATCCATTAAAAAAAAAATAATAAAATTTTTTTGTCATTGTTGTTTTCTTTTATTATTATTATTATTATTCATTTCAATGAAAATTTACTTTGGATTTCCACTCATTCTCTGTTGCACTTTTCTCCCCTCCCAACCCTTCCCCCAGTACACTACCCTCTTGGAAAAGTAAAAGAAAAATTCTTTCATTTTTTTACAATTCCTCCCCCCAGGTCCACTCCACTATGCAGCCTTTGCTCTGGACTCCTGTCATGACAAAAATACCTAATCACATATCCCTTTTAAACAGTTTTCTCCCTTATCTGTTTCAATGCAATACACATTACTGAGCCCATCTTTCTCAGTCTTCCCCCAACCCCAAGGTCAGTCCTGTTTTACAACAGTGGCACCATGTAGTATTTGTCCTTTTGTAACTGAGATACTTCATTCAGCATAATGTCCTCCAGTGCCACCCATTTTGAATAATATTGCATGAGTTCCTTGTTTTTCAATGCAGCATAGTATTCCATTGTGTGAATATACCACAGGCACTCTATCCATTCGTTTGTTGATGGGCACTTAAGTTGTTTCCAACTCCTTGCTATTGTGAACAAAGCCACAATAAACATGGGTGTGCATATATCTGCTTCCGTGGCAGATATGGTCTCTCTGGTGGAATTGCTGGGTCAAATGGTATCTCTATTTGTAACTTTTTGAGAAAGCGCCATACCACCTTTGACAGCGGTTGTACCATATTACACTTCCACCAACAGTGAATAAGATTCTCCACAACGTCGCCAGCATTTGTTGCTTGCTGTTCTCTTAAATTTTGTTATTCTGACTGGGGTGAGATGATATCTCGTAGTTATTTTACATCCAGGGCCCTCTTACACCTTTAAAAATTATTGAAGTTGGAAAACAGCTGACACTTCCTCAAAATGCTAAACATTAAATTACCATAGGACCCTGCAGTTTCATTCCCAGGTATACACCCAAGAGAAATGAAAATGCATGTACGCAAAGAAACTTGCACTTGAATGTTCACAGCCGCATTATTCATAATGCAGGAGAGTTTAAAATCAGAGGCACTCACTGTGCGTAAATAGAGCGCTCTGGACACACAGCCTGAACCTCATTTTAAAGTCTTGACATGAGACTAGAATCCATATTGGATTTCCAAACAGTAGTTCCTTTAACCTTGCTGCCGGCCTAACCATACAACCTAAAGAAGACAGTGAGACCTGTAAGGTACAGGGTGTCGTAATCTGTTTCTGAAAGGTCTTTTCTATTACAATCAAACAGATGCAAGATGCCATCGCTTATGCCTGAACAGTCTCGATATGCAGCATTATCAATGAATTTTTAAAATGAACTCCTGGAAAGAGACAAAGATGGAGGGGGCAGTTTTACTAATAACAGTAACTTATTGCTGCCAAGTTGGAGCCAGCCAACTGACATCCAACAGATTTTCAGAGGCAGTAAATCACAAGGGAGGAGACTGCCTATCTGTGTCCTGTGAAACAGCTGGTAGAGCCTGTGCGGCTGCCTTGGTTGGCTGGGCAGCTCTATCTGCTAAGCCACCAGGGCTCCCCAATTTTATTAATGTTGTTGTGTTGTACCATCAAGTTAGAACCGATTCCTAGCTGACCCTCTGGTGGGTTTTCTGTGGCGGTAAATCGCATGGGATGAGATTGCCCATCTTTAATTTATGGAACTAACAGCTTCAAACCACAAGCCTGCAGGTTAGCCGTGTGGGTCCTCACCACTCACATTGTCATCCTGGCACAACCCTGTAATAAACAGAGTTACATGACCACTTATGTAATCCAAGGTCTTTGTTATTCACCTACACGATTGACGTAGGCCAAATTCTTGCTTCTGAGTATCCCACCTTTGACTCCTCTGATGGTCTTTCAGCCAATTACGAATTGTGTAATCTTTGGTTACTGCTCCAACAGTACAATATCCCTTTTCCTGTCTAGCAGAGTGGCTATTTTCGCTCTGTGACAATGACCCTGTCACAGGCTGACAATCTCTACCCCTCAATAAACCCTTTTTAAAAAAAATGAGGCAGATTCTGTGATGTTGCCCAACAGCTGTGACAATCAAAAGGTGGAGACAACCCAAATGCCTATCAACTGGTGAGTGGAGAGAAAAAATAAGTATTCATGGAGTGTGGTATTATTTGTCTATTAAAAAGGGATGAAATACTGATACATGGCACCCCATGGATGAGTTTTGAAAATATTATGTTATGTGAAAGAGTCACATATTGTACGATTCAATTTATATAAAGTATTCAGAGTAGGCAAATCTATAGAAATTGAAAGCAGATTAGTGGCGACTTAAGGAAAGATAAAAGACTGTGTATGGGTATCTTTTTAAAGTGAAATGCTAAAAAAATTAGATAGCAAGGACAGTTTACAATCCTGAATATACTATAAACACGGGATTGGCACACTTTTAAAAAGGTGAATTATATGGTATATAAATTGTATCTCAATGAAGCTCATACAAAATGAGAACTCCAAAGAATTTTTGTTTTATGGAGGCTCTCTCAACTGGTATTTGTTGTTCTGATGTACTGTCAAGGGAACTCTGGTGGCCTAGTGGTAAGAATTTGTACTATAATCCCAAAGGCACATGGTTCAAATCCACCAGACTCCCCATGAAAGGATGAGCAATCTCCCGTGAGGTTTACTGCCTCTGTAGACCCACTGGAGGGTCAGCTGTGGTTTGATTCAAATTCAACAGCAAAAAACAACAGCCTGTACCTTTGGGTTGGAACTGCCTCAGAGCTGACCTTCCACCTTTCTTCTGCAAAGTAGCTGATGGATTCAAACTGCGTGCCTTTGGGTTGGCAGTGCAACTCCTTTTCACTAACTCACTGTTGTTGTTGTTATGTGCCGTCGAGTTGCTTGCGACTCATAGTGACCCTATGTACAACAGCCCTAAACTCTGCTCCGTCCTGTACCAATCACACTGTCTCTGACACTCCCATCTCGATTACCCCAGTCACTGAATCAATCCACCTCACAGGCCTTCCCCTCCTGCGCTGTCCCTCTACCCTCCCAAGCATGATGTCCCTCCCCAAGGACTGGTACCTCCTTACAACATGTCCAAAGTATGTTAGACGGAGCCTCAGAATCCTTGCCTCCAAGGAGCTGCCTGGTTTAACCCTTTCCAAGATGAATCTGTTTGTTTTCCTAGCAGTCCATGGTACCCTCAATACTCTTCCCCAGCACCACAGTTCAAAGGCATCAATTCTCCTTCTATCCTCCTTAGTCATTGTCCAACTCTCTGATGCATAACAAGTGTTAGCAAAGACCATGGCCTGTATCAGACACACCTTAAGTCTCCAGAGAGACACCACTGCTCTTCAGTACTTTGGAGAGGTCCCTAACAGCAGACTTTCCCATCAAAACGTCTGGTGCTGAGAGTGTTGACTGTGGAGCCAAGCAAACTAAACCCACTAGAACTGAGTAAATTTTAAAGTATTAAATTTGTTTAAAAATAATAAATACACTTCTTAATGTCAAGAATGAACAAAATAAAATCTTAATGACCAATTCCAAACATCGAGGATACTCAAAGATCAAATTCTCTCTGTAGAATATTTGTCAGGTAAATGTGATACCTGATTGTACTTCCTGCAGTGAAAGTTAACTAATAATTGGTAATTTTGAAATGACATAAACAATTTTACAATAGTATATTAACTGGAATTTCCTAATCTGTCTAGCTCTTAATTCTTAGCGTATCACATCTAAAATAAGTATGTACTAAACATTTGCTTTTTTGAAATACATTTCTTTAGTTTTAGAAACAGGCAGGAAGTTAGCAGTATAGCAGTCAACCCCAGTCCAGTCATAAAACCTTGTAGTTTGGACTCTGTTTAAATGTATGCCATGTTTTGAAATGTGTCTGGTTTTGAACAAATGTCCACCGTTGTACTGAAGTAATGTACACCTTTTAGAAGATCTTTATGGCTATTTTAAATAAAAGCTTTTAAGAAGTAAAAAAAAAAGAATAATAAACACATTAAATGGTTATATGGTTGTTGTTGTTGTTGTTATGTGCCGTCGAGTCGCCTGCGACTCATAGCGGCCCTATGTACAACAGCCCTAAACTCCGCTCTGTCCTGTGCCAATCGCACTGTCTCTGATACTCCCATCCCAATTATCCCAGTCACTGAATCAATCCACCTCATAGAGGGCCTTCCTCTCCTGCGCCATCCCTCTACCCTCCCAAGCATGATGTCCCTCTCGACATCATGCTTGGGGTTATATGGTTAGCATATTTTATTAAAAGTAACAATATTACTATTATTGATTGCCATTGAGTTGAACATGATTCATAGCAAATCTATGAACAAAAGACCTGAAGTCTTCTATAACTATCGTCATTTCTCCAAGTTCATAGAGATTCCATAGGCATGTGGAATTGAATGCCACTCCTGCTTCCAAATCTACCTTAAACTGGGAGCTCCACCAAACACTGTCCACCTTGGACAACCATTATGGCATTTGACCCCCAAATGACACAAGGTTCAGCATCACAGCAAACCCGGATTACTTCAGTACAACAAATTGACAGAAGAGTGATGCACAACTTAGAAGAATGTTCCTCCAAAATATAACAACAGCAGTCTCACTCAGCAATGGTTAAGTGCCATCAAGGCAAATATGACTCATAGTGACCCCGTGAACAAAAGACCTGAACTGGTTCTACAACATATTTTCAAATAAAAATATTTTGTGAGGAAGATTGGCATTATTTTAGTTTTTGAACTCCAATGTGTGGCTTTAACAGAGAGAGCTGGATGCTCTCTGTTTCCCAAGTTTTTCACAACATGTTTTATTTGAAGTACATGGAGGATACCCAGTTCCTCACAGACATGTCCTGCAGTTGGAAAAGGGAGGAGAATTTTAATCCTCTTTTCAGATAATTGTGGATATTATTCTTTGATATAATTATGAAATAATAATATCCACAATCAACAAATGATAATTTCTTAATTATCATGTTATTAAGTGTGTCTCCATCGCCTCAAAGCTAGTAGGGAGCTCTCGTGGCTTAATGGTAAGGAATGTACTGCCAGCGCAAAGGTGGTGGTGGTTGTTCTGTGCTGTCGAGTCACCTGCGACTCATAGCGACCCTGTGTACAACAGCCCTAAACCCTGTTCTATCCTGTGCCAATTTCACTGTCTCTGACACATCTACCCCCATTACCCCAGTCACTGAATCAATCCATCTCGTCGAGGGTCTTCCTCTCCGGCACTGTTCCCCCACCCTCCCAAGCATGCTGTCCCTCTCCAAGGTATCTCCTTGAAACACGTCCAAAGTATGTTGATAAAGCTTCAGAATCCTTGCCTCCAAGGAGCAGCCTGGTTTAACCCTCTTCAGGTCGAACCTGTTTGTTCTCATAGCAGTCCATGGTATATTTAATACTCTTCTCCAACACCACAGCTCAAAGGCATCAATTCTCCTTCTATCATCCCTAGTCATTGTCCAGGTCTGATGCATAGCAAGTGACTGCAAAGACCATGGCCTGGATCAAGTGCGCCTTAGTCTCCAGACTGACATCATTGCTCTTCCATACTTTGGAGAGGTCTGTGACAGGAGACTTTCCCAATGCAATATGTCTTTTAATTTTCTGTCTGCTGGTGCCAAGAGTATTGATTGTGGAGTCAAGCAAACTAAAGCAATTTACAATCTCAATCTCTTCACCATCCATCATGATGCTGCCAATTGACACAGTGGTGAGAATCTTTTTTTTTGTTTTGAGCTTCAATCCATATTGAAGTCTGTAGTCCTTGACTTTCTGCAGCACAGCAAGCACTTCAAATTCTCCTCAGTTTGGAGACAAGGCCAGGTTGTGGTGCAGCAAGAACACAAACGTACATGGTTCAAATTCACCAGCTGCTCCACAGGATAAAGATGGGTACTCCCGTGCAATTGAATATCTCTGAAAACCTACCGGAGCTTCAGATCTGGGTTGGATCCAACCAGAAGTAATCAACAACAATAACGAAGCAAGTATTTGAGTGCTGACTCCTATATTAGTAGACGTAATCCTATATTCAAACAGAGTTTCCTTTGTTAGGAAAATGAGGCCATTATCAGTGTAAAGTGAAGCCAAAACCTGAATGATTCAAGAACAGCACAGACACAGAGAGATTCACGAACACAACACAAAGGAGAAAGCTGGCCAACGTGGCCACAGGGCCCAGGGACTTAGGGACCATAGAGTTAAGACAAGGGTCATTTCCACAGCACTAACAGAGAAAAGAGCCTTCTCCTATATCTGGTGCTTGAATTAGAATTTCTAATCTCTTAAAAAATCCAAAATCAATCTCCATAATAGTCTATGTGTTTCCTATTGCCAAAGGGGCCCTTTAGAGTAGAGAGAGAAGATCTTCACCCTGAAACCTACAGCGTCCCTTTTTAGCAGGAAGTAGCTAAGAGAATACACCATCCCCTTTTCCTTATGAATCAGGGTGAAGTCTCTCTCAGGGAGGAGTGATAGGGGATGGCAAAGGACACACTGACAAAGGAGATTAAGCAGAACTGGCTTAGACAAGCACTGTGGCAATTGGACAATTAAAACAGACTTTCAAGGGGGGGAAAAAAAGAAGAACGAACTGGGGAGGAGGGTAGAGAAAATAATGCAACAATGAATGAATGAAAACCAAAAATCTCTGTAAATGTTCATTAAAATGAATAAAATTTAATAATTAAAAAAATAAATTTCTCATCTTTAAAGCCACCCTCTTGTGATATTTCTGTTACAGCAGCATTCAGGATCTAAGACACATCAGAGAACATCAACAACTTTTCATCATCTATAGTTGTTTCTGCGTGTCTTGATGAGGGTCATGTAAGGAAAGTTTTGGTTTGTGTTTGGTTTGTTATTGGTTTTTCCCCTCCACAAGCGGGTGTCAGCTGGCTGGAGTTTTGCCCGTTTTAGCCAACAAGGACCCAAGGGAGGAGGGCCTACTTCATTTATCATAGTCAACAGCATTTGTTGAGTGTGTCTTTAAAATTCCATAGTGATGGGCTGAGTCTGCGGCTGGCCTAGAGGCTCCTGTGCTGTGTTTCCACTCTACAAGGTGGTTTCTCAAGTCTTGATGAGGGACATATAAGGAAAGTTTTGATTGGTGTTTGGTTTGTGTTATTGTGGTGTTTTTTTTTCCCCTCCAAAAGCAGGTATCAGCTGACTGGACTTTTGCCCTTGGGCCAAATTTATTAATGTTAGGATGAATATTTTTTAAGTGGTACAGCAGTTGTCTATTTGCTGTACTGAATAACTTGGAGTTGCTGTGATGCTGAACACTGTGCCATAGTTGAGTCAAATACCATAATGGTTACCCATCATGGACAGTGTTTGGAGGTGCTTCCAGATTGATTCAGGTTTAGAAGCAGGAGTGGCATCCACTTCCTAAACTAGATGGCTCTATAAACTCTATAAACATAAAGAAATGATGTTAATTTTAGAACCGAGTTCAGGTCTTTTGTTCATAGGGTCACTATGAGTCGTATATGACTTGATGACAGTTAACCACTGCTAAGTGAGACTAGTCCAAGCCTGAGAGCCGGCCAAACCAGGAACAACATGGCCACTTCTTCCCAGCTGCCTTGGGCTTAAGGCCGCCTCCTGGTTCAAACCCTAGGCCCAGGCTGGCTAGCCTCACTCCAGGGACAGAGCAAACCTGCACGTCAAACACATTCCCAGAAAAGCAGTCAACTTCAAAAGCTTGCCACAATTCCTGCACTCCCACCACCATGGTCCTGCCTTCTGGCTGTTCATTCATAGGGTCGCTATGAGTCGTCTACGACTTGACGGCATTAAACAACAACAACAACAAGTGAGACTAGTGTTGTTATATTTTGGAGGAACATTCTACTTCTTTGTACATCACTCTACTGTCAATTTGCTGTCCTGAGGTAATCTGAATTTGCTGTGATGCTGAAACTTGTCCTACTGGAGTGTCAGACGCCATAATGGTTTCCCAATGTGGATAGTGTTTTGTGGAGCTCCAGTTGTAAAACAGTCTTGGAAGCAGGAGTGGCATCCACTTCCTAAACCACATGCCTATGGAATCTCTAGGAACTTGGAGAAACAACGATAGTTATACAAAGACATTAGGTCTTTTGTTCACAGAGTTGCTATGAATCATGCTTGACTCAACGGCAACCAACAACAGCAACAACATATTCACGTGATAGAATTAAACAATGCCTTAATATTACTGTGAAAGTATTTTGACCTCTTAGATCCCTGAGAAGTGTTGGGGACCTCTTGAATTCCCTGGACCACTGTCCAATGTCTACAGCAACACCACCATTTCTCCCAGCAGGGGGAAGAAGGCAGTTAATTGGCCCACATAGGGAGGGACCAAGCTTGCCCTCACCGGTAACCTTATTACACTGGCCATTCTCAGGCACCTGCTCTTCAAAATTGTTCCTGATACTCCACCTTGAGATGATGAGAAAGAGCTGTAAGTGACCCTCACACAGCTAGATAAGCAGACTATCAAATCTTTCTCCTTCAGAGCAGCTATGTGGGTTTGAACCACCAACCTTTCAGTTAACAGTCAAACTCTAGCACCACTGTGTCACCACATCTCCAGGCAAACACGGACAAGATGAAAGAAGCTACGTTCATCAGATTATTTTAGCCTATTATGTCATTTCCAGCCTTCAATATACACTATAGTTTGTTTCACTCTGTTTTTTTTTTACAAAGTTCTGTTATCTTGCAAATAGCACAGTCACACTGCTCTGTGTGGGTGTCAAAGCGTTACTCTGATCAAAGTAAACATTTAAAACGTAGTACAAAACATTCTGGGAGCTTCAAGGAGTGGAGGTGATGGAGGGCCCCCCCTGATTCCAAGAGACTGTGGGGTGGTTAAACTGGGTATCCAGTGGTCAGTAGCAATTGGCCCCTCCTACCATGGCCTGCAGGGGGCACTAGATCGCAGGCCACTGCCCTCAGGACTCCAAAGACCCTGAGCCCCATCCTGCCCCACAATGCCAGTACCTGGACATAGCAGGAAGTAGGATACCTCTCTGATTTGCTGGGCACTCCAAACGGGGGTGACCCCAGACGGGAGGGTACAATCCAAGAAATCTTGCACAGAAATTTCTCCTTCTGAATAAACTTCTGATCAAAAGAGTATTGATCAGATGCAGGGACAGAGGAAGAGACATCTCTGTGCACTGATTTCAGTCTGCATCTCCTTTCTGGTGAGGGACACCCAGAGGGAGGCACATCTGCCTATCACAGCCCCAAACAAGGCAAATCTCAAGGGGGAATAAACTTCTTTCATCCCTTTGTCCCTTTCAGGTCATTTACTATTGGACTCAGAATTCTGGAATTACAAAGGAACCCCTAAACCAACATTTGTCCCCTGGCTCATCTGAGGACTGTTACTTGTGTGTGTGTGTGTGTGTGTGTGTGTGTGTTTATATAAGTAACTTTAGTCAACACAACTCATCAATCAATAGCAACTAATAGGCTGTTCTATGCTATTTCCTAAGTCTCTTCTTTGCTTTTAATGCAGATCAGAAAAACGAGAAGTTTCAGGAAAGAAAAGTGAACGGATGTTAGAGAGAGGTTTAGGTAGATGGAGGACGTCACCTCACTGGTGGGCAGGATGGTGACTGAGGGTAAGGCCGTGGCTGCCATGGCCACAGGAGTGGCTCTGAGTGAAGGTCAGAGCCCAGGGGAACTCAGGTGTCCGTGGCAGGACTGTAGTGCCCACTCCTCGCTGTTGCTGGCACCTTGGAGGAACTGCATGTGGCAGCCCCAGGACAGATGGCAGGACAGGAAGGCCAACTGGAGGCAGTACATTGTAGGGAACTGCCAGCGGAGCCAGTGAGAGTTCTCCAAACCTCTTCAGTTGGAGCAGCTGCACAGCCAGCTCCTGACTCAGCAGTGGGGACCTGGGAACAAGGACCTGCCATCTGACTGCATCCCCAGATCCCCACAAGCCCTCCCCACAGAGGCCCATCTATGTGCACCCCACTACACCCCACCTGGGTGCTGCTCCACCTTGGTGTGTCTCATGTAGGGGGGCTGGAGAGGACCTCACATGCCCTGCCTTGTCTAGCCCATGTCCTGTTAATAGTCGGGTTCTTAGAATGCCCAGAGAATGGTATCCCTCAAGCTCAGTGGGAGCAGCACCCGCGGCTAGCAAACGTCAGCTTGTCCTGGACATGTGAGCTGACGGTGGGCTAAAGAAGGACTTCAGGAAGGGTAGTGGGAAAGCAGGTGGGTAAGGAATTCAGGGGCAGAAGGATAGGACTGGCCCAGGGGCCTGGGGGGGAGGAGGGGCAGCTCCAGTAAACAGCAGGACTGATGGACTAGTTCTGAAGGGCTGGAGGGCAGGCGTGCACCTGTGTATGTGTTCACACACATGTTTGTATCTGCACACACATGTGCTAGTTAGTGTATGCACTCACGTGTACTTGGGCATGCGCTTTCATGGGCTCTGACACGTGAGTTTGCTTGTACCTACACACGCAGGGGAGGGGAGCTCTGGTGATCTAGAGGTAAGGAGCTGCATTGCCAACCCAAAGGCAGGCAGTTTGAATCCACCAACTCCTCTATTGGAGAAAGATGAGCAATCTCCTGTGTGATTTACCACCTCTCAAAACCCATAGCAGGTTGGTTCCTGCTTGGTGGCATCTAACAACAATATACGTGTGTGTGTGTGTGTGTGTGTGTGTGTGTGTGTGTGTGTGTGTGTGATGATGATTGTGGGTCAGATAATAAACATGACTCAAGGATGCTGAGAAAGATGGCCTCAGCACTGGGAAGGGAGGACTTGCCTTTCTTGGAATAGGCAAGGGGTCTTTCTGCAATTTAATGTTTCCATCTTGTCGCCCACAAGACTGCGGACTTCCCAAGGGGGGCTGTGTGTTGCTCCTCATTGTCCTCGGCACCCAGCACAGGCCTGGCCCACAGGTGTGCAGGGAAGAGCCATTAATCAGAACCTCATTTCACAGAGCAATGGCCCCTCCCCACCAAGGAAGCAACAAGACAGACCAGACTCACTGCCTCCACGCTTCCACCCACGCTCTGCGACTTGTTGACTCACAGACATTTGTTCCTTAACGTTCCCCATGGGGCAGCCAGCCTGTGGCTGCTTTCGGTAACAGTTGGGCTGACACCACCAACCCCCTAGGGGTCCCCAGCATCCTCTGAGGGGGCGCCCTGACGCACTTGCTGGGTCAATGAAGCTGGGTGCAGCTGTGGGGGGTGGCTCTGGGTACCACACAGGACAGGGCCTAGGAGTGGGCAGGTGACGACATTCTGAGAAAACTCCTGAGGGACAGAGGTTCATGCGCCACAGGCAGTTTTCTGAGACAGGGTTACAAAAACAAAGACATTTTGACAAAGATTCAATTCTCTTCCCACTAAAGTCAAGCATCATCACCCCAAGCGCTAGTCACCTCGGGCAGAGGCACAGCCTCCACCATCCTGCTATTACCCACTGTGCTGACCCCCCACCCCCGCTCTGGCACTACAAAGTGATACACAGGAAACGCACGCTACACTCACCACTGCTCTCACACCACAGCGCAATCCCCTCCAACTGCTTTCTGGGATGTCTGTATAGATCTTAAATAAAATCGGGTTCTGACTCTGTACAGAGGTCCCTTCTGTTGAATCTCTCTACATTATTAAAATCCTTCAACAGGGAATGTTTAATTATGATTTGGAATTCTAGATCTAATTTATTTTAGCCATTTTGTTATTTTGAAGCAAAGAGATGGTTTTCAGTTTCTGCTATAGTCAACATTATAAAGGGCTTTGGTGGCGTAGTGGGCAGCATGTCAAGCTACAAACTGAAAGACAGCAGTTTGAATCTATCAGTTGTAAGGATTTACAGTCTCAGAAGCCCAATGGAGGTTGGATTCCCACTGAGTTTTATTCGACTCAATGACGGTGAGTTTGGTGTGATTTGTTGTGGTTGTGTACTGTAAGTCAGAACAGACTCATAGCTGACCCTCTAGTGGGTTTTCAGAGGCAATAAGTCACATGGGAGGAGACAGCCCAGGCTTCTCTCTCAGAGCAGTTGGTGGATTTGAACCACATGCCTTTGGGTTGGCAGTGCAATTCCTTACCACGCAACTATACTTTCAACCAGATGGATCAACACAGTGACTACTGCAACGGACTTGAGTGTGTCAGAGATTGTGAGGATGGCACAGGACAGGACAGGGTTCAGATCGGTTGTTCATAGGCTATGGGTCATACTCAACGACACCTTGATAAGCCTCCAGAGCTCATCATTAAAATGGATATCCTGGAAGACAAACAAACTCTGTGTGTACCTCCAATTATTTCCTTAAACTAAGTTTTCCCAAAAGGAAAGGAAATGTATTTTTGACACATATTTTGACACAACTTTCACAACAGTAGTGATGACAGACGCATACAGGGGTCTGGCTTCAGCTGTACGTCCCTCTTACAAAATGCATCTACAGTTGCCCCCATAAGAAATTCTGCTTGGAGGCTGCTGTGTCTGCTTGCCTTTTATATTTTCATACTTGGAAAAGCAGAAGGTCAACAAAAGGAGATCCTCAGCAAGACAGACTGACACAGTGACTGTAACAAGAGGTAGAGATTGTGTTGTTGTTGTTAGGTGCCATCAGGTTGAGTACAAACCACAGTGACCCCATGAATAACAGATCAGAATCCCATTCTATCCCGTGCCATCCCATCCTCACACTGCCTGACACACTAGAGCCCATTTAGGCAGTCGCCTTATCAATCCAATTAGTAGAGGGTCTTCCTCGCCTTTGCTGACCCTCTGTCCCTCTCCAAGGAACAGCCCCTCTAGCAACACGCCCAAAGTACGTGAGGCGAAGCCTCATCATCTTTGCCTCCAAAGAGCTCTCTGGCTGCACTTTCTCCAAGAAATATTTGTTTGGTTTTTTGGCAGTCCATGGAATGAATGTTCAGTACTCTAACACCACACAGCTCAAAAGCATCAATTCTTTTGTCATCCTTATTAATTTTCCAGCTCTCAGATGCATAGCAAGTGATCAGTTAACACCACGACCTGAATGAGACATAACTTAGTGTTCAAAATGACATCATTACTCCTCAATAATTTGAACAGGTCCCTAACTACAGACATTCCCAGTGCAATACGTCTCCCGATTTCCTGACTGCTGGTACCAAGGGTGTTAATTATGGATCTAAGTAAGATGAAATTGTTGACAATTTCAATCTTTTCTTCATTTATCATGATACTGTCTATTGGCCCAGTGTTAAGAATCTTTGTTTTCTTGATACTGAGATGCAATCCAGATTGAAGGCTGTATTCTTTGATCTTCTGCAACAAGTGTTTCAAGTTCTCCTCATTTTCAGCAAACAAGGTTGTATCATCTTCATAATGAGGTTATCGATGAGTCTTCCTCCAATTCAGATGCCACATTCCTCTTCATAGATTCCAGTTTCTTGAACAATTTGTTCAGCATACATACTGAATAGGTATAAAGAGAGAATACAACCCTGACATACTCCCTTCTGAATTTTAGACTATGTAGTGTTCCCTTACTCTGTTCACACAACAGCCTCCTGGTCTAGGTATAGGTTTCACATGAGCACAACTAAGTGCTCTGGGATTCCAATCTTCTCAATGTTAGCCACAACTTGTTGTGATCCATAGAGTCAAGTGTTTTTGCATAGTCAATACAACACAAATAGACATTGTTCTGGTTATTCCTTACTTTCAGCCAGGATCCATCTGATATCAGCAATGATATCCCCAGTGCCACAGTCTCTTCTAAATCCTGCTTGAACTTCTGGAAGTTCCCTATTTATGTACTGTTCCAGCTGTTTTTTAAAGATCTTCAGCAGTATTTTGTTAGCATGTGATATTGATGATATTGTCCACATTCAGATGGATCACCTTTCCTGGGAAAGGGAACAAATATGGAGCTCTTCCAATTTGTTGGCCAATTTTCTGGCATAGACTGGTGAATGCATCCATAGCTGCGTCTTTTAATTTAAATAAGTCAGTCGGTATCCCATGACTTCCTGGGGCCTTATTTCCATTGCCTTCAGTGTAGCTTTCACTTCCTCCTTCATTAGCATTAGCTCCTGCTTATATGTTACTTTCTGAAAATTTTCAGTGTCAGTTCTTTTTGGTGTAGTGACTCTGTGTATACTCTCCATCTTCTTTTAATGTTTTCTGGGTCATTCATTATATATTGAATAATGCTATATTATATATAGCATCTTTCAATATTGTGACTTCAGGCTTAAATTTGTTTAATTCTTTCAACTTGAGAAATGCAAAGCAAGTTCTTCCCTTTTTATTCTCCAATTTCAGGTCTCTGCATATTCCATTACATTACTTTGCTTTGTCTTCTCCAGCTGTCCTTTTAAATCTTTCATTCAGCTCTTTTACTCTTGTTTGAAGTACCTGGATTCTGGAAGGTAGGTTATTTGATTTAATTAACAATCCTGAAGTGAGCTGTTTGGTCTTTTTTATTTACTTAACAATCAGTTGTGAAGAGGCTTGAAGCCTCTTGTTTAAACTAATTAGGACCAGGTGGGTGGGCCTTTGTGATTAAAAGTTGGTTGGGCCCTCTGGCCTGACCCCCAGGCGTGATATGAAGACTGATTTGTTTTTAGAGTTACAAACGAAATTGTCAGTTTGTTGTGTTTGGGGAGAACATTGTTCTAATTGGTATAGCACTTGTCTGTTCGTTTGCTGTACTGAAATAACTTGTGGTTTGCTGTGATACTGAAAGCTATGCCACTGGTATGTTTAATGCAACAAGGTTTACCCATGGTGGACAAATTTTAGTAGAGGCCCCAGATTAAGGCACACTAGGAAGCAGGATTGGCCATCCAGTTCTTAAATAACAGGCCTCTGAAAATCTTATGAACAGGAGAGAAATGTGGATAGTTTCAGTAGTAGTGGTAGAGCCCAGGTTGGAAGTCTAATGAGTCTAAATGAGGAGAAATAATGGCAAACATCCATTAATTGAAACATGGAATGTACATAGCTTGAATGTTGGAAAAGTAGAACTTGTGAAAAAATGAAATGGAATGCATGAACATTGACATAGTAGGCATTTGTGAGATTAGATGCACTATCTTTGGCCACTTTGAATCAGATCATTTGGTATTCTCATAATCATATGGTATACTATGTTAAGAATGAAAAACAGAGGAAGAATGGTGTTGCATTCATAGTCAAAAGGTCTATTTAAAGTTCTGTCCTGAAATACAATGTTGTGAGTGATAGGGTATTATGTAGGTGCATACATAGAAGACTTGTTAACACAACTATTATTCAAATATACACTCCTACATCTAGAGTCAAAGAGGAAGAAATTGAGAATTTTTACCAAATCTTGCAGTCCAAAAATTGGTCAAACATGAAATCAAGATGTATTAATGATAGCTGGAGACTAGAATGCAAAAGTTGGAAACATGCTGCTGTGAGGAAACATGCTGCTGTGAGGAGTTAAAAGGAAGAGGGAATCATGTTGTTCGGTGAAATATTCAAGAATTAGGAGCAAAAGAATATTGATCTAATCATTCAATAATCTAAAAAAAGTTGGATACAGTGAAGAAGGAATAGGAGTTGGAAAATAAAGGCTTGGTGATAGAAACGAAGCTGGAAATAATAATGATAGAATTTTTTATTTTCGGTGATTTATTCATTGCGAATACCTTTTTAATAAAAGATATAAACAGAGACTTTACAGATGGACCTCACCTGATGGGCTGCATAGGAATCAGACTGACTACAACTGGGTCAATTAAGTGCCCCCCTGCTCTGCTAGTAAACCTAGGCCTGAAAGCACTTAGCTGTCCCAACAAGTGTCCAATGACACTCCATCAGCAAGCACTCAACTTGCCCACTCCAGAGGAAGGGTCCTGATGGTGAGGAGCTGCTGTTGCTCAGGCTCAGTCCCTACCCTGGTACCAGGAGATCGGGCTGAGATTCCATGTGTGACACTTCCCTAAAGGTAGGTTGACTTGCCCTCTGGATACCTTTGAGTCAGGAGCCCCCAGCTCTGTCTCACACTGGCCTCTGGTTCTCTCCCATCTCTGTTGCCACTTCTGCTGCCATCTGGCCTACCATGTCATCTCACAATGTCTCTTTATGTTTGCCTCATGCAGGAATCTCAGGTCTAACAACATGCACTGCATCCTCTGGTTCTTTCTTGATGCCTGTGGGAGTCCTGTCTTCTGCTTCTGGGCTAGCTCAATCTAGGCCTGGAGGGATGGCCGAACTGACCAATTTCCATGTTAACATTCTACACATCTTATTTGCATGGTCTTATCCAAAAGGTTCCTTTTACATTATTTACATTATTATCAAGCCACCTAATCCCCTTTGTAGGTCACAAATACATCATATTTGTGTGGTCCTACCCAGCCACATGGTAGGCGTAACAAAGACATTGATTGCCTAGAAAAGTCATATCAAATAAGTCACTGCAGCACAAAAGGGTTTCAATAGCTGATATTTTGTGAATAGATTATCAGCCCTTTCTTTCAAAGTGCTTCTGAGTGGACTTGAACTTCCAGCCTTCTGATTGGCAATCAAGCACATGACCCTCTCAGGATTGCCTCTATGATGAATACAAAAGAACCAAGGCTCTGGTGGCCTAGTGGCAAGAAGCTGCACTGCAATCCCAGAGGAACACGGTTCGAATCCACCAGATGCTCTGCCAGAGAAGGAGGCGCAATATCCTCCTGTACCAGTCAGATCTGATTTGACGGTACACGCACACAAAATAAAAAAAAAAAAAAAGAACCAAGGCAGCTTCTGTCACGTCACTTCTGACCTGTGGCAACTCCACGGGTAGGAGGAATACAATTGCTCCACAGAGTTTTCATGGTTACGATCTTTCTGGAAGATCCCCAGTCCTTTCCTCTGTGGCACCTCTGGATAGATTAAAATCACCCACCTTCCAGGTTCAGCTATGAGTCAGTTCTGACTCAAAGGCAACAACATTAACAACATAGTCATATGAGCCTCTATCAATGAAAAAAGTCCTCCTTAGAATGTCATCATTCCTGTCCACTTTAAAGAAGGCTTCTCTTACTCAACAGACATGTTACATTACATTAGGCAAATCTGCCGTCTAGGACATCTTTAAAAAGCTTGAGAGCCAGGATATCAGTTTAAAGACTACTGTACACCTCACCCGAGCCATATTATTTTCAATTGCTTCTTCTGCATCTGAAAGTTGGGTAATGACTAAGTATGGCAGAAGAAGAATCGATGACTGTGAGTTGTGTTAGAGATGAGTACAGATGGAACTTCGTGTCACATACTTTGGGTATGTTGTTAGGTGAGGCCAGTCCTTGGAAAAAGACATCATGCTGGGTAAAGCAGAGGGTCAATGAAAGTAGTCACTCCAACAAGTAGGGACTACAAACAGCTTACGCAAGGCAGAGACCATGGTGATGGCACAGGACAGGGCAAAGTTTAGATCTGTCGTTCACAGAGTCACTGTGAGTCATGGGACACTCACTGACACCTCACAACAACTCCTTTAACAGACTTTGTGGAACTCAGCACTGGCATTGGAGCCCAGGCCACACAGAGCAGGGTGGTTAACACCTCTCTAGGCCTCATGCTCTGTGCCAAAAAGGAGCAGGGTCTCCATCCCCACCAGAATCCCAGTGAGGATGCAGTTTCTAGTGAGCAACACAGTCATGGAGCCAGGAAAGCACTACTGTTTGACCCCCAACTTCTCATAACTTGTCACAGTCAGAACAGTGTGTGAAAAATATTACCAGCCTGGAGCTGCCTCTGAGACAGATGAGATCTTTAAAAGAAAGAGCCAGAAGGCAAACCAAGCTGTCCTGAAGCAAGTGTCTCCCAGGAATTCAGTCCATCTCAAGGGACCTGGACAGAGACAAAGACAACCACCTGAGTGAGGCAGCACCCCCCATCTGGCCTTTTCCCCTGCTGTGCTCTCTCCTCTTTGCTGTTGTCAATGGCCATCAGGTTGATTCTGACTAAGAGCGACCCCATGTGCTACAGAGCAGAACTGCTCCCGAGGATTTTCTTGGTTATAATCTTTCCAGAAGCAGCTCACCAGGCCTTTCTTGTGCAGTGCCATTGAATAGCACCAATCTTTAGATCAAAAATAGAATACAGTGTGCATGATCCAGGGATGTCATCTCCTGCATGTTGCTGTTCGGGTGCCATGATTTATGACCCAGAGCCACCCTATGAGCAACAGATCGAAACCTTGTCCTATCCTGTTCCATCCTCAGGATCTCCATCATGCTCAAGTTCATTGTTAAAGTCACTGTGCCAATCCATCTCCTTGAGGGTCTTCCTCTCTTTCTCTTATCCTCTGTGTTTCCCAGCATGATGTCTTTTCTTGAGGACTAGCCCCTCCTGACAACTTGCCCAAAGTATGCAAGGCAAAGTTTCACCATTCTTGCCTCTAAGAAATACTAGGGTGCATCTTAGATTTTATTGTAGGGACACTTTCACTGCAATAACTGATCTGATAACAAACAAAACATGCTGGTTAGGTTGTGGAGAGATTAGAAATCTTATTCACTGCTGGTGGGAATGTAAAATGGTACAGCCACTATGGAAGGCAGGTTTGGTGCTATCTCAGAAAGTTGGAAATAGAAATACCATTTGACCCAATAATTCTACTACTGAGAACATACCCTAAAGAAACCAGAGCCACAACTCAAACAGATATAGGCACACCCATACTTATTGCTGTTTATTCAAAATAGCAAAGAGATGAATGCAATCCAAGTACCCATCAACTAACAAATGGATAGTAAAACTATGGTACATCACACCATCGAATATTATGCAGCACTGAAAAACAATAAACTCATAAAACATTATACAACATGGGTGAACCTGGAGGACATTATGCTGAGTGAAACATCTCAGGCACAAAAGGACAAATACTGCACAGTACTGCTGTTATAAAATAGGATTGACGTGGGGGGTTGGGGAGAGAATGAGAAAAGAATGGATAGATAACACTTCAATAGAACAGACGAGGGCAAGAACTGTCTGAAAGGAATATATGATTAGGCATTATATGTATGACAACAATCTGGAACAAGTGGTGCATTACAGAAGGGATGGGGAGAGAGGAAGAAAATGTGCAACAGTGGAAAAACATTTTTTTAAAGTCCTATGGGTCATAATTCTACTGTGACACGCATGGGGTTGCCGTGGGTTGTAACTGGCTCAATAGTCAGCTGGTACTATGGAAACAAAAAGCACAAAAATAACCAAACTAACATCTTCACCTGCTAAAAAACACACAAAATACCAAATTGGGTTAGCAATGCAACTCCCTATGGACAACGCCTCCTGAGCTCCCTTCAAGTGCCAAACTTAAACTCTGTCTGGAGACCTGCATTGGAAAGAACTGGGAGCCTGACTGCAGACTCCTGTGTGATGAAGAATGCTGCGCTCTATTAGTCATGTCTGCCATGGGTGCAGGAGGGTACAGTAGTTACATATTTTCTCCCCATGAGTTTGTCACTGCAAGAAACCTAGTTGTTCAAGAGCCTGGATGATAGGGAGGAGAGGAGTTTAAATGAGAGAATAAAAGCAGGGAGAAAAAGTTGAGAAAAGTAAGAGAATACTTGCCATTATGCAGTGCTTCCTGAAGCCTCAAAGATATGGTGAGAGAACCCTCTGCTTCACGGCCAGGTATTAATATTCTAGAGAACCCTTAGCAACAGGCCTTGACATCTGCTCTGTTACTATGATACGGGAAACACGATGATGGCAGCAGATAAGGTAAGCCCAGACAGCAACATTTCCTCCACCTGTCATGCTGAGTGGGGAGGATGAAAGATTCAGACAGGAAGCCTCAAAGACCTGTCTGAAACCAGAGTCTGAGGGTGATTATGCACAAAGCAGAGGCTGAGTGGATTTGGGAGATGAGACAGGAGCCCCAGGGAAGCTGCTATTTGACAAACAGCACTGAAATTCTGTCCCATCGCCGAGTGTCCTGGTGGGTCTGCTCCCACAGTGACGCCCCACCCCTCCACCCAATATAGTACGTGCTCCTGGAGTGACTTCAGACTTTCGGTGACTCCCCTCACCACCAGAGTTTGTCCTCAGAGCCTAGGGCAGGGCATCCTACTCATCTGCTCAGCAATCCTCAAGGGCTCCCAACCGCCCAGTGGAAAAGCCTAAGCTGCACTCAAGGTTCAAACTATTGACTAGTTTTATCCCCACTGTCTCCCTCCATAAAGTTATGCTCTAGTCCCAGAAAGTGGGACTCTCTCCAGTCACCAAGAGAACAGATATGTCTTGAAAAAGGTGCAGCCAGAGTCCATGCTCCTTAAAGTCAAAGATTATGAAGCTTCGTCTCACATACTTTAGGTATGCTGCTAGGAGAGTTTATTCCTTGGAGAGGAACATCATTCTTGGGAAGGTGGAGGGGCAGAGAAAGAGAGGAAGACCTTTAACCAGGTGAGTTGACACAGTGACTGCAGAGATTGTGAGGATGGCATGGGATAGGACAGGGTTCAGCTAAGGCTGTTCACAGGATCGCTGTGAGTTGTACGTGATACAACAGCACCTAACAACCACCACCAGCCACCCTGTCTCCAGTGCCCTGTCACTGTGCACTATCTGCTGAGAGGTGCAAGCCTGCTACATCTGGGGAGTCGCCAGCCCCCAGTCACTTAACTGTCATTGGCATCACCACCACCCCCACCCAGGCTGCAGCATCTTATCTCACTTTGGGGCCCTGATCTCAATACCCACACAGAAATTTCTTTTCTCAGGAGTCCAGAGTCCAACACATCTTTTAAAACAATCTTTGAAGTTCAATTCCAACTCAAGGCAACCTCATTTGTGCAGAGCACGATCATGCCCCTTAAGTTTTTCACTGGCTGGCTTTTCATAACTAGAACACCAAGTCTTTCTTACAAAGTGCCTCTGGGTGGATTTGAAATATCAATCTTTTGATTTCAAGATGAATACATAAACTGTATCACCCAGGGAATCCTGGTTCGCACATGTGGGAGGTTTCATCTAAGGGTGCCATTCATTCAATCACTGCTGTCAAGTCAGAACTGACTCCTAGCTGAGCCTCCCGCAGGCTGTCAGAGGCTGTTAATTGCACAATAGGAGGCTGCCCATCTTTCTCCCGTGGAGCCACTGGCAGATTCAAACTGTCTGCCTTTTGGTTGACAGTACAACTCCTCACCCATTAGGCCACTAGAGCTCCCTACTTAAGGATAAAGAGTAATTTTTTTTTCATCCCCCAGGTATGAGTCACAGGTGACTCGATGGCACATAACAACAACAGGTATCTTCCTCAGGACTTTGCTTAAAATGCCCATCTTGGCGGCCCCAGATCCCTGCCTCTTTGTCTAATTGAAACCGTCTCCTCATTTACTGGCTACAATTCTACACGAAGCCTCCTGTTTATGGTGAGATACAAGCTGCCCCACTTCCCCCTCACTCCCGGTGTCTGCCTTCTGATTTTAACAGCCACAAGTTCTGCCTCCATGTCTCCCGATGCACAGTTTGCTTTTGTCATCTCTGAACAGCCTGAAACACAGCGGGCAGATGTCCCCAATCAAGGTATTCACACGGGCGGGTGGCCCGACCGCAGAGTGACCAGATCTCCTCAGGCAAGAATCCACCTGCTAACATGGAGGGAAGGGCAGGCTCTTGGGCTGACTGCCCGGACCCAGAACAGCACAAGTTTTCCTCTGGACCATGGGGGAAACAGGAACTAGAGCTCTGTCTTGGGAGTGGGGTCAACAGACACGCTGGTCTCAAATACTCCTGAAACTCCTCGATAATTAGGGACCAGAAACCAGTTGCCAACTCAAGGCAAGCTCTTCTGTTTCTGAGTAGAATCGTGCTCCATGGGGCTTCCAGTGACTGAGTTTCTGGCATCAGATTGCCAGGCCTTTCTTCCAAGGAGCCTCTAGGTGGATATGACCTTCCATCCACTCAGTGAACAACCCCACCTTTTAACCGCTTGCACCTCTCAGGGACTCAGGAGAGAAGTTAAATTCTGATACAAGGAGTTGTCACAGCTAATGCAGAAAGAAGAGTCAGGAAAACAATCTGCTTTAATCACTGCTTTGCCTTGGGAGTTAACTAAGAGCCAGTAAACTCAGATCTCAGATGGGGGGGTGGGATTCTCTATTTTCACTAACCTGCAACTGAAATTTTATCTTTCCTTTAATTATGAATGTAGGCAGCAAGCCACGGTTGAATTAGCAGTACTCGTGACTTGGACAACAATAAAAACCAAAGATGGTTTCATGTCACACAACAGGGCTGAAGATAGCTGCAAATTTTATGCCATCACAACTTTAAAATTATAGTAATTAGACCTACTGCAAGATGGTGTCTCTTAATGCTTCAACAATGCAGCAAATACATTACTATATCACATGCCTGTTCTTTTCAATATTCTGATAACTAGAAGTCAACATAATTGGTTTTCTCTGTAATCCTGTTTATGTGTTATTTTGAGAAGTATTTCACAGGATTGAGGAGACTGTAAAAAAAAAAAATGGCCTATGCTTGGAAAAACAAAACAAAACAAAACAAAGGTTAAAACCTCCCTCCCTAGAAGAACAGGAGATAGAATTAGAACTCAGCTCAGGGATTATCACCATAGGATCAAGCCTTCAGAGCAAGCAGGTGTCTGAGGCACACACCTCCCCCTCCCTGCCAGGCTTTCCCAGAGGCAGCCAGGCACCTGGCAGGGGGCAGAGGAGGGGGGTGGGCAAATGTTGTTTATCTTTAATACAGAAATTCAAGCCTGCTTCTACTTACGCAATTTTGTATCTTTGTCCCAGGTAAAAAGAACTGCTGCAAAGAAAACTTGCTTTTAGCACACACCTGGGAGCGGCTTGCACAAGCCTTTGAAAGGAAGAGCGACCCACCCCATCTCACCTGTTTAGGGGAGCGTCAGTCCTCAGAAGGAAGTCTGCAGCCCAGGGGATCCTCTAGGGCCCAGAGCAGTTTCCCATCTGCCACCTCCCCTCTGCAGCCTCTGTGCAGCCTGGCCAGGACACCACTTATCAGGTGACTCTGGCTGGGCCTTGCCAGGTACCTCTCCATCCTTCTTCCGCCCACCTCACCAGAGCTGGGGGCGGACACCCTGGCCCTAGCTGTTTGCTTAAAGCTGGCAGCCAAGGCAACCCCCAGCTCACCCAGCCTGCTACCTATCTGCAGGCCAGCTGTCCCCTCTCGTTTGTGGAAACACAAACAGACGTTTCTCCGTTCTAACTCCAAGGTTAAGTACCACACTGCCCGGCACCAGCTGTCACCTTCTCTGCACGCCCCCAGCCCCTGGCTGAGGTCAGGACCCCAAACATGTGGGGATGCCCACCACCAATGATCACGCTGCAGACTGGTGTGGACTCAGGCAAAGGTGGCCTGGGCATTGGGAAGGCATCATCGCCAGACATTACTTGGGATAGAGCAGACAAAGCAGACAGAAGTAGACAAGGAACAGGCGAACAGAACAAGTGGCACTTTGTAGAATTTTTGGAGGAGCCCACAAATGAAAATACACCTCCCATGTTCAGCTTCCAAATCGGGAAGGGAAAGGCGGCAATTTGTAGAGCCTGCCTACCTGCCAGGTGCTTGCCACAGGTGCACCAACTGAAAGTCAGCACAAGCCCCAGGGTTTGGCACAACTGTCAGCCCCTTTCTAGAGAGAAAGAAACGAATGGTCCGAGAGGTGCCGCCACTCACTCAGGGTCATGCAGCTGGCACCTAGCACCCAGTTCAGCCCACCTGAATCCCCTGCTGCCTTTCAAGGCACCCTGGCTGCAGCCTGTGGCTCCAATGAAAAGAATAAGCTAGGTTCTTCTTCAAGTCAGTCCCTGGGTCCCACAAATGGTTTGCACCCACTACTCATCCAAAGGCTGGCAGTTCAAACCTACTCAGCAGCACCATGGAATAAAGGCCTGGCACTCCGCTTCCATAAAGATGACAGCCAAGAAAATCGGGAGCACAGCTCTACTCTAGCACCTGGGTCACCTTGAGTCAGAATCAACTTGATTCAAGGAATTTGCTTTGGTTCCTTCTCCAAGCATGTGGCCCCTGGACAGGTGCCAAGGGTTCACAGAAACTTTGATATATGCAAGAACTGGCTGAAACAGGAGCTCTGAGAGAGCTCGGGTTCCCAGGGCTCAGCGGCCAGGGAGGCATCACGGGGCCGCAGGCAGTGCTTGGAGCTGCGTGAGGCAGGAACACGAACCTGCTCTGCCCATTCCCACTCTGCACCCACACAGGAGAGAGGCACCCAGGCTTGGCCTCTGATGACCCGTTCCCCACTATCCACATGATTGTCCAAACCTGTGATCCTAACCAATTCCCCTGTCTCCAGGCTCCCCCACTCAGACCTGCCTCCCCTCTGCCTATCAGAGGGAGCATCAAGGGTCAGGCTCAACTAAAAAGGACACCAAACCAGTTATCCTTGAGTTGATTCTGCAAGATCATGTCCTTGATGTATAGGGCTGAACTGTGCTCCACACACTTTCCAAGCTGGGGGCCTTCCGAGGTCCCTCACCACTTTCAGTTAGTAGCTGAGTGCTTAAATAGTTGTGCCACCTGCGGACTCTACCCAGACATCCCCAAACAAGCCTGGTGTCCTCACCTGGGAATCCATGCCTCCCACGGGCTCCAACCCACCTTGCCTGAATTATCTTCAAACAGAAACACTGGCACCATCTGCCTCCAAGCCCTGCTCACCCCCCAGGTAGCCTGCCTGTCACTCCCACCTCCAGCCCTAAGTAGCTGCTCCTGCCTGGGCATCCTCAGAAATGCTTCTCTTTTACCTCCTACCTGTTCTTGTGAGTTGAGTTTTTGCACTCCCTGAGAGTATTTGCCTGTGTCAGCTCTGTGGGCCTCAGACCCAGGTGAGGCTTGAAACTTAGACCAGTGTAGAACTAAGAGGCTGCAAGTGAAGTCATGTGTCTGTGGTCAGCTAATTCTCAACAACGCGGCAAAGACCATTCAACGTGGAAAGAATGTCTTATTAACAAATGGTCACAGGAAAACTGTGCAGCAACATGCAGAAGAAGGAAGTCAGGCCCCTACCTCATGCTAGGTTAAAAAAAAAACACCAAAAACAATAACTTGAGATCAAATACCTTAAAAGTAAGAGCTAAAACTGTGAAACTATTAGAAGAAACATAGTTAAGTGTCATGACCTTAGATTTGGTTATGGTTTCTTGGTGTGACACCAAAAAGCACAAGCAAATAAAAGAGAGAAAAAAACTATGCTGGATTTCATCAAAGCTAAAACCTTTTGTGTTTCAAAGAACACTACCAAGAGAGAGAAAGTACATCCTACAGAATGCAAGAAAATATTTGCAAACCATAAATCTGATAAAGGTCTAATACCCAGACTATACAACTCAACAATAAAAAGAAAAGCAGATTTTTGTGGGGGCAACTCAGTTATTTGGTATAACATCACACACAAAGATAATATTCTATGTCCAAGTTTGGTGAGTAGCACCTAAGGTTTTAAAAACTTGAGGGCAACTATTGGTCTCTAAGTATTTGCAGTAAAGGAGAAAAGAGGAAATAAAAGATTCAAAGAAGAAACTAATCTACGAATAGTTTGCACAAGCCACTGTTTCATCTGTTGTTGTTATGTGCAATCGAATTGCCTGCAACTCAGCACCACTATGTACAACAACTCTGAAGCCTGCCCTGTCCTGACCCAGTCTCACTGACAGTGGCACACAAACCCCTATTGCACCAGTTACTGTATCAATCCATCTGATTTGGGGTCTTCCTCTCCTATGCTGTCCCTTCACTCCTCCAAGCTTGATGTCCTTCTCCAAGGATGGTCCCTCCTTGCCCACATGCCCAAAGTATGTGAGACAGAGTTTCAAAATCTTAGCCTCCAAAGAGAAACCTGGTTTCACCCCTTCCAAAATAGACCTATTTGTTTTCTTGGCAGTCCATGGTATGTTCAAGACTCTTCTCCAGCACCACAACTCTGTCAACCTTAGTCATTGTTCAGCTCTCTGATGCATAGCAAGTAACTAACTGCAAAGGCCATGGCCTGGATCAGGCACATCTTAGTCTCTAGACTGACATTGTTGGTTTTCAGTACCCTGGAAAGGTCCCTGACAGCAGATTTATCTAATGTAATTTGTGTTTTGATTTCCTGATGCTGGTGCCAAGAGTGTTTATTATAGAGTCGAGCAAGCTGTAACTGTTAACAACCTCAATCTCCATGCCATCATGGTGCTGCCAACTCGCCCAGTGGTGAGAATATTTGTCTTCTTGATGTTGAGCTTCAATCCATATTGAAGACCATAGTCCTTGATTTTCTGCAGCAAGTGCTTCAGGTCCACCTCAGTTTCAGCAAGCAAGGCTGTATTATCTGAATAACGTAGGCTGTTGATGAGTCTTCCTCCAATTCTGATGCCACATTCCTTCTCACAGAGCTCAGTCTCCCAGATGATCTGTTCTGCATACAGACTGAAAAGGTACGGAGACAGGATGCATCCCTAATGCACTCCCTTCCTGATTTTTATACAGTTTCATCTATGTTTATGAAACTTCTTGACCAGAAAAACAAGATGGTGCCCAGTTACCACTGCTGACCACAGACACAATAGATGACTCCAGACAGAAATGGGGGGGGGGGCGGAGCTACAGAACAAAATTAAAATACCTAAAAAAGGCCAGACTTGCTAGATCAGTAGAGACTAGAAGAGCCACTGAGCTACTGAGACTATTGCCCTGGGATAGTCTTCAAACTTGGAACTCAAACCACTCCCGACGAGTTCTCAGCTAAAATACAGAAGGGCTCACAGAACAAACAGTACCACCCTCGAATACTGGACCCTTCTAAATAAGCATCTAAATGAGACCTGTTGGTCAACATTTGACCTAGACGAAAGATGAGAAGATAATGGAAGACAAAGAAGCTACATTAATGGAAAAGAACAACCAGAATAGAAATCATGAGAATGCTGACATCTTGAAAAGTGTGAACAACTGAATAATATGTATGCTGCTGCTGTTGTTGTGTTGTTAGGTGCCTTCGAATCAAGTATGACTCCTAGCAATCCTATGAACAATCAATGTGAACCCTGTCCTATCCTGTGCCATTCTCACCATCTCTGACACACTCGAGCCAATTGCTGCAGTCACTGTGTCAATGAGGATCTTCCTTTCCTTCACCGCCCCTCTAACTTCCCAAGCATGATGTCCCTCTCCTAGGAATAACATTTCTTAGCAACATGTCCAAAGTATATGAGATGAAGCCTCATCATCCTTGCCTCCAAGGAGCATTCCAGCTGCACTTTCTTGTTGTTTTGGCAGTCCACAAGATCATCAGCACTCTTCTCTAACACCACAGTTCAAAGGAATAGTGTATAGAAATTATGAAATAAGAATTTAATTTGTGTATGAGAACAATCTGGAACAAGGTGGGTTGGGAAAGGGGTGAGGGGAGGGAGGGAAGAAAATGCAACGATGAATTTTTAAAAATTAAATATGCTATGTAAGTTTTATATAAAATCATAGTATTTAAAAAAGAAAAAGAGGAAAGTCTTATTTAAAATGGACAAAGGACTAGAATAACGTTTCTAAAGACAATGTCATTAAGTGCATAAAAAAAGTGTTCTTTCTTCAATGAGATGGAAAAGGCAATCTCCAGTTTCATTTGGAATGGAAAGAAGCTCTGAATAAGCAAAGCACTCCTTAAAAATAGAAGAAAGGTAGGCGGTATCTCACCTTCTGATTTCAAATCCTACTACAGTGCCGTGGTGGTAAAGACAGCTTGATACTGGTACAATAACAGACACATGGACCAAAGGAATAGAATTGAGAACCTGGAAATCAGCCCACCTATCTATGGTCAACTGATTTTTGACAAGGAGAATAAGTCAAGTGGGGAAACGACAGCCTTTTTAACAAATGGTGTTGGCAAAATTGGAAAAGTATCTGCAAAAGACTCAAGCAAGATCCACACCTCACTCCATACACAAAAACCAACTCAAGGTGGATCATGGACCTAGGACTAAAACCAAGGACTATAAACTTCATTAAAGAAAAGCTAGGAACAACTCTATAAGTCCTAATTCACAACATAAACAGTCTTCCAAGTATCCTAAAAAACCTACAACCAGGAGAAGATAAAATAGATGAATGGGATCTTCTAAAAATCAAATCCCTATGCACATCCAAAACTTCTCCAAAAGGGTAAAAAGGGAAGCCACCGACTGGGAAAAAGTATTTGGTAATGACATACCAAATAAGGGATTTCTATCCAGAATTTATAAAATATCTGAGCATCACAACAAGATAAAGGTAAATAATCCAATAGAAAAATGGGCACAGGATATGAACAGACATTTCACCGAAGAGGACATTCAGATGGCTAACAAGCACATGAAGAAATGTTCAAAATCCCTAGCTCTAAGAGAGACGCAAATCAAAACAACTATGAGATATCATCTCACCCCAGTCAGAATAGCAAAATTTAACAGAACCCCAAGCAACAAATGCTGGCGAGGTTGTGGAGAAACTGGAACCCTTATTCACTGTTGGTGGGAGTGTAAAATGGTGCAACCACTGTGGAAGGCGGTATGGCGCTTTCTCAAAAAGTTGCAAAAAAAGATACCATTTGAGCCAGCAATTCCACTACTGGGAATATACCCCAAAGAGACCATAACTGACATCCAAGCAGATATATGCACACCCATGTTTATCGCAGCTTTGTTCACAATAGCAAGGAGTTGGAAACAACCTAAGTGCCCATCAACAAACGAATGGGTAGAGAAGCTGTGGTATATTCACACAATGGAATACTATGCCGCACTGAAAAACAAGGAACTCATGCAATATTATTCAAAATGGATGACTCTGGAGGACATTATGCTGAGTGAAGTATCTCAGTCGCAAAAGGACAAATAATGCACGGTGCCACTGTTGTAAAACAGGACTGACCTTGGGGTTGGAGAGAGACTGAGAAAGATAGGTTCAATAATGTATACTGCATTGAAACAGATGAGGGAGAAAACTGTTTAACAGGGATATGTGATTAGGTATTTTTGTCATGACAGGAGTCTACAGCGAAGGCTACATGGTAGAGTGGACCTGGGGGAGGGTTTATAAAACAACGAAAGAATTTTACTTTTCCAAGAGGGTAGTGTACTAGGGGGGGAGGGTTGGGAAGGGAGAAAAGTGCAACAATGAATGAATGGAAATCCAAAGTCTCTGTAAATTTTTACTGAAATTAATAATAAATTTAAATAAAACAAAAAAAAAGAGAAGAGCGAACTGGGGGAGAGGGGTGGGCAGGGAGAAAAGTGCAACAATGAATGAAGGGAAATCCAAAATCTCTGTAAATGTTTATTAAAATTAATAAATTTTTTAAAAAGTGCTCAACATTATTAATCTCTAGGAAATTAACCTAGTGTTAATCAACCTAGTGTTGATCAGAGTGTAGAGAAATTGAAATTCTCATACATAAAAAACCCAAAATAAACTAACGCCACCACAACTCATTTGTCCTTGAGCTGGTATTTTCTCAAGGGTAACATTCCACTGGGTTTCCAAGATTATAAATCCCAAGGGAAGAGACTGCTCATCTTTCTCCCTTGTAGCAGCTGGATTAACAGCCACAAGAGTTCCCTAACCTCAAATATTGCTGACTGTTGTGTTGTTAGGTGCCAACAGGTCCACTACGACTCACAGTAACCCTGTGAACAAGAGATTGGAACCTGCCCTAGCCTGCATTGTCCTGCACAGATTGCCTTGTCCTGTGCACATGGCTGATAAGAAATTCATAAAATAATTTGCTTATTATAGAAAACAGTCTGGCTATTCCTCAAAAATTAAGCATAGAGCAACCACATGGCTCAACAATTCCACTCCTAGATATATACCTGAAAGATAAAACAAGTGTCCAGATAAAAAACTTGTACACAAATATTCATAGCAGTATTATTATTCACAAGAGCTGAAAGGTAGAAACAACCCACATGTCCATCAACAGATGAATGGATAAACTAAATGCAGTATGTAAATAAATATAATGGACTATTACTCAGACATAAAAAGGGATAAAATTTTATTACATGCTACACTACATGGATGAACCTTGAGACCATGATGCCAACAGAAAGAAAGCCATCTCAAAAGGCCACATGGTATATATTATTCCATTTATATGAAATAGCAAGAGTAAGCAAATCTTTAGAAATAGAAGACAGATCGTTTTAATCCAACTTGGCATTGAGCTACTAATCTAAAAGGTCAGGAGTTCAAATCCACAAGCCACTCCTCAGGTGACAAAGGAAGCAGTGTTTCCATAAAAATATAGTCTTGGAAACACTATGGAGCAATTGTGAGTTGGAAATCAGGTGAGGGCAATAAGGCTGAGCTGAGAGTTGGCAGTAAGGGATTGCAAGTACATCCAGACACAGGCTAACCTTTGTGATGATAAAAACAAATAAAAATTGCTGTTATCTGTAAATAGACTTAAAAGCACTGAACTCAATAGCACTCACTTGAAATGTGTGACTTAGATGGTATGGGAACTACTTCTCAATATCGAAGAAATAAACCCACTCACAGCCAACGTAATAGGCAGCAGAACTGCTCCATAGGGTTCTAAGGCTGTAAATCTTTATGGGAAATGATGAACACATCTTTCTCGGGCAGTGTGCTTTAACCATTGCACCACCTGTCACCTATATTTCAGCACAAGAGCTTAAAAAATAATAAACTCATGTGGCCCAGTGAAGAATCAACCAGGAGCTGGGCTGGGCTGCCAGGCGCATAGCCCCCAGGAGGCAAAGTGCTGGCCACTTATATTTAATGTCAACCCCTGATGGTCTGGGGACAGATTAACTGCAAATTAACCTTGATTTTTTAAAAAAACAAGCCCAGCAGATGGTGCATTTGCAAAAACACTGCAGGAGGGGAGAGCATGCACTAGTCTGGTCAAAGGCTGAGGATGAGTGGGTCCAGGTGGGGGGACTGACTGCGGGTGGGCTTTGCACTCTGTTTCCAGTTCTTTCATAATAACAACATAATTACATAATAAATTACATAATAATTAACAAATAATTACATAATGAAATAGTGGCCAAAGCTGGAACTATTTGAGCAACAAAATGAATAATGATGGCCCTAGCTTATAGCCCACGAATAAAAGAACATAAACATCCAAGGGTCCTTAGGATGTAAATAATAGGAGAGAGGAGATGGATGCTTTTACTGAAGGATCCCAATTAACAAATGCAGGAAGAACGCAGGAAACTGGAGAATCACCATCAGATTACCGTGGGCGAGATCCACTGACGGATATGAGAGTTTGTGGGCGAAAGTTTGAAGAGAAACAGGGTTTTGCATTGTCTCGCAGTATCTCCCCCAAGATATGTATTAATTACTGGCGTCTTTACCTGGTGCTCCTATAAGAAGAATACCTTAAGTGGGTGGTTTTAAATAGGAATGTCTTTTCTCAGCGTCCAGGAGGCTGGAAGTCTGGATTCAGGGCACTGGCTCTAAGGGCTCACTCTAGTTGCTCTGGGGGACGGTTCTTGTCTCAGTGTCTCTAGCCTGGTAGGCCTCAGTTCCCTAGTGACCACCAACTGCATCTCTTCCCCATTTGTGCTTGCTCATCGCTGTGCCTGATCTGCTCTTTTTTAACATCTCCAACGGGGTCAGGTTGAAGATGTAGCTTACACTGACAGAGCTGCGGTATGTTGTGCTGCTGACCAAAAGGTTGGTGGTTCAAATCCATCAGCTGGTCTGAGGGAAAGTGATGGGCAGTATCTTCTGCACAAGTGACATAATGACATAATATGACATATGACATAATATGGACCCAACAGTAGTGGGTTCTGCACTAATATGGACACGCTAACAGAAAAACAAAACAAAAACATACATACACACCCCTTAGTCCCAGATGGGTTTATATCCACAAGGAGGTAAGATTTTAACACATATTCTGGGGGAACTAAATTTTTAACAATTTACAAAAGAAGGAAACAGAACTTTACATTGGATGAAGTTGGCAGACACTATCTTAAACAAGTGATCAAGATTCATTTCCCCAGTGATAAAAAAAAAATACCAACATCATGCCTGGTACATGCAAGTACTGAGGGACATAACCCCTCTTCTGTGGGATTCTTGCCAAAAATACACAACTGTGATCCAACGTAGGTGAAATATCAGACACACCCAGACTGAGAACAGCCTACAGAATGCCCATCAAGTAATGAATACTGAGTGTCATGGTCATGAAAGGCAAGAAGAGGAGATGGGGCAACACCATGCAACGGACTTCAAGCCACAAGGTTGGCAATTCGAATGTACCCACGGGTACCTTGGAAGAAAGGCTTGATGACTGAAAAGTCACAGTCATATAATTCCAGGAAGCAGTTCTACCCTGCACAAGTGAGGTCGCCAAAAATCATAATCAACTCAATACACAATGCTAACAGTAAGATAAACTCATATACAAGAGTTTTTTATTTTTGTCATTTTTTTCTAAGTCTAAAATAATTTCAACTTTTTCTTTAAAAAAGAATACTAAAATTTGCTCTGGTGGCGTAGTGGAAAAGGAGTTGTGCAGCCAACCCAAAGACAAGTGGTTCAAATCCACTAGCTGATCCACAAGAGAAAAGTGGACAATCTCCTATGTGATTTACAATCTCCAAAAACCTGCTGGAGGGTCAGCTATGAGTCGCTTCTGACTTGACAGCACTGAGAGTTTTTTAAAAAGAATTAGGAAAAATGCTTCTATTTGGAGACACTTAGCAAAAGGTCCAGGTAATATGGCTTCATAGGATGGTGCCTGCCAGGGCAACACCCTCTCCCTACCCAAAGCCCCTCTAGAAAGGGGAGCTGGGCTGAGGTTCACTTAGGAAAAGGGGAAATGCTGTATATGACGCCAGATACCCCCTTGCAGAGCCTTATGTAGAAGGAGCAAGAGTTAGCTGAGGTAGAGGTGACATCACCACACATATATTCTTTTCTGGAGGCTCCACTGAAGGAAACCAGAGAGAAATCATCTGGAATCTCACAGACGGTCCAATTGCTTTCTTGTCCTGAAGGAATTGAAAAGACTCTTATTAACTATCAAAAATAAAACCCATTGTTGTTAATTCAGTTCTGACTCAGGGTGCCCCCGGGGGGTACAGAGTATACCTGCCCCAGGGGGGTTTCCTTGGCTGTAACCTTTATTGTGATTTGAACAAATAATTCTTTTAAAGCAGACTGATTTTTATTCAACCAATCAGACACATCTTGTTTTATAACATTAATGACTCTAACTGCAATATAATTCCACTGTTGCCACTTCCTCCCTGTAATTCTCATTTCTACTAATCCTTCTATTTACCCTTTCTGGCTGCCAGAGCAAATGCTGCCTTCTGACTCTATGTGGTTGGTTATATAAGGAGTGATGCCTCCCTGGTGTCATCGGTCCCCTTTATCCCTTCAACCCAACTCACTGCCCTCAAGTCAATTCCAACTCCTAGCTGAGATAGCCCTGGGTTTCCAGGGCTGTGACCTGCAATAGGAGGAAACTATCCCTCTCTGTCTCATGGAGCCACTGGTGGATTTGAACCACCAGAGCACTGACATCTTCAGATTAGTAGCACAATTTACCGCAAACCATGCCACCAGAGCCCCTTGGTCACCTCACAGGACTGACTGCTGTTGGCTAAAAGTTGAGTCATAGGGTGAGTTTTACAGGTGACAAAGGGCCACAGGCATAGAGATCAGACCAGACCAGAAAGCTGCCTTTTCTATGTCTTTGAGTTTTGTTTCACATGTTATCCCATTCCATCTTGGTTGTGGTCTTTACAAAAGCAGATCACCAGGCCTTTCTTCCACATCATCCCTGGGTGGGTTCAAGCCACAAACCGTGAAGTTAGCAGATGAGTGCAAGTCATTCTCACCACCCAGGCACCCTGTGGAACTATCACATTGGCATGATGTCTACTCTCTAAGAGGGCATGGGTTAAACATTGAATTAAGGAAGTATCTCCAATCTGCTCAGTAACTTGTTTTAAATTCTGCTTTAATGGTGAGCAGGATTGTCCATGACCCATTTCTTCCCATCAATGTGATTAATAAAGACCATCTCAGAATCATTACCATAGTTGTTATTGTTGTTGTTGTTAGGTGTCGTTGTGTTGTAGATGACTCATAAAGACCCTATGAAAGAAAGACCTGAACACTTGTATAACTTTCATAGTTTCTCCATGTTCATAGGGTTTCTGGAGGCAAGCTATTTCGGAAGTGGATGCCACTCCTGTTTCCAAGCTTGTTTTAATTGGGGAGCATCACCAAACACTGTTCACTATGGGTAACCATTCTCGCATTTCACACATCAATGTCAATGTGTTTGACTTCACAGGAACTTCTGTACAGCAAATGGACAGACCAGTGCTATAACACTTAGAAGAATGACCAAAAACAATTAAAACCAGGCCTGAGAGCCACAGATTAAAATCACCTTTGGCTTGGTAGCATAACTATCTATCCATTAGGCCAACAGAGCTCTCTCTATGTTGTTGTTAGGTGCCGTCGAGTTGTAGATGACTCATAGCGACCCTATGAGCAAGACCTGAGCACTTGTATAATTTTCACAGTTTCTCCATGTTCATAGAGTTTCCAGAGACAAGTTATTTCTGAAGTGGATGGCACTCCTGCTACAGGCTATTAGTGAATTCTCCTCACTGAGAATTTCTCATGTGCTCCCTAATCCTCCAGCCAGGAATGATGCTGACCCGAGAGCTGTAAGAGTGAAATACCAAGTGCGAGAAAGCAGGACTGGTGTTGGATGGTGTCAAGCTGATACCACCTTATTGCAATCCCACATAACAGAGTAGACCCGCCGCAAGGAGGGTGAAAGACCCTCACAGGATGGACTGACACAGTGACTGTAACAAGAGTGAGGATGGTGCAGGACAAGCTCAGACCTGTTGTTCACAGGGTCACTATGAGTTATTGCTGACTTGACAGTACCTAACAACAATTCTGAAGTCCTTACAGGAGCAGATCATACACTTCTCTCCTGTGAAGTGGCCAGGTGGGTGTGAATCACCAATCTTTCAGTTCGCAGTTGAGCACTGAACCACTAGAGCTCCTTGAAGCAGGTGTAGGGAAATGGTAATGACATTTGTAATATTATATTGGATTGCTGTTGCTATGTGCCATCGAGTTGCTTGCAACTCATAGCGACCCTATGTACAACAGCCCTAAACCCTACTCTGTCCTGTGCCAATCACACTGTCTCTGATACACCCATCCTGATTACCCAGTCACTGAATCAATCCACCTCATAGAGGGTCTTCCCCTCCTGTGCTATCCCTCCACCCTCCCAAGCATGATATTCCTCTCCAAGGACTGGTCCCTCCTTACAACATGTCCAAAATATGTCAGATGAAGTCTCAGAATCCTTGCCTCCAAGGAGCATCCTGGTTTAACTCTCTCCTGGATGAATCTATTTGTTTTCTTAGTAGTCCATCGTACCCTCAATACTCTTCTCCAGCACCACAGCTCAAAAGCATCAATTCTCCTTCCATCCTCCCTAGTCATTGTCCAACTCTCTGATGCATAACAAGTGATTGCAAAGACCATGGCCTGTATTAGACATACCTTAGTCTCCAGAGAGACACCATTGCTCTTCAGTACTTTGGAGAGGTCCCTAACAGCCGATTTTCCCATGGCAATATGTCTTTTCATTTCCTGGCTGCTGGTGCCAAGAGTGCTGACTGTGGAGCCAAGCAAACTAAAGCTGTGAACAATCTCAGTCTCTTCACCATCCATCCTGATGCTGCCAGTTATGTCAGCTTATTTATTAGATATGTTAAATGTTAGTTAATTTTTTACTTTATCCTATATTTAACATTTTCACAATAAATTATTGTGAAGGAAAAAAGTGAAACCACAAATGAGTATTTTGGGTATTCAAGCCATACGCTGAGATTCACAACCTCAGTGGGAAAAAACAGACAAGGCACCTAGGAGGCCCTATTTGCAGAAAAGCACGCCCACGCCTGTCCCTCCTCCCCACAGGTGTTCTCAGGGCCACCTGAGGACAGAGAGGCTGAGGGACTTCCTGTCGTGTCACAGGTCTGGGGCCTGTGGAGACTGACTTCACATAAAAGCATTCTGCTCTCCAGGTTCAAGCCAAGTCAGAAAACAGGCCGAGCCTCTGTTTTTATCAGCTCCAGATGACTTCAGCAAAGGACGCTCAGACTGACCAAGCTGGCTCTGACCTAACCACATACTGTAGGTGACCTGGCCCAGAGGGTGCTACTGTTTCTCTTCTGATGAATGAAAAAAAACCCCAAAACACCATTTCAGCCATGATGCTTCTGATTCACAGCACTCCCAGGCATTGCAGATCAGCACTGTGCTCCACAGGGTTTTCTTATCTGTAACCTTCACCAAAGGAAGCTCTGGGGGCATCGTCGATAAGGAGTTGTGTCAGTAACCCAAAGGCCTCGCTTTTCTGGTAGATTGAATCCACCAGCAGCTCTTCATTTATCCAAGTCTTCATTGACCCATCTGTAAAATGAGTCCTGGGGTGTTTAGGAAGAATTCATTAAATCAGAGGTTTTACATGGGGTATTTTGGTTCCCTAGAAATATCTAACAATGTTTGAATATATCTAAGGGTAGCAGGTTGTTGTCTCCTGGTGGCCTAACAGTAAGAAGCTACATGGTTCGAATCCACCAGCTGTTCCATGGGAGAAGGCTGGGCCATATTCTCCTGTGCAATTTACTGTCTCTGAAAACCCACTGGAGGGCCAGATATGGGTCAGTTCCTATCCGACGGCACACACAACAACAGATAAAGGCCAATACTCACCTACTTTGGGCATGTTGCTAGGAGAAGCTATTCCTTGAAGGATATCAAGTTTGGGAACATGGAGGACAGTGAAAGAGAGGAAGACCATCAGTGAGAAAGATTGACACAGTGACTGAAGCAATGGGCTCAAGCATGTCAAAGATGATGAGGATGGCACAGGTTGGGACAGGGTTCAGATCTACTGTTCATAGGGTCACTATGAGTCATACTTGACTCGACACCTGACAAGAACATGGTGTACCTGAAAAAAAGAACTTAAAAAATTCATACCTAAATGGTCCAACCTACATTTTTAAAATGTACATTTAAAAACTGCCCAATAGGGGGATTGTGTCCCAGGGAGGGAGTGTTTCTTTTGCTTTTGAAAGAGAAGAGAGAACTGGGCGTGCAACAATGAATGAATGGAAATCCAAAATCTCTGTAAATGCTCATTAAAATTATTAAAACAAAACAAAACTGCACAATATCCCTCATGAACACAGACGCAAAAATCCTAGTCAAAAACATCCAATAAGATATTAAAAAAAATTGCCATGATCAAGTAGGATTCAGAACGTAAGTAAGTAAGAGTGGTTCAACATAAGAAAAACAATCAGTGTAATCTATCATGTCACTAAAACAAGGACAAGAACTGCACGATCATCTCAGATGAAGCAAAAAATACATTTGACAAAATCTAACACCCTTTTTTAAATTAGAATGCTCAACAAAATAGGAAAGAAGGGAATTTCATCAATATAGGTAAGAGCAAATATGCTAAATCAATAGCTAACCTCATCCTCAATGGAGATAGTTTAAAGGCATTCCCATTGCATATCAGGACCAAAGATGCCCATCATTACTACTCATATTCAATATCATATTGGAAGTCTAGCAAGAAAATAAGACAAGATAAGGAAATAAGAGGTATCTAAATTGGCAAAGAGGAAGTAAATCTATACAGATGATATGATGGTATATATAGAAAACTCCAAACACTCCACAAGAAAATGCTGGACCTAGTAGAACAATTCATAAAAGTAGCAAGATACAAGATTGACATACAAAAGCAATCCGGTTTCTTCATAGCAGCAAAGAGAATACAGAAAGGGAACTAAGAAAATAAAAATCAATTACAATAGTCAACCACAGGATGAAATACTTAGGGATAAACATAACTAGAGCCACAAAAGATCTATATTAAGAAAACTACATGACACTATTACAAGAAATAAGAAGAGACCTAGATAAATGGAAGAATATAACTTGCTTATAAATAGGAAGTCCAATATTCTGAAAATGAGAATTCTTTCAAAGGTAATATACAGATTCAACTCAATCCCAATATGGATATTGAAACTGTTTCTTCAAGGAGATTAAAAAGGCAATTCCAACTTTATCTGCAAAGGAAAGAGACCACAAATAAGCAAAGCTCTGCTGAAAAAGAAATTGGAGGCATTAAAGTCCAATCTAAAAAAACCCTACTATGTAGCCATCATAATCAAAATAGCATGGTACTGGTACTGTGGCAAACACATATACCAATGGAATAGAGTCAAGAACCCAGAAATCAATTTATCCACAAAGAGACAAAATCCATTAAGTGGAGAAATGACAACATTTTTAGCAAACAGTCAGGAAAAACTGGTAATCCATCTGCAGAAAGAAGACCCACATCTCATACCATATAAAAAAACCAAACCCTGGTGAATTACAGATCTAGGAGTAAACCCCAAAACTGTAAAGACCATTAGTGAAAAGGCAGGAACAAGTTTATTTATCACAAGTTTATCCTCCCTTCCCTCCGCCTTCATTCCCTAGTGCAGGTCTGGTACCAGCTTGTTAGTTGCATTACAGAAGGAACAAATTTAGAAGCCTTAATCCATGGCATGAAGAGACTTTCAACCATAATCAAGAATCCACATCCAGGAGAGGATAAAATAGGTAAATGGGACAGTCTAAATATCAAATCTTTGTGTGCATCAAAAAACTTCTCCAACCGGGTAAAAAGGAAGCCCATAGACTAGGAAGAAATATTTGTAATGACATCTCCAATGGGAGATTCATATCCAAAATCCATAGAATACTCCACCCTCTCAACAAGAAGAAAGTAAACAATCCAATTGCAAAATGGGCAGAAGATATGAAGAGACTCTTAAGTAAAGAGGATATTTATTCAGATGACCAAAATCACATTAAGAAATGCTTGCAATTACTATTGTTGGTAGGTGTCGTCAAGTTGAGTATGATTCAGAGCGACCCTGTGAACCTTGTCCTATTCTGTGCCATCCTTATCTCTGACACACTTGAGCCCACTGCTACAGGCACTGTGTCAATCAATCTCATTGAGGGTCTTCCTCTCTTTTGCTGACCCTCCACCTTTTCAAGTTAAGATGTCCCTCTTCAAGGAATAAACTCTCCTAGCATGCCTGATCACATCCATGAAAGACAAAGCTTTGTTATCCCTGCCTCCAAGGAGCATTCTGGTTGTACTTTCTACAAGAGAGATGCAAATAAAAGCAACAGTGAGATCTCATCTCTCCACAGCAACAATGGCAAAACTCAATAGAACAACAAATAACAAACGCTGGTGAGGATGGGGAGAGAGTGGAACTCTCATGCGTTACTGGTGGGAGTGTAAAATAGTGCAGCCACTATGGAAGGCAATCTAGCGCTCCCTCAGAAGACTTAAAAATAGAAACACCAATCGATCCTGCTATCCCATTTTAGGAATCAACTCCAAAGAAAGAGTTAAGACACAAATAGATAATATACACAGTTTTTGTTGCAGCATTATTCACTACAGCAAAGAGATGGAAGCAGTCCAAATGACTATCAAGGAATGAATGGATAGAGAAACTGAGGTACATCCACACAATACAACACTGAAAAACAATGGAATTTTTTTTATATTTTTTTATTTGAGATTTTGATGAAAGTTCATAAAGAACCTGGATTTCCATTCATTCATTGTTGCAAACAATGGAAATCTTAGAAACATTCTACAACATGTATGAGTCTAGAGAACACTATGTCAAATGAATTAACTCAGTCACAAAGGGACACATTTGGTATTAGACCACTGTAAAATCAAGAGGATTAAGAGGCAGTGGGGCAGGGAGGAGGAAGGGAGAATAGGAAGAGAGTGGATAAAGAACATGGCACTAGAACAGGTGACAGGAAGGTAATTCTGAAAAGAATGTTCAATAAGACATTATGAATAATACAACTAACAAGATCTAGGGAATGAAGGGAGAGGTCTGGGTGGATAAATCTGTATAAATGAATGAATGAAAAGCCAATTTCTTTGTAAACTTCCATTCAAATTACAATTTAAAAGAAAGCATTCCTAAAAATAAAGCAAATGAAGTAGTATGATGAGAGAGTTATTTCTAGAAATGATCACTGATCATTTTCTAAATCATGATCTGTTTAAGTAAATTGATAAACAGAACACAATCTTATTTAGTCGGTCCAGTTTGCATTTTTTAAAAATGTACATATGTGTCAGTTTGTTGTTCTATGGTGGTTCATGAGTTGCTATCCTGCAACACCATTGTTTCAAATACCAGCAGGTCAGTCAGGGTGGACAGGTTCCAGGAGAACGTCCAGACTAAGACAGACTAGGAAGAATGGCTTGGCAATCTAATTCCCAAATACAGCCAATGAATATTTTCTGAGATCATGAATATTTTCCTAGACTCTGACTCAGTTGCTTTGGATGTGCTGTAGGCAGGGACTGATCCTTGAAGAAGGCCAACATGCTGGTAAAGCAGAAGGACACCAAAGGCCAGTGACACACTCTGAGGGATGGGATGACTCAGTGATCACAACAATGGAGTCAAGCCTATCAAAGATGGTGCACGACTGGACACAGTTTGTCCATGGTGCCACCATGAGTTTAAGCAGCTTATGACAAATATCTAAGGGAATGACAGCAGCTTTGGGGGGCAAGGATGAGGGATGGGGTAGAGGACTGGGGTGGGCAGTACACAGGGAAAAGATCAGAACAAGAGATGATCATAACAGCTTGCACCCCTTATTTAACACTGATGTGTGTGCGCTGTTCTAAGCCTCTGACACATACTAATCCATTTCACTCTTGCAACTACTAGGACATCAGTTCATATGAGGATGAGTGTCTCCCCTCCCTGACATGGCCTTACCAGTGAACTGCTGTTCCCTTGGAAGGAGGGAGCAGTGATTTTCCAGAACTGGCCTCTGCAGCAGCCAGGCCTGCTACAAGCCTGACTGCTGGACCCAGAACCAGGATGGTACTGCTCTATCCACAAGCAGCTCGCAGTGAATGGGGGCAGTGTCCAGGGTGTCCCTTTCAGTATTGTAGGAAATGCCCAGGGGGTTCATTCTGAGCCAGGACAGAGATCTGGTGAGCAGATGGCGTATTTACTGGGAAAAGAAACCAGCTTTAGGGGAAGAGATGTGACTTTCCAGAGATGGGTGTGGGAGACCTGCTGGCAAAACCACATCAGGATTCAAAGCCAAAGATGCTTGGAACTGGCTGGTGGAGAGGCACCAGAGTGAGGACACTGTGACCCGGGATATGCTCCTGTCTCTCTGGCTTTTTATCATCACTATAAATCTTTCAAATAAAAACGTCCAGGAGCCCATCCTAGAGCAGCAGGAATGGGGCACATCTGAGGTATTCACATTATGCAGTCAGCCTGGGAGAAACCATGGCCTACGGGACACGGGAGGTGGTAGCAGGGACCAAGGAGAGATGAATGGACCTAGTGGCCAGACCTGAAGCAAGGGCAGTGAGAGTAGGACAGGAGCTGAGGGCCTGAGATAGAGAAGGTGGCCTGCAGGGCATGACGTGCTCCCCAGAAGCACATACAGCCCAACTTTTCATTATAAAGTTAAAAGTCATGCTGGTGGGTAGTGTAAGCAGTTAATACAACAGGTTGCTAACCAAAAGGCTGGAGGTTCAAGTATGTCTACCTAGCAGAACCACAGAAGAAAGGCCTGGCAACCCACTTCCAGAAATCCAGCCACTAAAACCCTCACGGATCACAGTTCTTCTCTGATATACCTGAAGTCACAGTTACAGTCAACTTGATGGCAACTGGTTTGTTTGTTTGTTTGTTTGTTTGTATAGTGGACACAAGCCTCCAAGGCTATATCAGAAGGGAAACATAAAATATGGAGTGGGAGTGAAGTTCCACATCTTAATTATCAGTTAAGAACCACCGCTGATCAAACGTTTACTATTTGCAGACTGGCAAAACCACATCAGGATTCAAAGCCAAAGATGCTTGGAACTGGCTGGTGGAGAGGCACCAGAGTGAGGACACTGTGACCCGGGATATGCTCCTGTCTCTCTGGCTTTTTCTTACTATTTGTCAGTGTTCTACACACATCTCCTTTCTTTTTCACAGCAACCCTATGCAGTAGGTTTCAATATTCCCATTTTACAGATAAAAAAGTTGAGGTTCAGGGAGGTGAATGACTTAACCCAAAATAACACAGTTATAAGCAACAAAGCCCCTGGGTTTGAACACTAAGCTCAAGTTCATAAGCACTCGGACATCCCAGCGTCTAGACACTTCACGATCCTCTTTACTAAATGAAAGTATGTACAATTTGAAGTCTTTTTCTGTTCCCATCACAATCCCCAGGATGAATGGGGTTTTAAATAACAAACACACTTTTCCTTAGGAGAGGGAGGAAGGTCAGATGCAATGCAGAAAATCTAAAAATCTTGTATTTTCTATTAAAAATTTAAAAATTAGCATGCCAGTTTTCATCAACAATCTTTCCACACTAAAGATATAATCTCTGTCACCACAGTCAAGTCAGAACTGATTCTTAGCAAGCTGGCCTGCCACTGGGTTTCATAGGCTGTACCTCACATAGGATGAGACTGCCCATCTTTCTCCCACAGAGCCACTAGTGGATTCAAATTTTCAGAGTCTTGGCCTTTGTGTTATCACACAACTCCCTACAGATTACACCAGAGCTCCCTTAAATATATAATATTTCATTTGCACAATCCAATTCCTCACACCCTTCAAAGTGTTTTTGTGTCAATTAACATTTGCTAAGTGAGGAATCATGTTGCAATTCAGCCTTTATTAGAAGTGCATCCACTCACAGTTCCCACCACCAGCCCTCACTGGGGACAGAGCCTCCAAGGGCCCATGCACTTCGCGTGCAGAATAAATCACAAGGGAATAGATGGTTGCTCCAACAAATACTGGGACTATCTGTACAGAGAACAGTAAGAGATTTCTCTCTTTCAGCAACGTTCAAGGGATTCAAAGGAGAGGACAGTCTGATTAAGAACTTAAAGAAAGAGCCCTGACAAACAGGCAAAGGGACAGAAGGCATTCCGGGGAGAGGGAGGCATCCTCATGAACTGCTTCGAACATGGTCTCACCTCACTGAATTTAAGAGCTGAAAGCCTTTCAGAGAAAGGTTAGTCCCAAAGTCACAGCCCATTAGAACTCAAAACTTCCCAGAGAAAAGAGCCTGCCTGGGAGTGTGACACAGGAAGACACACCTTGACTCTCATATTTTCGCAAGTGAGAAGTATCCCCTCATCCCCCCAATTCCACACATGTCCTAGGGGCAGGATATGGGAGTGTGGAAACATTTGCCAATGTCTCTGAGGTCAGATTTTCACATTCCACTTCAACCTTTATTTTCTCTATTCATTAAACAAGGCTTCTCCTCCACCTAAGTGACACCACCACCATAGGGAACTCTGGTAGGCTAGTGGCAAGAAGCTGCGTTGCAATTCCAAAGGCATGCAGTTCAAATCCACCAGATGCTCCACTGGAGAAGGAGAGGCAATCTCCTCCTGTTCCAGTTGGACCTGATTCTATGGTAAACAACAACAGAGTGAATCTACGTGACACCCCTGCCCCAATGTCATCCAGTAAAATGACTGTTCCAGTACTGTGCAAACTCTAATGCCATGTAATAACAATTAGAGCAGCAGCTACGCCTCCATGTTTGGCATGCTGTCAGGAAGGGCAAGTCCCCAGGAAAAGGAGTTATGCTGCAACAGGTAGAGGGACAGAAAAATGAGAGAATAAGACCTTCAATAAGATGAATTGACACCGTGACTGTAGAAATGGACTGGAGCATATTAGAGATATTGATGGCACAGGATAGGACAAGATTCACTATGTCACTATGATTCCAACATCACTATGAGTCATGGTGGACTAAATGGCACCTAACGACAACTACACATACACGAAGACCCTCAATGGCACAAAGGTGCTAGACTATAAACTGAAAGCTTAGTGGTGCAATCCCACTCAGAGGTACCTTGGAAGAAAGGTCTGGCAATTTGCTTCTATAAAACCAACCGATATAAACACTATTGAACACAGCTTTTGTTCTGGCATACACAGAACCACAATGAGTCAAAGGTGACTCAACCGCTACTGGACTGGACATTCAGTTCATGTAATGAGTTCCTCATACAGCACTTCAGTTCATGGAATCCCTGTCAGGATGTGTGCGGATGCTATCAGCACCCCCATCTCACAGATAATCCCCCAATATACTTCACAGAGCAACCTCCCACTCAGTCAGAGAGGCACCAAACAGGGACTCATTTTTCTAAGTTAAACATCTTGTCCACCATCTCCTTAACCTCTTAAAAACATGAGTATGTGTTTGGAATCTGACCAGCTCACAATTTACCAGCTGTGTAAGCTGAGAGCAGGGACATCCCCCACTCTGTTTCCCCCTCTGAACCATGGCAAGTACAGTACCTTCCGCAGCACGTATCCCAGGGCTGAACTGTGGCAGCCGAGAAGCGCTGCAAACAGCTCAGAGCAGGCCCTCAAAGCAAAACAAAGAAAGAATACTGCTTTTAAAACCAAGCTGGTCTCTGAACTTCTGGTGAACTTTGGAGCAATAGGAAGATGAAATGGGAGATTCAAATAAAAGCCTGTGGGCCGGGCTGAGTGCAGTTCCACTGATGAATGAAAGTGTGGCCAAGGCTGTCAGACAGGCTGCCTGGCCAAGCCTGGTGCAGGAAACAGTTCTCTTCCTCCACCCCACAGGAACACGGTGCTAGGGCCCAGAGAGCTGCTTCCTTCAGCTGCCCTACCCACTTCCCCTAGAACATTCCACATCCAGCTGGGGACACCAAGGCCAGGCCACCAGCAGCACTGCCACCTCCACCTTAGCTTGGGAAGGCAGCACCCCACTTCAAACCCCGACATATAACCTGTGACCTGTGACCCGCACCCCTTTCTTGGCCCCCACTGCTTCCCCATAGAGACACCAAGACATGGCTCAGCCAGCCCAGATCCTCCTCTCTCTGGGCTGCCACCTAAGCCAGTGGAAGACTGGCTGAGTATCTTGGCGATTTGTCTTCAACCAAGTGAGAATTTGGGCTTTTCCTTCATTTAGGCTCTTGGCTAGCTTTCCTGCCTCTGGTTCTGGTGCTCAATACACATAAGCAAGCTTCTTCAAGGACAGCCACTTCTCCTCCTCAAGCACTTTAAGTTGCTCCCACTGCCTCCTGACTCAGATCTGGAGTCAGCACCTTGGGGTTGAGGGGTCTCCATAGTGTAACCCAGACCAAGCCTCTGGTCCCCGCTGGACTCATAAATTGGAGGCAACTAAAAGAAATTACACCTAAATCTGTGTACACTCCTCACATTTCTAGGCCTGTAGAAGTTTAGACTCATGCTCTCCTAGTCCCACCCTGCTGGGTCCTATTCACCAACAATCTTTTCTTCCAGCTTCTCAGATCCCAGCTACAAATGGCTTTCTCACTCTTCCCTAGCATGCTGTGCCCAAATCACAGGCACTCACCTGCCACCTGCCAGTCCCTGTGGCTCCCAATACTCTTCTTAGCATTTTCTTTACATCAATTTGCTCTTTTTGTCTGACACAAGTCTATTTTTAAAGGTTAATTTTATAACTCCACCATAAATAGAAACCCTTATCATTTACCCCAAGTAGAAGGCAACCAAAGAAAACAAAGTTATGCATAAAAATAAAAAGACACATAAAAATAAATACAGAACAATTAAAAATTTTTAAAGGCTCATCTGTGCCACCAAATACAAGAAAAGAGGCTTAGTGTCCTTAGCAGATTGATGTAAGTCAAAACTGCAATGAGAGAAAGCTTCCCTTCCACTAGGATGATGTTGTTGTTGTGAGGTGCAGTCAAACCAACTACTTACAGTCACTCTATGAACAACAGATCGGTCTCTGCCCTGTCCCATACCATCTACACTGTCTCCCCCATACTCAAGCCCATTACTGCAGTCAATGTGACAACCCATTTCAAGGGGAGTCTTTCTCTCCTCCACTGACCCCCTATCTTTCCCAGCATAATGTCTTTTCTAATTACTGGCCCCTCCTGACAACATGCCCAAAGTAAGTGAGATTAGAGGACAAAGTATGTGAGGCCAGGATATCCACCATTAGGATGTCGTGAGCCATCGGGAAGGAACCGACCCATAGCTGATCCTCCAGTGGGTTTCCCGAGACAGAAACTATAAGGGAGGAGATTGCTCATTCTTCTCCTGAGGAGCAAATGGTGGATTCGAACCGTGTGTCTTTGAAACTGCAGTGCTTCTCGCCACTAGGCCATGAGAAGTCCTGATTTTACATCCCTAGGACTGCCAAATGGGATAGCCATTGTGGAAAATGGCTTGGTAGCTCCTCAAAACACTAGAAATATAACTATTATAAACAAACTCACTGCCATGAAGTTATAGCCAGTCCACAGCTGACCATCCATTGGATTTTCAAGGTTGTAAACTGCACGGAAGACTGTCCTTCTCTCTCCCTCTGAGCTCCTACACTCTGAGCTCCTAGAGGATTTGAACTACCAGAAATGCTCATCATTTGGTTTAGCAGCGCAACACACTACGGACTATGTTACCAGAGATCCCTATAACTACTGTATGACTCAGGGATTCAACTCCTTGGTAACCATAGGAGCTGAAAGCAGAGACTCAAAAAGAGACTTGTCCACAGTGTTCACTGCAACACTTTATGACAGTCAAAAGGTGGAGATCACCTAAATGCTCATCAATAGATCACCAGATAAACAGAATATGGGAGCTACCAGCCAGCCAGGAGAAATGAAGCATGAAACAAGTTACAGTATGGCTAGTGCTTGAAGTTATTATACTGAGCAAAATAAGTTCATTATGAAAGGACAATTATTATTTGACCTCACTTGTATAAAAAGCCCACTTTTTTCATGGTTATCAGGGGCAAGGAAGGGGGGAAGGATTGATGGCCAAAAGTCACATTGTAGAGTTGCACAGCTGATTATTTTAATTGCTGTCAATTAAGTTCTACACCTGTAAAAAGTAAAATTGGTAAAAGTTATTAAAGGATACGCTCTGTGGTGTACCATTGAATTGGAATTGACCCTAAGCTGACCCTCCAGCTGGTTTTTAAAGGCAATAATTGCACGGAGATTGCCCATCTTTCTCCTGGGAACCATCTGCTGGGTTTGAACCACATATTTTGTGTTGGCAGCACAATTCCTTTTCAATTAAACACACACACACACACACCCCCAAAAACCAACCCAACAACACAGTAGTTGATGGGATTTGGGGCCTCCGTTTGGACCTTTAGGGTTGTGGTATTATGAGACATCCCTGTTACGGGGCTAATAACTCTTTTGGTGCTTCTGCTCTAGTTCATAGTTGCCTCTGTAGTGCCTGAGGTCTCAAAAGCTTGCAGTGTGACCCCCCAAGCCATAACAATTGGTCTTTATTCACCTAGAGCAGCAGCAGGAGAGTTGGGACTAGGAGGAGGATAAGGAATTTTCTTTTCTCTGAAAGTAACCGCCTCCTTTGTATGAGGCCAGAACTAAATGATGCCAGGCCACCATTACTGAGCACTTTGATCCAAGATTCCATAAAAATGGAATTTTTACGATGCCATTATAGTACAATTTCACTGCTTTCAGTATCTCACTAAGAACTCAACCCACTAGTCTTTAGGGATAAAGGATTAAAAAAGAACAGCTGTCCATAAAAGATTCCATATGGAATCTTTGATCAAAAGGAGGAAGATGCCGAACAGAACTTCACATTTTTATAGACTCTGTCCTTTCTGGAATCATGGAAGGCTGGTGAACCCCTGAAACTATTACCCTGAGACAATCTTTCAGCCTTAAACCAAAAATTCCCATGAAGTCTCCAGACAGAACTGTAAGTTTACTAGTAAGAACTTTGCCTCGAGCATGATATGCTTTTAAAATTTACCTATGTGGTTTCAGACTGACAACTGCAACTCACACACTTAGACAGGAACCTTACTGGGCCTGGTGTTTGTGTTAGCAGAAGAGGAAAAGGTGGGCGAAAATGGTTATGCAACTTAAATAATAAAATTAATGCCACAAAATCATCTGTGCAGAAGCCACTGTGTCTGTTTTGCTGTGACTATTCTCCACAAAATAAATAACATATAAAGGAAAAACAACAAAAGCTCATCTGTATATCACTTACAATCCTCTCACACTCTAAGAAATGCTTCCCGAGCACTTCTTTTTTGCCTCTTTTATGGCCCTTTGATTTTTTACCTCATCTCCACTCTTTCCAGGAACTTGTCAAAGTACTCCCGCCATATTACCCCCCAAATATGAGAATGTAGAGGGAGGTTACACACCCTGAAGCTCCTCCTCCAGTCGCTCCCCACAATGTAATACACACTAAAAATCATATTGCACAGAATGTTCCACTTTGTCTGGTGGTAGCAACATAGTCCCATTCTCCACCAGGCCTCGAGGTATACCTGTTGCTCAGATTTCTACCTAAAACCACCTCCCTTCCATCCCCTCATCCCTAGACCAAGCCCTGTTCACCTGGACATCTCAAAAGATGTTACAGAAAGAGCATGTCGACCATAATAGCTTTTCAAGTTGGCTCTCCAACTGCCAAGGTCCTGGGCTGACCCAGAAAAGCCAGTTTCCAGTTAACCATTAACCAAACACTTTCCCTGTAGACACGCACACCCTTCCCCTGGGAGTTACAAAGTTCTGGGAAAATCCCTGTCAGAAATGGGTCCCTCACTGCAGGAAATACAAAGGCATTCTCCTGTGCCCCCTTCGGCCCAGAGATCCAGGAACACCTACCAGGAACCGAGGGGGCCACCTCACAGGCGCCCAGACAGGAGGAGATCAGGCTCCCTCCCACCGCTGTAGCGTTGTCAGGGGCGACCTGAGGAGCTCCACATGAAGATCTGAATCACTCAGACTTAAGTCAATCAGTGCCAAGGCTGAGGGAAGGCCCAGCTGGAGCCAAACAAAGGCCTGGATTCTCCCCCTGCGGACGGTCAGAAGCCTGGCCACTGCCACCCCAAGGCTGATGTGCTGGTGACTGAGCCCCCTGCTAATGCAATCTTCTAAAGCTGAGCGATGCAGAGTATTTCCAGGGAGACAGAGGGACCCTTTGGGAATATCTGCACTCATTTTGGGTGTTATTTTTCATTCTGTCCACATCTTTGAATTTCAAGAATTTTTTGCTAAGAGTGAATTTTCTGGGATCCACTCACTGCTGCAATTAACTGCTACTCAGATCAACACTAAAGGACGGAGAAGTGGTCCAGAGGGGTTTCAAGGTGAAGTTAGAGTAAGATATGGCTAAGTGCAGATCTGCTGTTCATAAGGTCCCTGTAAGCCATAGTTGACTGAATGGCACCTAACAACAGTGACAATCTTTACAGAAGTGCCGTGAGACTCCCATTGTCTGGCAAGGTACCCAGAATAATTATTATAGGTAGTGACTACACACAGGATGCCAGCCTCTCATAACTTCCTGCAGCCTCAGCTGCAAGCAATGGGGCCCTGGTTGGGATGCGGCTTCTCAGGAAGAAGGTAAACTGAAGCACAAAATGATAGTCAATGCTGTCATTTGGATAAGCACCCCCAAATGTCCCTGGAGATGGGCTGGAGTGGTGAAATGAGCTCCAGGAGGTTGGGGGTTGCATCCACCCTGACACAGTGAGAAAGATGACAAGGATCTGCTTGTTGACCTTTCCATTGTGCAAACAAGCTAGAAACAGAAAAAAATGTTTCAGCGATAGGAAAAACACCACATCCAGCAACCTGTCCTCCACAGAATAACAAAAGCAGGGGATGTTAGAGGAATGGATGGACATTATCACTCAGAAGTTCTCAAACTGGATTCCAAAAGGCCTTGGGCGGAAGGGGATGGTGCCACAGTACCCCCTTCAGGGATGCTGGGTGTATTCCAACCCAGTCCACAGCAACTTGGGTTTGTCTGCTTTACATATGGAGTTTCCAGGTAAGATATCATCTAAGGAAAGATTCTGCAGCCCCATATGTTGAGAAGTGCTGACATACACATGATGGTGGCTGTATCAAAAGGGAGAAAGGGGCAGTGAGATTTTAGTCCATCACAGATCAAACGTGACTTGTCTTCACTCAGGGCACCATGGGATAGGCTGGCTGTCCATCACTGCCTTTTTTTTTCTCAGAGTCTAACAATTGTAAAGAGAAAAAAAAATTTAAAAGGAGAAAAGGATGGTATGAAAGCTCCCCAGGCTTGGGGGTGGGTGGATGGTAGTCCTCATTCTGAGTGGGCTCTGTGAGTTCAAGAGAAACCATGAAAGCACCTCTTTCCCAGGTCTTAGTTTCCTGGCGCTGCTGTAGCAGAAATACCACAAGAGGGTGGCTGTAAAGAGCAGAAACTCATTTTCTCATAGTTCAGGAGGCTGCAAGTCTGAATTCAGAGCACCATCTCTAGGGGAAGGCCCTCTGTCTCTCTTCCCTGGAAGAAGGCCTCATTCTCTTTCTGTAGACCTGGCACTCCCTGACTACCTAGCAATCTCCACATGGCACATATCTGGCCCTCTATTTGTGCTCACTCACTTCTGTGCCAAATCTGCTCCTTTTCAATCTCAAAAGTGGCCAGTTTAAGACACACTTTACATGGATATGGCCTTATTAACATAACAAAGAAAATCACATTCCTAAATGAGCTTATGGGGTTTGGTTTTGTTTTTTTTTTTTTCATTTTAATGAACATTTACATTTTGGATTTCCATTCATTCATTGTTGCACTTTTCTTTCTGCCCACCCCTCCCCCCCAGCTCGCTCCTCTCTTTGAAAAGTAAAAGAAAAATTCCTTCATTGGTATACAATCTGCCACCCCCAACCCCTGCCCTGAGTACACTCCACTATGCAACCTTAATTCTGGACTCTTGTGATAACCATAATACCCTATCATATATCACTTTCAAACTGTTCTTTCACCCATCTGTTTCAATGCAGTATATATAGTTTATCCAGTTTTTCTCAGTCTTACCCCAACCCTGATGTCAGTCCCATTCTAAAACAGTGGCACTATGTATTATTTGTCTTTTTGTGGCTGAGATACTTCACTCAGCATAATGTCCTCCAAGGTCACCCATTTTGAATAATATTGCATGAGTTCCTTGTTTTTCCATGCAGCATAGTATTCCATTGTGTGAATATACCACAGCCTCTCTATCCATTCGTTTCTTGATGGACACTTAGGTTCTTTCCAACTCCTTGCTATTGTAAACAAAGCCACAATAAACATGGGTGTACATATATCTGCTTGGATGTCGGTTATGGTATCTTTAGGGTATATTCCCAGTAGTGGAATTGCTGGGTCAAATGGTATCTCCATTTGCAACTTTTTGAGAAAGCACCACATCACTTTCCACAGTAGTTTCACCATTTTACACTCCCACCAACAGGGAATAAGGGTTCCAGTTTCTCCACAACCTCTCCAGCATTTGTTGCTTGCTGTTCTGTTAAATTTTGCTATTCTTACTGGGGTAAGATGATATCTCATAGTTGTTTTGATTTGCATCTCTCTTAGAGCTAGGGATTTTGAACATTTCTTCATGTGCTTGTTGGCCATCTGAATGTCTTCTTTGGTGAAGTGTCAGTTCATATCCTGTGCCCATTTTTCAATTGGATTATTTACCTTTATCTTGTGTGGTGCTCAAGTATTTTATAAATTCTAGATATAAGTCCCTTATCTGACATGTCATTATCAAATACTTTTTCCCAGTCGGTGGCTTCCCTTTTTACCCTGTTGGAGAAGTTTGGGATGTGAATAGGGATTTGATTCTTAGAAGGTCCCATTTTTTATCTATTTTATCTTCTCCTTGTTGTAGTTAAATGGGATTATGTTAACTTGGATGTGGTTGCCTGGTCCACAGATTTCCCTCTTTGCTACAATAGTTTGAACTGGGTCTCTATCACTTGCTATCAAGAGTCCGGAGTAACTCACCTGTCCAGGGAGGACAAGGAGCTGGACACGCCAGCATACCACGCTGACCAAGCCTGACAGATAAACAAAACACAGTGCCTGTAAGTGAGCTGCTTGCTCCCATTCCCAATGCCCTTTGTGGGAGACCCCTGAGCAGTGACGGCTTTCCTTCTAAGCACCTAGTCTTCATTCTTAGGACTGACTGCTTTTGCTCCTCTGTAGCAGCCCCTGGCCCAGGGGAAGTCCCTCATCTGTGAGCTTCTTCCATGACCCAAGTCTTTCCCATCTGTTGTCCCATGCAAGGCTTCTTCTTCAGCATGCACACATCCCACCAACTCATGCCACCAGAGACACTCAAAGATGTTCCCAGCCACTGCAGACCCCAACCTGTCCACGGGCTCCATGTTCAAGTCCTTGCATCCATCTCTGACCACCTCTAGTTTTCCTAACTCCTGTAAATAGGACTCTCAGGTAGACAACAGGGCTTTCAGCACTGATACATGGAGAAATGTGTACTTCACTTATCACCCCTCAATCCAGCACCACCTCGTGACCAGGAATCACAAGGGGCTGGAGCTGTTGGCATCTCCTCCTTCTCCAACTGATATCTTGCTAAGTGGGTTTGAGCACGGAAGTAGGTGCCAAACTGCTTAACAAAGCTACATGTAATGTTTGCAAGAAGGAGGCAAAAAGCCTCAAGGGATAAACCAAATGACTCATATATGAAGTACAGTAATTTGGCAATTAATATAAATAGGATATAAAAATTCCCTAGATAAGTGATTGTATTTTAAAAAGCTCAAGAGGAGGGAAATTAGGAAGATAAATCTATAAACACAAAAATGAAAATGTTAAAATGTTGCAAAAGGAATAAATATGTATTTTGTTTTAAAATTTTGAAATATAGAAGGAAATGGCTTTGTTTAGGATGCTGGTAGCTCAGTGGTAGAGTTCTTGCCAGCCGTATTGGAGACCAGGGTTCAACTCCTATGCAATGCAACTCAAGAGGAGGCTTGTGGATTGCTAAAGCACTGTTTTTAGTGTCAGCAGAGTTACTAAAACAAGATAAAGCTAGGAAGAAAGGTCTATTGATCTACTTGCAAAGACCAGCCAATTAAACTTCTATGGATCACATAAATCAGATCAACAATCAATCATGAGAATGAGACCAGTATTTCATTGCAGTGCCCATGGGCCTAACAACATCTGCACAAAGGCCCTTAGAGGGGTGAGCAAGGGCAGCTGATAAGCAGGGCTGGCCTGGACCTTGGGTCAGAAGCCTGCTGACAGGCAATCCTTAAGGGACAACAGCATGGGAGAGAAAGGCAGATGAGAGAAGAGTGTCCACAACACTGTGGACTAGAGGGACCTTTCTAGGAACATGTTGTTGTTGACTATCATCAAGGTGGACATGATTCATGGTGACCCGTGCACAACAGAATGGAAACACAGCTCAGCCCTATTCCACCCCCATGGTCAAGTGGAGAATATTGACTGTGACCTACAGCGTTGTCAATGGCTGGGTTTCAGGAGTAGATCATCAGGTCTTTCTTCCTCTAGCAAATATACAATAAAGTCTAAATAGTGACCTTAACAAGTCAGAAGATTCCTCATGTGTAGTCCTCTAACTACAACACAGCCACCCTGCATGGGCCAGTTCAGTGGCGCCTAGAGGAGTTTTACAGAAAACACATCTGGACAAGATGCATCAATCTATGTTACCCCTGCAGAAATTAGAATGTCACTACTACTCCCTCAACATTCTCAGCACCTCTGTCAACCTTGGCCTTGGAGTGGCAAGTGGCTGTCATGTTGCAGGCTGACTTCAAATGACTGGAGCACCATGCTCAGAAGAACTATAAGGCTCACTTCTAAGTTCAGAGGGAAAGGACGGTGATTGACTAGTCATGTCTGCCAAAGGACTAGGCACAGAGGACAGTGGCACATGTGCCATGTATTTTTCTGCCACTCAGGATCCCATCAGTGACCACTCAAGCAAAAAATTTCCTTCACATTTAATTGCTTGGAAAAGCATTCAACGCCTGGTGGCCTTTTCCTTATGGAACACATGAACCATGTAACTAATATATTTTTTTCCTTTGCTTTGATCACTGATTAGCTCAGAGATAAATTTGTCGTTTCAACATTAACCTGTTCCAACAGTAAACTGTGTACAACTCTATGGCCTGAATTTGTATTCTAACTCCTCCCTTTTTGACCTTCTAGTTCATTTTAATTTTCCTGTCTTACTTTTATGGGTTTCTATGGAATATTTATATTTAATTACAAATATATACACACAAAGATACACAACCATAAATAGATGTATATATATTATGTACTTGTATTATGAGTTTTTTAATAAGGATTTTATTATTAATATTTCTTTCTATATTTCCTAAGTACAGGAAAGTCTCTCTCTCCATATATATAAAATGATATGCAGAAAAGTATTTACTCCTATGTTATTTATTGTTTTTAGGTGCCATCAAGTTAACTATGACTCATGGTGACCCTACGAACAACAGATCTGAACCTTCATAAACAGGCATGTTACATAATGTTGAGAAGAAATCGACTCATAGCTAACCCTCCAGCATGTTTAGAGAGCTAAATCATATGGAAGGAAATTGTCCATCCTTATCCTGTGGAGCAGTTGATGGATATGAACCACATGCCATAAGGTTAGCAGTGCGAATTCTTATTTTAGGCTATCAGAGCTCCATTATATTCCTATTGCTGTTTTTGTTAAGTGCCATAAAATTAAATATGATTGATAGTAACCCCAGGAACAACAGATTTGAACCCTGTCCTATCCTGTGCCATCCTCATAATTCCTGACACACTTGAATCCACTGCTGCAGTCACTGTTTCAATACATATTGTTGAGTGTCTTCCTCTCTTTCACTAATCCCCCACTCCACCTTTCCAAGCAATAGCCCTTTCCAAGGTATAGCCTCTCCTAGCAACATGCCCAAAGTATGTGAAATGAAGTATAACCATCCTTGCCTCCAAGGAGTAATCTGGCTACACTTCTTTCAACACATATCTGTTAGTTCTTTTGGCAGTTCGTGGTATATCCAGAAATCTTCTCCAACACAACCCAAAGGCATCAATTCTTCTTCTGTCACCCTTACGCATTGTTCAGCTCTCAGATGCATATTAAGTGATTTAAAAGACCATGCCCTAAATCGGGTGCACCTTAGCCTTCAAACTGACATTGCTCCTCAGTAATTTGAAGAGGTCCCTGACTTGCCTAATGCAATACATCACTCAATCTCCTGTCTGCTGGTACAGGGTGTTCAGTGTGGATGCAATAAGACAAAATTGTTGACAATTTCAATCTTCCCTCTAGCTGTGCAATGATTTTGCTTGTCAGTCTAGTGATGGGAATTTTCGTTTTCTTGATGTTGAGAAGCAATCTATATTGAAGATTGTGCTCTTCTGTAGCAAACATTTCAAATCTTCCTTACTTTTGGCAAAGTTGTGCCATCTGCATAACACAGACTGTTGACGAGTCTTTCTCCAATCCTGATGTCACATTCTTCTTCACAGAGTCCAGCTTCTCAAATGATTTGCTCAGTATACAGATTGAATAGGTATGGAGAAAAGACACACCGTCTATATTAGATTCTTATAGGCATCCTCAATTGCTTTATGGAACAAGATCAGGGAAATTAATAGGTAGATGGACAGGTGGACAGGAAACAGAAAAAGAAAAAAAACAGACAACCATAAGATCCAGCCTGACTAAGGAATTCAGAATCCAGCTACAGCCACACTATGTCATGAGCAGAGAACGGGATTAGGAATCTGAAGCCAGGCTTTACATCCAAGCTTTTATTAGCTTTGGACTGTAATGGGAAACAAATTCTCTTCTGAGCCCTCACTCTTAGCCAACTTCAGGTTTCATCAGCTGTTAAGTGTATATGATACAATCTGCCCTGCTTACTTCACTCAGTTGTAATAGGAATGAAATGGAAAAGCTTGTGGCTGCTCTAGTAAACGGTAAAGCATCAGTTACATGCAAGCTACTAGCATTATTAGTATTTGAAACACCATTCTAGGCAGTCAGCATATGGCCATAAATAATAGGCCATCAAATTGCATGGCCTCCTTATAAATGCTGCAGGAATTCAAACAGAAATGAGCCTTCAGAACCCACATCTGCATTCAGAATGTCCCTGTCCCCCGCTCTGATGTCTGAGAGCAGTGTCTGACTGAAGTGTCGATTCTAAGCTTCTCCCAGCAAGTAAAAAGCCCCAGCTAGGATCAATCAGAGGACAGAAAATGGCTGCTCCAGCCCCTGGAGGCCTCCTGACCGCAGTGCCCCCTGCAGGAAGCAAGGGCTGCACAGCACTGGAGACCTGCCCCCAGTTAAAAGAGATTATCCATGCGGGTGACAGCAGCGCTGGGGAGGTGACTGGGCAGCTCACCCTCCCTCACGCCTCCCACTGGACTTCACAGATATTTCCCAGTCCCACCTGTCCCCAATTACAGGCCCATTTATTCTACAGCCCCCAGGGTTTCCTGGCACCTGAATTGGCACCACAGAGTTTCAAACGGTGGGTGAAAATGAGACAATGACGACAAATCATCAGGAGGCAGAGCCAGACCTTGCTTTTCTGAGGGAACTGACAGGATTCACAAATTCTAGCAAGGCAAATTCTAGAGTGTTCTCTGTCCTCTCAAGGGCTGAAAATGAAGGGAGAACAGAGGAGCAGGAGAATGTTAAGAGGGCTGGGTTGGAAAACACTTCAAAGGACAAAATAAGGTTTTGTGTCATTTATCCTGAGGGGTAGGCTAGTCCTCAGCAGTGTGTGTGTGTGTGGGGGGGGGGGGGGGGTAGGGGATACTCTGGAAATAGGGGAGCCTGCCTTCCCATCTGATATTCTTTTGTCTAATGTCAGGTGGGATGTTGTTGTCAGGTGCCATTCATTCAACTCCAACTTCTAGTGACCGACCCTCTGTACAACAGGTCCAAACCACGCCTGATCCTTCTCTGTCCTCACAATCTCTGTTGTGTCTAAACGAATTGTTAGTCATTGCAACGGTCCATCTTGTTGAGTCTTCCTCTGCTGACCCTCTTATTTTTCCTCATGAAGTCCTTTTTCAAGAACTAGTCCCTCCTAAAAACATGCCCAAGATACGTGAGGCAAAGTCTCGTCTTTGCTTCTAAGGAACCCCTGCACTTCTTCTAAGACAGGGTTGTTTTTCCTTTGCTAAGTAGCCCATGATACGTGCAACACTGTGAGCCACAAGAGCAAGGACGTGTGTGTTTTTTTATTTTTTTAATTTTTTTTAGGACGTGTGTTTAACTGTTGGCAGAGGTAGGTTCCAAATCCCTGAACTTAGACTGTGATCAGCCAACCCTCCCAGAAGGGCACCAGCCCAACAACCCACCTAGGTCCCTCTCCGAGAATCCAGTTGGCACTAAGAGACTGAGTCTCACCTTGACAACCTTCTTGAGAAGTAAAATGAAAACTTAGGAGCTGATGATGGAGGCACCATTTCCCCCATGACAGGGAAACAGAAGGAAGTGACAGAAAGACGACTGAGGCCAATTTAGAGTTGAACCCAGACCCGAGGCAGAGAAAAGAGGGCTTCCAGGTCCCCTCAGGCACAGGTGCTGGGTTCAGCTCTTCTAGGGCTCAAGGGGTTCAAGTCTTATTCAGTTTCCCGAATAGACTCACTCAGTCTGAAACCAATCAAACCCCACTGAAAAGCACCCTAGATCAGCCAGACCTCCCCTCACTAACAGCTTAGTAAGAAAAAAATGAAAAGTCTATTGTCACATGCGAATGGTTTGTTGTGAAACAACACAGTGGCAACAGAGGATGAAGACGTTGGCCTGCAAGTGTGAAGAATGAATGGGAGGACGATCTAACACTGGGCTCATCACGCGGAGCATTAGGCCCAGATCAATCTGTTGGGCAGGCCCACCCTCCTGCCCCAGACTTGGAGAATAAGCTTCTCAGAAGTCCCTTTAGGAACCCATTTTCTCACACCCAACCATGAGCCCAAGGTATTTAAGCACCTAGAGAGAGTGATGAATATAACACCGACTGCTGAAAGAACAAGCAAATCCGTCTCAGAGGAAATGCAATCGAAGGGCTCCTCAGAGGCAAGGGTGGTAAGACTTCGTCTCACATGCTTTGTGCATGGTGTGAGGAAGGGCCAGTCCTCTGGAAAGGACAGCATGCTGGGAAAAGCAGAATCAGTAAAAGAGAGGGAGACCTTCAGTGAGCTGGGCTGACAGTGACTGCAACAACAGGCTTGAGTATAGTGGAGACTGAGAAATGGCTCAGGATGGGGCAAGGTTCACATCTGTGGTTCATGGCTTTGTTAGGAGTCAGCATAGAGGCAACAGCACCAAACAACTAACTACAACAAGCACCAACACAGTGCCAGCCACACCACTAGTGTCGAGGAAGAGTGAGTCTTGTTTCTCCTCATCCACTTTCTCACCAACTTCATCACCCTACCTTCACGTTCATCTTCACAACAGGAAATTCCACAATTCCTTCTCTCTTGGGAGGGATGAAGGGGGAAACCTAACCCTTTTCAGAGGCTGACCCATCTCACTCCTTTAACTGATATCACAGGGTCAAGCGAAAACCAGGAGACAGGGAGGGGCCAGGCGGAGCGTGCCTCCTTGCTCTGCACCTTTATTTGATCCAATATATGAACTAAAATTATATTTATTCATTTAAAATTTATAAGTGCTATTTCAAGGAGGGCTTGAGGCAGCTTGGGGGCCAAAACACAATAAAAAATAAACAACTTAAGGATCAAAAAGAACACAGGCAGTGCAGAAAGCAGAGACGTCACCAGCAGCCTGATAATTAAATTCAGCAACATATTTGACTTAAACTTTCCAACAGACACAGAAACCAGGCAAGCGTGTGGGTTACAGAATTGAACACAAAATCAAAGCAGCTGCCCTCCATTCTGAACATGACCCATATTCACAGGCAGCTCCGAGACCAAAGAGACACTTCTCAGGCCCAACTGGTGTGACCCCAAGATTAATGATCATAATAAACACGATCCACTGTTCTAAATGGTTGTACATGACACTTCTTATTTAATATCACAAAAAAATGAAACACATACTACTATCATTTCCACTTTACAAATGAAGAAACAAGGGTCTACAGGGACAAAAGGCCTTCTCAAGGCCACAAAGTGAGGAAGTAGTGGAGCCAACAAGTCTGAATGCAGAGTTTAATCTCTTGGCCAGTAGGCAGTCCAGGTGCTTTTCTGCTTTGTGGTTGCTTATCCCAACCCCGTCACCCCAGTTCCGGAGCTCCAGGCCTCCGGCGCTGGCTGTTACAGGCTGACCCTAATTCCTGTTAGCCAGCACTGTCTGTCCATCAGGAGCCCTTTACTTCCAGATTGAGTCCCTGCACACAATTTCTCTGGATTCTCACTTGTCAGTGCTGCCTACATAGTAGCAAGGTCTTCCCTTCCCAACTCCATGAAACCTATACTCTCCTTGCTTCCTCAGTCCTCCCATAGATGTGTCTTCTGGATTTGCCCCAGCAGGCTGTCCAGCCCGCATGCCTGCCCAGAGTCCGACATTCAAGTCCTGAAAGTCGACGTTCTGCATGCTGAGCTCACTTTGGGGGCTAAACACACGGAAAAAGGAAGCAGCAGCCAGCAGTTAGTGGTACTGACACTGTATCACCTTTCTTGTAGCTATTTTATGCGTGCTGTCTTTGCCCCACACTTATGATTTACTGTACATTTATCTTCTTAACTAGGGTGGGGATGCTTGATACACGCAGGGCAGATCTGAGTCATCATCACAGGACAACATTTTAATACCCTTCGTGGAGACAGCAGGATGCCTGGGCTGACAGGACAAGATTAAAGGCTTCAGATTTCTAAACTGATAGAGAAAGAAAGGGCATCAGACAAGACAGTGAAAATGTTAATTCGGGACATTCTGCAAGCCTACCAATTAATTCCTTCCCATGTTTCTCTTTCCCATGTATTAGACACTCGATGGGAGGAAGTTTGGGAATTTCTTAATGGCAGCCTGTGTTGCTACTGGTCTTCCTGCTGCCTAGACTCCTGTCTCTCTTCTCGATATTTAGAGTATCTGTACAATTGAAACTGGCCACTCCAGGGTTCAAATCCTAGCTTTGGGGTATCACTCTAGAGAAATGCTTTCTATAGAACAAACCCATAACCCTAAGCGAGCTGCTATGTGAGCTCAGGACGTCCAAGCAGCACTGAGCAAGGTCAGTACAGAGTCCTGGATGACTTACCCCACTGCTTTTTCTACCCCGACTTCAGAGCATGACCTGGATGTTGCTGCTTTTAGGTGGTGTCAATTTGACTACAACGCATTGTGACTCTACAAACAACAGATCTGAATCTTGCCCTGTCCTGCACCATCGTCAGGATCTCTGGCACGCCTCGAGCCCACTGTGGTAGTCATTGTGTCAATCCATTTTGTTGAGGGCATGACCTAGATGTACATTTTCAATTCTGGAAAGGTCGTTCATACTTCACATACGGGTTTCTCACTCCCACGTTTCTCCCTTTGCTAAACTAGCCCCCCAAAACTCTGCCAATGGCCCCCAAATGGGTGACACAGTTTATCACAGGACAGACACCTCAAGCTGAAGGTGGCTCTGTGAGCAGTATGAGACGATCCCAGCTCCTAGGCGCTTTGGTATGAAATCAGAAGAGGCAATTCCCTTCCTGCTGACACTGTTTTACTTGTTTGAAAATAGTCATTTACTCTTACTCATTGACTTGAAGTCAGAACCAACTCATGGCGTCATCATTTCAGAGGCTGTAGATCATACCGAAGCGGACTTCCAATCTTTCTCCCACAGAGTAAATGAGTGAGTGGTGGACTCAAGCTGCTGGTGGGGCATTTCACAGTGCATCCCACAGACTACGTTATCAGAGCTCTCTACTTGGATAATGAGTGAATAATAAAAAATGACACTTCTCATTTTCCTGTTAGAAAATTGCCATAATAAAGTACACAAATCAAAGCCCTTGTCCTTATGGTACTATTATGTGGCACTCAATCTACAAAATGACTTTGGCAGGTCTGCCTTGTCCATGACAAGCTGCAGTTCTAGCCAAGTAAGTTATTCAAGCAGTTACCTATTCTGTGGTATTCCCCCAAAGATGGAGGCTCTTCTGTGAAGAACCATGTGTTGTTTCTGTGAACAAAGTTGACCCCAAGTTATGGCAACCCCATTTACCTCAGAGTAGTACTGTGCTCCACTGCGTTTCAGTGGCAGATTTTTCAGAAACACATCACCAGACCTTTCTTCCAAGTTGCCTCCAAGTGGATTGAGCTACCTTTTGGCTAGGGGTCAAGCATATGAACCATCTGCATCATCCATGGCACTGGAATATGGTCCTAACAAGCCCGGATAGTGGGGAAAAAAAGACTGTCATGCCTAGATCAAGGCTATCAAGCTCCAAGAGTCTGATATAAATGAGGGGGGAAACTCCTGCAGAACTAGAGAAGGCAGGAAGAAAAAGCTCACCTTTGTAAGAATCAGCTCAAAGACAGCTGAAGTGATGAGAGGCAAGAAGAAAAACTAGGAAAATATGGCTAAATTGATGACGGCTCAACGAGCAATTGTTACCATTTGGGGTTAGAAATAATTTCACATTTATCTGTGACCTTTTCTGGGAGAACTTCATCCATGGCACCTTCTCCTTGATCAAATACCTTCCCAGACCTTGACATTAACAAGGGCAAGCACTGTGACGATTCTGAGACCAACTGAAATTAGGTCATTTCTTGTCACTAATTCATGTGATTTGATGACATTAAAAAAGAAGCCAGAAGAGAATTCTTTTCCTTTTTTATTTTTAAATGAGGTCCCACTCAGAGCAGAGCAATTGAGATGTGAGTCTTCTAAAGTGAACGGTCCCTCAGGGACGTCACAAAAGAGGAACTTTGGAACCAACCCTTGTTTTTCTGCTCCCCACACCAAACACCTCCTCACCTAATCCACTAAACACAACATATCGAGAAGAGGAATAAACCTGATTTCCAAAAATGAAGTCCATAAAATAACAAATATGCCTCCATTTCACCTTCTAAATTAAGCCAATGTTCTCCATTAACTTTTCACTAGGGACCAAGAGAAAATTGTTTCAAAACTGAGAACTAAATTTAAAGTTAGGGGGGAGGGGAAAACACTTTGCCAAGCTCAGATGTTTGAAGTAGCTTTGCATAAACTTTCAAAGTTAGATCTGAAACGACTGCATGTTTGAAAGTTCACCTTGTAAGCATAGAAATTTAAGCATCCAAATGGTCCCAGCAGCACCCAAGCCCCACCCCCACCTCTTGGTGATAGTGTCCAAGCCCTCTGCTCCTTACCCCCCTAGTCCCTTACTTTCCTCCCCTTCCCCCGCCCCCCTTGCTGCTCTACAACCACGCACCTCAGCCCCCACCACAGCCCTGTGACCTCAGAGCACCACCGCGGATCCAGCCATCACCCGGAGCTATCAGCCGAGCTGTTGTGGAACTAACCTGGCAGGAGAAAGGCTGGTAGGATCTTGGCTGTGTTTACTGGGGCATTGCTGATTACCTGGGAGAGTACCTAAGGGCGTTCCCACTGGTGGGGAATTTGGCTGAGCTCTCTTGGACTACACCAACTGCCCAAAATGAGCCAGCCAGCTGGCTTCTGTGAACTCTGCAGACCAGCCAGAAGCTAGTGGGTTGGTGGGAATTTGACCTTGACTTTTCGGATCCTGTCAGATGCAGGACCCTGCTGGAGCAGGGGCTGTTGTGTGAGGGCACCTGCATAAGTGCCACCAGGCAGGGAACACTGAGAAAACCATTGGGTAGGAAACGGACAGCAGAAATTTGAGTAAGGACCCCCAGTTGTGAGCACACTGAGACAGCAGAGGTTTGAGCAAGGTCCGCCAAGTGATTGACCTGCCCTTGCGATCACCCAACCCTTTGCCTGCCTCACCCCATTTGGCTCCACACCAGTGCCTACACGTCTGGGCAATCAACTTGCCTTTAAACAGGAGTACCTTGACCTGTTTTAGCAACAAGAGATTGCCCTAGCAGGCGCTGAACTGACATTTTTCTGAAGTCAGAAAGTCAGAGAAACGCACAAGTTTGGTAGCTGCCCATCTGATCTCAAGAGCATTGTCTTCAGATCAAGAACACACACCAATGTCTCAAAGAAAGCAAACTATCCCACACGATACACAAGAGCAAAGCAAGATGTCACTCACAAAGGGCAACACAATAGCAGTCGATACCCTGAAGCCAGAAAGTCTCATGGAACTTTCTGACACAGAATTTAAAAGAGGAGCGACTGAATATATCCAATGGACGAAAGACAAACTTGATGAATTACAGGATGCTACAAGCAAAGACCAGGAGGAGTTAAAAAACAATGCAAAACATTGCAGAGAAAACAAATAAGGCATTAGCGGCACTGGAACAAGAATCCACCATTCAAATGGTGGTTGGTTGAAGGTAGCCTCTGCCCTGAGTTTTGACAATATAAAAGTACACTCCTGAGCTGAGGATAGCTGAGGGTCCATCAGGGTTCTGTGGTGGCAAGCATCAGAAGCCAAGAATAGAAGAAATAAGCCAAAAGGAAGACCTTCTTCTAGCCTGAAATCAATGAGGAGGATGAACATGCTGAGATGGGATTAGACAGGAACACTGGTGTCTCCAACATCTTTTCTTTCTTTGCCTCACTCTGCTCAAGTTTCAGATTCCAGAAGGAAAAATATGAGAAGACTAGCTCAGAGTAAGGTCCCACTCCTCAGTTTGGGTGATAGCTACAAGATGTGTTCACTCTGTAAAACTCAGACAGGACACTTAAGATTTAAGCATATTTCTGTATATATTTATATATGCATCAATTAAAAATAGGCTACACCTAGCCTATGACTCAGCAAAAAAAGAGTCAGTAATACCTAAGATAAATAACATGTTGTTGTTGTTGATTGTCGTCGAGTCAAGCATGACTCATAGCAACTCTAAGACCTAATGCCTTTCCATAACTATCGTCACTTCCAAGTTCAGAATTTCCAGAGGCGTGTGGTTTAGGAAGTGGATGCCACTCCTGCTTCCAAACCTGTTTTACAAGTATGAGCTCCACCAAACACTGTCCACATTGGGAAACCATTCTGATATTTGATACCCCAATGGTACAAGGTTCAGCATCACAGCAACCTAGGTTATTTCATACTGCACATTGACAAAGAGCTATTTACAAAGTGGAAGAATGTTCCTCCAGACATAAACAGCACTAGTTTCCTGTAGCAGCAGTTAAGTGTCATCAAGCCAAACACGACTAAGTAAGTTTTGCACAAAAGACCTGAACTCTGTTCTATAATCAACATCATTTCTGTATAGAACTCTGTTCTAAAACTAACATCATTTCTGCACATTTATAGAGTTTAGAGAGTTTTTAGAGTTTCCAAAGGCATCTAGTTTTAGGAAGTGGATACCACTCCTGTTTCCCAGCATAAATCAATCTGGACGCTCATCCAAACATTGTACATAATGGGTAACCATCATGGTATTTCACAAGACTATGGAGCAGTGTGCAGCATCACAGAAACACCAACTTGTTCAGTTCAGCAAATAAGACAAAAGATTGCTGTTTCACTTAAGGAATATTCATTTGAAAAGAAATAAATTTTCCCATCCAGCAGTCCCATCCCCTCCCCCTGCAAGTTTTTAAAGCCAATTTCTTTGAGCAGACTTCCACTTAGGCAAAGGCTCAAGGACACCCACTCTTTTTTTTATTTTTCTAATTAAGATTTTAATGTAGGTGTAAATGAAAGAACACCCACTCTTGAGGGGATAAGAGCAGCAATACACATCAGACACAACCCCAAAAACCTCTCTCACATGTCCACCAGGACTGCTATCAAACAGTCATGCAGCGAACAGCCAAAGTCCCAGAGTGGAGTTTCCAGGCCCCAGCCAGCAGTCCTATCCCCTCCTCCTGCAGGGTTTTAAAGCCAACACCTTTGAGCAGACTTTCACCCTAGGCAAAGGTCCAAGGACACCCGCTCTTGGGGGGAAAAGAACAGCAATACACATCAGACATGACCCCAAAAACCTCTCACTCATCCATTAGGACTGCCATATGATGCAACAAACAGTCAAAGTCCCAGAAATAAATAATATAGGTAAGAGAAATATATGAGTCACCTATGACTCGATGGCACTTAACAACAATAGCACAGAGATACATCAGTTGGCCTAGTGGACAGAAAGTGATGATACCAAACCAAAGGTGGCTGACTCTAATCCACAGCCCTCAGGCCTGTTTTTAATGGTTTTTGGTCAAGCATTCTTCTAGGTCATATAGCCCTGGTCTATCCACTTGCTGTACAGAGGTAACTTGTGGTTGCTGTGAAGCTGAACACTGTGAAACTGATGTGTCAAATGTGAAAATGGCTACTCATGGTGGACAGTGTTTGGCAGAACTTCCGATTAAAACAAGCTTGGAAGCAGGGGTGGCATCCACTTCCAAAATAGCTTGCCTCTGGAAACCCTATGAACCTGGAGAAAATATGAAAGTTATACAAGTGTCCAGGTCTTTCATTCCTGGGATTGCTATGAGTCGTCTACAACTCAACAGCACTTAACAACAACAAGAGAAATAAAACACAGAGTGACAAAATGAGTTACTTCACTCATGTTGTTGTTGTGTGTACCGTCTAGTGGGAACTAACCCATAGTAACCCATAGCTGACCCTCCAGCAGGTTTTCAGAGGCATAGAAGGACATTGTCCATCCTCCTCCCACGGAGCTGCTGCTGGATTCAAACTATATGCCATTGGGATGGCAATACAACTTCTTACCACTAGGCCACTAGCGTTCCCTTCATTCATAATAGCCTCAAACTAAAAGCAGCTCAGATGTCATTCAAATAGGAGACTAAACAGATTATACATATCCACGCAATAGGATACTATTTAGCCATAAAATAAGCAGCAGCTATGTATATACAAAACAGGGGTAAACTACAAAAACATCATTCCAAGTGAGAGTGAAAGAAGCCTTTTACAGGAATACGTATTGTTTGATTGTCCCTTCTATGAAACTACAGAACAGGCATAATTAATCTATGCTGGAAGAAAACTCCAGAAGTAAGTGATTTCGAAGGGGCAGATCAGGGATTGGCTGGGTTAGGGGTATGAGGGGACTTCCTGGAAGATGGTCCTGTTCTATATCTTGATAGGGTTTGGGCTACATGGATCTGTATATCTATCTGAGTTCCGCTTACGGAAGGCTCAAGATTTGTACATTTCACTATATGCAAATGTTACCACAAAAGAAAATAACTATAAATATTGAGCTTTAGTTAATGATAATCTTGCTGAAGTATCTGACCTTTGTGTTCATCAAAAGATGTTATTAAGATAGTGAAGAAGCACGCCACAAACTAAGAGAAGCATTTTGTACCACATGGTAAGAAGCTGCACTACAATCCCAAAGGCATGTGGTTTGAGGCCACCAGCTGCTTCATGGGAGAAGTTTGGTTTTGATTTTGTTTTTTCTTGTGTACCATCAAATCAGATCCAACTGGCACAGGAGGAGATTGCCCCTCCTTCTTCAGCAGAGGATCTGATGTATTCAAAATGTGCGCCTTTGGTCCTCGGGAGAAGGAGAGGCGATCTCCTTCCGTGAGATTAAATGCCTCTGAAAACCTGAAGGAGGGTCAGCTATGGGTCAGTTCTAATTCTATGTACATAATAACAACAATAAGTAGAAAAAAGATTCGTAATAATTAGATAGATACGCAATAATGATAAATGTTGTTGTTATGCACCGTCAAGTCACTTGTGACTCATAGTCACCCTATGTACAACAGCCCCGACACTTGCTCTATCCAGTGCCAATTTTACTGTCTCTGAAACACCTATCCTAAATTAATCCCAGTCACTGCTTCAGTCCATCTCACTGATGGTCTCCTTCTCCTTCTCCACCCCTCAACCCTTCCAAACATGGTGTCCCTCTCCAAGGGCTGGTCCCTCCTTGCAACATGCCCAAAGTATGTCAGATGAAGCCTCAGAATCCCTGCCTCCAAGGAGCAGCTTGGCTTCACCCTCTCTAGGACAAACTTGTTTGTTATTCTGGCAGTCCATGGTATATTCAATACTCTTCTCCAGCACCACAGCCCAAAGGCATCAATTCTCCTTCTATCATCCCTACTCATTGTCCAGCTCTCTGACACATAGCAAGCAATTGCGAAGAGTATGGCCTGGATCAGGCACTCTTTAGTCTCCAGAGTCACATCGTTGCTCTTCAGTACTCTGGAGATGTCCCTGACAGCTGACTTTCCCAGTGCAATTCGTCTCCTGATTGATTGGTACCAAGACTGATTTCCCAGCTGCTGGTACCAACAGTGTTGATTGTGGAGCTAAGCAAACGAAAGTTGTTAATAATCTTAATCTCTTCACCATCCATCATGATGCTGCCAATCAGCCCAGTGGTAAGAATCTTTGTTTTCTTGATGTTGAGCTTCAATCCATATTGAAGGCTGTAGTCCTTTCTACAGCAAGCACTTCAGTTCCTCCTCAGTTTTAGCAAGCAGGGTTGTGTCATCTGCATAACGCAGGCTGTTAATGAATCTTCCTCCAATCTTGATGCCACATTCTTCCTCATAAAGTCCAGCCTCCTGGATAATCTGTTCTGCATATAGATTGAAAAGGTAAGCAGACAGAATATATCCTTGAAGTACATCCTAACAATATTTAATAATCCAATAGAAAAAAAGAGATGAAGGAAAATTTAGGCAAATAAATGTGAAAACACGAGAGTGCCCACTGACATGTTCAGCCTCAGCAAGAATCAGAGAAATGTCCATTTAAACCCTATAATATATTTCTAGAGTTCACACCCATGTTGGCAAAACCCAAAACTGGAGACTAGAACGAGAACTAGTGAGGACGCGGAGCAATCAGCACTGACAGCACTTTTAGTAACCAGGATTAACTAGTCTTGGTGAAAATCACAGTCTATTAACTCGTAATTCCACTCCTAAGTATATATTCTAGAGAAACTTATATATGAGAAGGATATTGGCAATAGCATTTTTTTTAAGTATAAACAATTCAAATGTTCAGTAGTAAGTAGAAGGAATAAATTGTGCACATTCTAGACAGCAGTAAGGAAATAATCAACTTCACGGTTCAAATCCACCAGATGCTTTGCTGGAGAAGGAGGGGCAATCTCCTCCTGTACCAGTCAGATCCAATTTGACGATACACACACAAAATAATAAAATAAATTTTAAAATTTTTAATTAAAAAAAATAATCAACTTCAGTTACATTCAACAACAAAGGAACCTTGGGGCACAAATCTACCGGGTAAAATTGTAAAGAAGAGCAAGTTAATGTTGATAATAAAATTCAGGTGAGCATTTCTACTGGGGAAAAGGGGGGGGAGAGGGAATCTGCTTAAAGAGAGATAGAAAGGTGGTAAAGAGCTCTGCGGGGACAGGGGTTAAGTGCCCAGCTGCTAAGCGAAAGGTTGGTGGCTTAAACTCAGCCAGCTGCTCTGCAAGACAAAGACTTGGCAATCTGCTTCCAGCCTAGGAAGCGCTATTGTTGTTAGGTGCTGTTGAGTCAAGTACAACTCACAGAGACCCTATGAACAACCGATCTAAACACTGTCCTATCCTGTGCCATCCTCACAGTCTCTGACACACTCAAGCCCTTTGCTGCAGTCACTATGCCAACCCACATGGCCAAGGGTCTTCCTCTCTTTCACCACTGTGGGGCAGTCCTATTCTGTTTTATCGGTGGACAAAACAACATCCAAGAACAGGAACGTGGTTTCTGAGGGGCATCAAGTCAGAACTGATCCAGTGGTTTTCTGAGGCTGTAAATCAATCATCCAGGAGAAGATTGCTCATCTTTCTCCCTCAGAGCCTCTGGTCAATTAACCTACAAGTACGGTGCTACCTTTAGGTTAATAGCACAACTCCATATGGGCCAGGTCACCAGAGCTCCCTTCTAAGGGGCTTGTTGTTGTTGTGTACTGTTGAGTCTGAATCCACCCATAGCTGGCCATCTGGTGGGTTTTCAGAGGCAGTTAATCATATGGGAGGAGACTGCCCATCCTTCTCTCGTGGAGCAGCTGGTGTCCTCGAACCGTGTGCCTTCGAGATTACAGCGCAACTTCTTGCCACTCGGCCACCAGGTGCCGGTAGCATTAAAGAAGCGTGTGTGCGCGCGTGTGTGTGTAAAAATATATATTTCACTATATATAAATTTCACAAAATAAAAATGTAAAAGAAAATCACTAACTTTCCCATTTTCCAATAACAATAACTAGCTTTTTTTTTTAAAAAAAAAAATCTATTTCCAGCTGCAACAAAAACCATAAAGTACTTAAAAATAAATTTAACAAGAGAGGTACACAACCTCCATCAAAAAAGAAAATACAAACAACCAACCTGTGAAAATTCACCAGGAGATATAAAAGATATGATTAAGTAAGAGACAAACCAGACTTCTGGGTAAAACAAAACTGAATTTATTTTTTACTTGCAAATGTAACATAATTCCAACCAAGGTCCCAATTATATTTGGAAAAGAGCAATAAATTTATTACTACTTTCATATAGAAGAATAAAAAGTAAGCATTTTTAAAGGATATTTTATACAAAGAACTTGCATTGACATGTATTATAAAGTCATAACGGAAAATGTAACAATTGAGGAAAAAGATTATTGTGCCACTGTTGTAGAATGGGACTAACCTCGGGGTTGGGGAGAGACTGAGTAAGATGGGTTCAATAATGTATACTGCACTGAAACAGAGGAGGGAGAAAACTGTTTAAAAGAGATATGTGACAGGTATTT